>NW_022900944.1:32957095-32973899 GCF_012274545.1 Fukomys damarensis
GAGACCCTGTCAAAAAACAAAAGAAAAAAAGACCTCCCTTGAGTTCATGTACCCTATGTCTGCTATGTTGTACTACATGTATTAACTTCAGGGAGGTGACTGTCACGTGGATTGATTGCAAGTTCTCCAAAGGTGGCCCGTGGCTGTCTCCCTGCCGCTCGTGTGGTGCTCTGTGACAGCTGTTTCCTCTGGCCTTCCTTGCCTGTGACTCTTCACTCTGCCCCCTCTCTCTCTCTCCACTATTCCAGTTCTGATTTTGCTGCTCCTGCTGTTCGTTCGGAGGAGAAGGGTGGTCAAAGAGCCCTTGCTACCCCCAGAAGATGACACTCGGGACAATGTTTATTACTATGATGAAGAAGGAGGTGGAGAAGAAGACCAGGTGGGTTTCAAAACATAAAAAGCTCAATGGTGACCTATTTGAAAAAGTAATAGGAGAAACCAGGTTGTTGTTGCTCTATGTTATTTTTTAAGGCTGCAGACTTTGTCTGTGGCTAAATTCAGCAGCAGCAGCAGCAGCAGCAACACAGCTGATTTTTGATGAGTTACAGTCTGCACACAGATGAGAACTGGTGCATTTGAATACTCTAAAAAACCACAGTCTGTGAAGAGTAAGACACAACAGTTTGTTTATACTGACAAATGCTAGTCATTTGAGGCTGTTTTCTTGCAGTGCTATTTGGGAGATGCCTAGTTTAGAAACTGTCATTTGATGCTGCATTGGGTGCATGCTGATAAAGATCATACAGTTGGCAGCTAGGGCATTATGTAATAATAATATGATCCACGAAGGAAGTACAGATGTGTGTATCTGACTCCCATACTGTTATTTTCTCCCTAAAGGATTTTGATTTGAGCCAGTTGCACAGGGGCCTGGATGCTCGGCCTGAAGTCACTCGCAATGACGTAGCACCGACCCTCATGAGTGTGCCCCAGTATCGTCCCCGCCCTGCCAATCCTGATGAAATTGGGAATTTTATTGATGAAGTAAGTAAACAAAGTCAAAAGCCAAGGCATAATCCAACTCATAAATTCAGGAGCAGGGCCAGGGATGTAGCTCAGAGGCATAGCACCTGCCTGGCACATGCAAGGCCCTGAGTTTGATTCCCAGAACATAAAAAAGAAAAAGAGGGGAAAAGTGTCCAAAATGAGAAAAAGAATCTATAGATTCTTCTCTCTACCATGGTTTCAGTTTTTCCAGTTCCTGAGCCCTATTTTTGTTGTTTTGTTTTGTTTTTTTTTTTTGGGTACTGGGGATCGAACTCTGGTCCTTGCATTTGCAAGGCAGGTGGCGGAACCACTGAGCCAAATCCCCAGCCCATGAGCCCTATTTTTTATTTATGTCTCATATGAATTTCGGAACTGGTAGCACTTTGATCTCAATGAATTTGCAAAGTCTACATGACAAAAACCAAGAAATTTTTGAAAGAATTCAACGGATCTAACAATGAAACTGAAGAGATGCAAAGTAAATTCCATTTTGAGGTTGGGATATAATGTTAAATGTGTATCACAGTCTATCTGAGGAAATAGCACCCATGTACTATAAGTCAGAAATGCGTTCAGCTCTCAGTGGAGACGCTTAAACAGATTAGGAGTAGATTCGCTTCATATAAATAGAAGGCTGGAGTAAGCAGTCTAGGCTGGTGCATTAGGCTGTTCCACTGTCTTAGTACGTAGACCCCTGTTCTCTTGTTACTTCATAATCACAAGATGGCTGCCACACTTCCAGGCCTTGGATGTATATTTCACTTGGGAAGAAGTAGGAAGTGCAGATCAGAGGACAAAAATCTAACTTCTAATATACTACCAAGCAGGGCATATACCTCACCTGTTGTTGGCCAAAGTGCCACAGGGTTGTGGCTTCATCCAGAGGAGAATAATAAAGCACCAAATTAATTAGCTCAGGATGACATGAGAAAGAACTGGGAGTGGGATGAACACAGAACCCAGTAAGGGACTAGGGAACAGGATCTATCTGGTCAGGTACTGGAAATATCTTCAGGGCTTGTTTGATCGTTTTGTGGCCCTGTTCATGTGGAGTCTTACTTTCTTCTGTTTTTCAGTACTGGGAATTTCACACTGAGCTACATTCCCAGCCCACCCTTACCTCCCCCCTTTTCTTTCTCCTTTTTTCAGACAGGGTTTTGCTAAATAAGTTGCCTAAGATGGGTTCAGACTTGGGATCCTCCTGCCTCAGCTTCCAAGACAGCTGGGAATACAGGCGTGTGCCCCCATGCCCAGCTTAGAGGCTGGTTTTGCTTTTCTCTTCTATGGAAATTACTGTCCCCGAGGGCTGTGCAGAGCATGCAGTGTCGGGAGTAAGCGAGCCACATCCATTCAGACTACCAGGTCCTTGGAGAACAGGAAGGGCCATATTCTCCATCTCTCATTTGGGTCCTTTCCTTCATTCACATTCATTTGTAAGCCATCACGGTTATTTGTAGTTTTTAAAATTATAAAAATAATATGCTTGCTATCTTAAATATAAATTATAAAATGTGCATATACATATAGAACACGTAAGTCCTTCCTTGGGTCTTTAAACTCTACTCCCCAGAGTTAACTTTTTTTTTTTTTTTTGCTTTTGTTTTTTGAGACAGGGTCTCGCTATGTAGTTGAGACTGACCTGGAACTCACTGTGTAGCCCAGGCTGGTCTCAAACTCACAGCGATCCTCCTGTCTCAGCCTCCCGAGTGCTGGGATGACAGGTGCGCGCCACCACGCCCGGCATCGCCGTGCCAGTTTTTATGAACGCATCTTGTTGGTGTTAACTGCTCCCTGGTGTCCTGTGGGCTGGTGCATTGTCACATGTTGCCTGAGGGACAGCAAGAAGGCTCTTGCCTCTGATGAATGCTGTGCCTTGCCAGTCCCTGAAAGATCCTGTTGTCCCTCTTTAGAACCTGAAGGCGGCTGACAGTGACCCCACAGCGCCCCCTTACGACTCTCTGCTCGTGTTCGACTATGAAGGAAGTGGTTCCGAAGCTGCTAGTCTGAGCTCCCTGAACTCCTCCGAGTCAGACAAGGACCAAGACTATGACTACCTGAATGAGTGGGGCAATCGCTTCAAGAAGCTGGCGGACATGTACGGGGGCGGCGAGGACGACTAGGCGGACTGGAGAGACCTGTGCAATACGAAACGCAGGACAGTGTTGCTGGTGATATGCAGCTCTCTTCCCTTGAGATGGGTCTTGCCGACCAAGACTGATCCGTGATACAGTTCAAATAGTTATGGTTTTCTCTTCATATCTCTGTTTTGTGTGTTAGGAAGGTTTTGATTTACTCATTAAATATTTTTCCCCTTTAATCTTTACATCATAAAAAGGTCCCAAAGCTCCTAGAATTTTGATATTTGAAAGAACAATTTCGGCCTCAGATGTCTGCTAGCTGCCAGGCTCAGTAGCGCACATCTATAATCCTAGCACTCAGAAGGCTGAGGCAGAAGGATCACTGAGTAGCCTGGGCTACATAGTGAATTCAAGGCCAGCCCAAACTACACAGTAAGACCCGGTCTCAAAAATATTCAGTGTATCAATCGATAAAATAAATTGTTTCTGCTAGCAATTTATAGATTTCCTTAAGGAAGTTTGTCTCATGTTTAAAAGGAGAGCAAAAGTCAACTGTTGTTTTATATATATATATTTTAAGGGAGTGCCTCCTTCACCACCCCCTAATCACTACACTGGCGTCCTGTGTCCTGATCTCCACTCTTACTCCTGAATTCTGTTGCCCTGCCACACATGGGAGTTCTGATACAGAAAATACTGGGCCCTTTTAGGGTGACAGGCATGTGTCTTGCTGTGGCCATGTCTTGACTGGGTATTGTGTACTCGAAAGACTTTTCTTGGTTTTCCTTTTCAGCTCCTAAGTATTAGGTTGAAATGGGCATCTATGCATTTACTTGGTCTGAGTCAGTGTTTGCTCTGTGAATGTCATTGCAGGATACTTTGGTTCTTTATCAGGAGCCTTGACCAGAAAATACGGTGAATTTTCAGGTGCCGCTTAATTTTGCATGCTTATTTATTAATGACACTTAGAATAGTGCCGACAGTGCTATAGCCAAAGACAGAAAAGAAATATGGGCGTGGAGGTGGCCAGAGGGCTCCTCATTATTTTGGCCATCTAGTAATTGAGGTTGAGGACAGCTGAGGTGGGTCAGCCTCTTTCCTTGAACATCCTGGAAGAACAGGGGAATCTCTACCTGTGTTTCCGACCTGGGATCCACATACCACAGTCTGTACCCAAAAGCCCACCATCTCCAAATACTGTTTTTGATGGTGTCTAGAAAAAATACTGGCCAATCTGGACATAGATGACTCTTTCCAAGTGTGCGCAGAAAATACAATATTGAGAATTACAGCTTTTTTTTTCTTAGAGGAAAGAAAACACTTTTTTAATGGACATTAAAAAGGGAGGAGGAGGGGCCGGGGATTTAGCTCGGTGGTTCCACCGATTGCCTCACAAGTGCAAGGTCCTGAGTTCAATCCCCGGTACCCAAAATAATAGGTGGGGGAGAAAGGACCTTGATTAAAATCTTTTCTTTTTCTTTAAATTCAGAATGCAAGTTTCAACTATTGATAACCACAGGAAGGAGTTTTTTGAAATTGCTTTGCTCTTAAGTGGGTGTGGAAAAAAAAATTATGTCTGTAATCAATTGTTGGAATTGTCTTGATTTTTGTGCAGTTTAAACCATATCTAATGTAGCTGGGTGTAGAGAATGTCATTGTAGTTTGAGTGTACATTGTGTGTGGGTGCTGATAATTTTGTATCTTCTTTGGGAGTGGAAAAGGAAAACAAGTCAAGTGAGAAAATTATTCCCAAAGATGCATTTTTATAAATTTTATTAAAGAGTTTTGTTAAACCATTGTCAAACTTGTTTGATTTGACCCCATTGGAATTCCAAAGAAGATAAAGGAGGGAGGCTGGGGATTTAGCTCAATGTCTCCGCCACCTGCTGGAAGACACAAGAAGCAAACACAAGGACTGGAGTTCAGTCCCCACTACAGAGAGAGGAGGGGTTAGGGAGAGGAGGGAGAGAAAGGAAATAAAGCGGGGGAGCTTAGTCAAAGCGTGGAGAAAGAAACTTCCGTCTCCAGAATATTCAGCCATTCTGCCTGGGGCCAAAAAAGAAGAAAGCACATTTATTAGGCCAGTTTACCCGAAGGCAGCCTTTGTGGCCCGAAACCCGGGAACTGCTGAGTTCAGTGGGATATTCGGTGTGCTGACCCACAAGGCAGAAGAAGTTTCAAACAGTACTTGCCTATCTGGTCAGCCGGCGGGACGCGCTGAAGAAGATTGTACCACCTCTGCCCATAGCTGGGCGGTGTTACTGTCAAGTCAAGGCCAGACACGCTGTTAAACGCCCTGCAGTGTACAGGACGTCCCCACAAGGAGGAATTCTCCAACCTACAGCGTGGTAGTGCTGAGAAGCCCTGGAACAGACCTGCACCTTTTTTCTGCTAGATGGGAATAGTTTTTTCTTCTTTTGGTAATTTCATTTATTTTATTTTTGAGATAGGCCCTGGCTGTGTAGTTTAGGCTGGCCTGAGTCTTTTGAGTGCTGGATTTACAGGCGTATGCCGTCACACTTGGCTTGGATAATTTTTTTTTAAATTGTTGTAAATACAGGCCAGGAATGTAGCTCAGTGGCACCTCGCCTGCCTGGCAATTGTAAGGCCCTAAGTTAGATCCCTGGTGCCAAAAAATAATAATAATAATAAATACAACAAAAATTTACCATTTCAAACCTTTGTGATTATATAGTTCAGTCATTAAGTACAATCCAGTTATTGCACAGCCATTAACACTATGCATCTTCAGAACCTTTTCATCTCAAACTGCAACTTTGTACTCATTTTACAATTTTTTTGTTTTGTTTACCAATACTGGGGTTGGAACTCAGGACCTTGCGCTTGCAAGGCAGGTGCAGCGCACTGAGTTAAATCCCCGGCCCCTCATTTTACCATTTTGAAGTGTACAAGTTAATGATGCTTAGTACATTCAAAATGTTGTGTAACTACCACTTCTTCCAGAACATTTTGATTTTTGTTTTTTGTGGCTTTGTTTTGTTGTTGTTGTTTGTTTTTGGTACCAGGTATCAAACTCGAGACCTTGAGCTTGCGAGGCAGGCAGCAGAATCACTGAGCAAAATCCCCAGCCCCTTTTGTTTTGGGGACAAGGTCTCACTACATAGTTGAGGCTGGCCTCAGACTCGCAGTGATCCTCCTTCCTCAGCCTCCTGTGTGCTGGGATTACAGGAGAGTGACACCATGCCTGGCACTAGAACATTTTTCACTCCAAAAAATTATGTATCCAGTAGACAGAAACCTCTCCTTATCTGTCTCTTCCCAGCCCCAGGCAACACCCTATTCTGTTTCCGTCTGTGATTTTGCCCATTCTAGACAGGTCTGGTTTATTAGCATAATTTCAAAGTACATTCATATTGTAACATGTATCAAAGCACTGTTCCTTTTCAGGGGTAAATAATGCGCCAGTGTACACATATACCTCATTTTATTTACTCATTGGGCTGTTTTTAACTTTTTTTCTTTAAGACAAGTTCTTACCATGTGGTTCAGACTGGCCTTGAACTCATGTGGCCTAGGCTACTCAAACTCACAGGGATCCTCCTGATTCAGCCTCCCAAGTCCTGGGATCACAGGCATTTGCCACTACTCCCAGCCTGTTTAACTTTTAACCACTGAAATGAACACTGGTATGTCAGGCATGGCACACACCTGTAATCCCAGCACTCAGGAGGCTGAGGCAGGAGGATTGCTGTGAGTTTGAGACCAGCCTGGACTATACAGTGAGTTCCAGGTCAGTCTCAACTACATAGTGAGACCCTGTCTGGAAAAACCAAAAAAAAAAAAAAAAAAGGAACACTGGTATACAAATACTTGTTTGAGTCTCTGCTTCCAGTTCTTTTAGGAATACACATAGGAGTGGAATTTCTGGAAATTTAGCTTGTCTACAACCACTAATAAATGAACTTTGATTGGATCTCAGTATGAAAAACGAAAACCTACAAAAAGACATTTTGGGGAAATTGGAATTTTGACTGTGGCCCATATGGTAGATGATTCCTGAATAAATGTTGGTTATCTTTTTTTTTTTTTTTTTTTTTTCCATAAACTTGGGATCTTACACATGTGAGGCACGTGGTGGAACCACGAGCTAAATCCCTGGCCCAAATGTTAGTTCCCTTGGTTGCAATAATGAAGTTAAGGTCCCTAGGACAGTATATCCCTTATTCTTAGGATGTAAAAGCTGATGGTTAAAATGCCGTGATGTCCTGAAGTTCATTTACATGGCTTCCCAAAAGGTATATATTGAGAAGCAGTGAGAAAGTAAATGCAACAAAATGTTCACAGTGACAATCTAGGTGTTGATGTACTACTATTTCCATTTTTCTTTGCATTTAAAATATTTCAAGGGCTTGAGATTTAGCTCAGTGGCACTATGCCTACCTTGCAAGTGCAAGGTCTTGAGTTTGATCCCTAGTATCAAAAAATAAATATTTCAAAATTAAAAATGGAGGAATAAGGATCCTAGAAATCTCATATATGTGGTCAAGTGATACTGACAGTGGTGCCGAAACCAATGGGGGAGAAGATGTTGTTTTTCAACAGATGGCTGGGAAAATTGGATCTTCCTTTACCTTAGTCTATGCAAAAGTTAAAATGTATCCCAAAACAGGAAAAGCTTCTTGATGTCCCAAGTGGCAATGATTTCCTGAATACAACACTAGAGGTGCAGGCAACAGAAGGAAAACAGAATGGAGTACCGATGTAGCTGAATGGTTGAGTGCTTGCTGAGTGTGTGTGAGGCCCAGGGTTCAATTCCCAGCACTACAATTAATAATAAGGGGCCAATTATGGATAACGGGACGCAAACATGTGGCTGTGTAAGTGTTCCCCACAAGAACACTTAATTTGCTGGGGTCTATCCTGGGATTTCTGCTCCTGTAAAACAGCCACTGATAGTGAATGGAATACACTGAACACTATTAGTCTCGTTAGTTCTAAGTTGAGCAAACAGGAGGCAAACACCCCAGTCTGCTTTGATGACTTGTTTAGCTGCCATCAAATTCTAATATAATGAGCTCTTTGATGGCTGATTTCAAATGAGTAGAGCACATTTTCCATGAATACAGACCTCTGTGTTTGTACACATGTCTTGAACATCCCCAGATGGCTCTTTGCAGAGAGGCAGTCCCCTACCCCCATATACAGTTCCTGTGGGGATTTGTTGTATGGATTTTTTTTGTTTTTTTTTTTTGGGTACCGGGGATCGAACTTGGGTCCTTGCGCTTGCAAGGCAGGCCACCGAACCGCTGAGCTAAATCCCCAGCCCTGTTGTATGGGTGTTTAATAGCATATAACACAGGGACCCCAGTTGTACTTCTGTGTTTTTAGCAAAGCTACTAAGAACAAACAGGAAGGAGCTACTGGACTTCAGTTCCTAGAAACTAAAATTCTGTGAGCTACAATACTGAATTGTAAAGAAACAAGGTATTTGAAAGCACAATAAATTTAATTTAGTTTATTTATTTATTTATTTATTTTAGTGGTGAGGATTGAACCCAGGGTTTCATGCATGCTAAGCAAGCACTCTGCTACTGAGCCACAGCCCATCTGAAGCTGGGCAAGGTGGCACATGCCAGTAATGCTGGCACTTTGGAGGCTTAGACAAGAGGATCACAGGTTCAAGGCCAGCCTAGGCTACAAAGCAAGACTGTCTCAAAAAACAACTCGAAAGCACAAGGACCCGAGTTTGAATTAGATTCCCCCATACCAAAACAAAACAAAACAAAAACAAACAAACAAAACCCCCAAACAACAGGGGAAAGGAAGTGGAAGAGGATAAACCAGGCTATATTATGGACATGTGCCCACTCCCAAAGCTGACTGTAAAGTGCATGTACCACAAGCATGTACAAATTTAAAAAATTAGAAAATAACAATAACAAAGGAAGCCCATTTGAGATTTTAGAATGGGAAAAGTCCAAGAATTTTTTGGGGGGTGGGGTACCGGGGATCGAAGGCCAGGCCACCAAGAATATTTTCTTCTTCAGCTACAAGGCCAATTTAACATTACAGACTTATAGGCCTGGAGCTCTCTTTCAACATCCTATCATGGTATTAAAATGTACTTGCTATCCCCACATGGGATATATCTATCTTTCGGTGCAAATTTTTTTATGAAATCTTTATGACATTGCTTGTGGAATCATTTCAATTTGTATTTGAGCATATATAGCCTAAAAGATTACAAACAGTGATGTTCTAGTTCTGTAATATTTGGGATAAAGGATTCTTCGTTGTGGCTATCCTGTCATCTTTTGTAAATCCCATACCAGTACTGCCCTGGTACAGCCTCAGCCAAGAAACCCAAGCTTAGAAGGCCCTAGCCAGCCACCCCATGAGCAAGAAATCTTCCAGGTCTAGGGGACTTGCCCACCCCAAATCCTCAGCCTTCTCCTAGATCACACTCCAGGTTCCAGGTGCCTGGAACTCCTTGCCCACACTTCTTGAGTCTGCAGTGCCTCCTCACTTGGTCTGCTTCGTCCAGGACAGTGCACTAGGGACAATCACAGCCCTGGGGGAGTGGGGACAAGTGTAGCTGCCTGGGAATGTGTGGGCAGAGCTCAAATGTGCAGGGCTGAGGTGTTGTCCTGCCAGTGCAGGACAGAGACTACCCTGAGGGGAAAAGAAGCTCAGGCCACCTGGAGAGACCGGGCTTCCTTGGTGCCGTCATGTTCAGTGCAAGGCTCAGAGGCAAAGTCTAATTCCTAATTCAAATGTGTTATCATTTTCAAGATAGGAAGACAGAAATGGGCAAGGATTACCCCTGTAATCCCAGCACTCTGGAAGGCTGAGGCAGGAAGATCAAAAGTTCAAACCCATCTGGGCAATTTAGAGAGATCCTGTATTAAAATAAGAAATAACAAAAGGACTGGGATATGGCTCAGTGCTAAGGCCCTGAGCTCAACCCCCAGGGCTGAAAAAAATATTATACTAATTTTGCTAAATATTTTAACACCTCAAAATCACCTTATTTTTTCCAAAACGAAATTGTGTCCATAAATGAGGAGAATTTATCTAATAACAAAAGATGGAAGGGAATATATACAATAAAGAACATTCTGGGTTTGTTTTTTGTTTTTTTTTGTGTGTGAGACAGGGTCTTGATATATAGTTCAGCCTGGCTTTGAACTCACTATGTAGTCCAGGCTCAAACTCACAGAGGTCCTGCCTCAGCCTCCTGAGTGCTGCAATTACAGGCATGTGCCATCAAGCTTGATAATTTTATAGGTCATTTATTTTCCCTTCAAAAATGTTCCAGGGAAGGTGTGGTAGCACACGCCTGTGATACCAGCACTTGGAAGGGAATTGCCTCTCGTTTGAGGTGAGCCTGGGCTACCTGAGTTCAAGACCAACATAAACTACATAGGGAGACCCTGTCTCATTTAGGCAAGGCTTTTCCTGAGATTTTTAAAATATCTCAACAGGATTTATGTTGTGAAAACCGATTTCCCATTATCTGAATCTCATATCCATTCCGTTTTACATAGAAACACAATTTGGGGTGAGTGGTTTTATTATACACTGACTTCTGTATGAATGGAACAACCATGTAAAAAGGGAACAAAGGCTGACTTTACTCAGTCCATTTCAATGGTATTGTGTGAGATAGCTCAATTTTAGAGCATGCATTTCTCATGCCCTGGATTAATCCCCAGCACAAACAGGAAAAAAATTATATCACTAATAGCAACATTTGTAGCTGTTACATTCACAATGTATACATGTGTATGTATAAGTTTATTTTAAATGTCACTTATAAAAAATAAATATTCATGAGTATTGTATTATTTATGTAAACTTCACAATAAGTAGGTCTGTCTCATCTTGTTTTCCAGTATACTGAAATAGATATTAATTTATGATAAACTATTTCTGTTCTCTTTTTTTATTGGTACCCGGAATTGAACTTGGGTCCTTGTGCTTGCGAGGCAGGCGACGGAACCACTGAGCTAAATCCCTGGCCCCGTCTTCTCTTTTTTATAGCAGTTAATTATACTGAATTTCTAAAATTGTGCTTGCTCTCCAACTGGCTCAGGGGAGTACAGTAGAACCAGAAGACAACGTGACGGGGGCGTTCCTTACTACGCCGGTCCCGCCCACGCCCCGCCCCTAGCCCTGATCGCTCTTTCTGCCACACTCAACATGGCGGCAGCGCGGGTCCACCAAAGCGTCTGAGCAGGTCGCAACTCTACATATTCCACTCTAATCATGGCGACCCCGCGACTTGTCGTGGGTAGCGGGGCTCTGGAGACCTGCGGTCTGGACCAGATTGTGGAAGCGCTGAAGCTGCTACTGAGCCCGGGAGGTGAGAGGACGCATCTTGGCGTGGGGCTGGACCCCGGACTCTCAGGGCCCCAGTCTTCCAGGACCCCCTTGGCTTCCGCAGCTGGCGCCCCTCAGGCCCTCCCGGGACCCTCTGCCTAGCTGCTGAGGGATTTGGGTATAGTCCAGCCTCACTTCAAACTTAAGGCTCAAAGAGAGGCAGGGAACTCGATGAATACTGATACTAGCCAACATCTCTCGACCGCTTCCCTGTGCCCTAGTCCATTATTTAATTCTGCTCAGCTGTGGGTCGGGACTGCGGAAACTGTTTCGGCGAGGTGTAGGCACCCGTGAGGTGTAATGTGACGTCCTAACCGCTTGAGGGCGTTCGGGCTAATGTGAACGCTTGAAATGTATACAAAATCCCGAGGTGTCCAGAAATAGGAAGCAGTAACGTTTGAGCTAGGATTGGACAATATTTAGGGATTTCCAGTCACCTTAGTCTTTTGTGGTGACTTGACATGATCTCCCCAATTAGAGTCTAAAGGGACAGTGGAACTGATCGAACCTAGCACTCATATAAATGAGGACCAGCGGCTTGCTGAAGAGATTAAATAACCTGTCCAAGATGAAGTAGTTGAATTAGGAGTAGATCACGGACCTAGAGCCGAAGTCTACCCAGTTCCCTTTTCGGTCTAAGACAGATTATTTAGTATAGAGCCTTTCGTGTTATCTAGAACTTTGAGAAAGGATATAAAGAATAGGGCCTTGTAATTGGAGTATATATTTTGGGGGAAGGGATTTATCGAATTAGTAAACAGGTCACACGAAGGGCTATGATGCGGTGTCCCTAAGCTCAAATGTTGGCATAGAAGTTTCAACCCAAAACGGCAGCAAATGCAAATATTACACAATACTAATGGGAAGTGAAGTTAATAGGCAATAGTGCTTACTAAATATCAGTTCCTATACCTTCCTTCTTAAGTGTTTATCTTTTGAGGGGGAGTACCGGGATCAACCTGGGACCTTGTGCTTTCGAGGCAGGCAGCGAAACCACTGAGCTAAATCCCCGGCTATGAGTATATCATTTAATCCTCAACACTTCCAAGAGATGGGTATTACTTGGATTTCATATTTACAGATGAAGAAAACAAGGTTTAGGTATATTGGAAATTCCCTAATGTGAAACTAGTGAATGACAGAGCTAGGATTTAAATTTAGGTTTTTTTCAGGAAGCCATCTTGGGCAACTTAGCAATTTAGCCATACTCTGTCTCAAAATACAAAACTGAAAAAAAGGGCTAAAGATGTAAGCTCACTGTAAACATTGGATTCAATCTCCAGTAACACACACACACAACATAGTAAATATGTTATGTTTACTCAATTAAATGTCCAACTACAAAATAGGTTTAACTCACTAACAGAGGTTAGAGTACTTGTTTAGCAGTGCAACTATACAATATCATTGAGAATAAGGTTAAGTAAGCAAAAGGTTGGAAGTAAGTGGCTGTCACAGAGCACCAATACTTCATTTGTAGAATGGCCTCTTAGAGTTGGGTGCCTTTGATCCTAGGAAGTTGAGGCAGGAGGATCTCGGCCTGGGCCACATAGTGAGTTCAAGGCCAGCCTGAATTACATAGTGAGACTTGTCTCAAAAAAAAAGAAAGGAAAAAAAGTCCTCTTTAATCTCCCAGAGTGTATGGTGAAATTATATACACATATTCATTTAACATCCAGAAATTCAAGAATTTCTAGTTGAGAAGAATAAGTAGTGTGGTGAAATTACATCATTTTGTATATTGTTGGAGACCAGAGGAGAATTGAGGCCTGCACACAGGGGTGATTGCATTTTAGGAAAAAGTTAAGACACCTGAGGTTAAATTGTTTACGAGTATGTTCTAATGGATACTGGAAAGCAGATAAATCTTGTGTTACTTTGATTGCTTGTGCAGGTGTTTGAGTGAATAAAGGCAAGATGAGCCCGACACTGGGGCTCCTCTGCCTCCTACTAAGAGGCAGGAGCCCGCTGGCTGCCCACGTTTTAAACTGACTCTGTAAATCTTTGTCATTCATTCTCACCAACCACACCCCCACCTGGACCGTGGTCTGAAAGAACCAAGTAGCTGGTCTAGGTCCCAGAATAAGGAAGGCCCAGTGGGTCCCCTACAGGTGGCACCCCAAGGCTTGGGACCCAGGCTCAGCTACAGTATATGTAGTCTATATTGTGTTCATCTGCCTGCTGCTTTTTCTTTTTCTTCTTTTTTTGTTGGGGAGAGTTTGCTGGGGATTGAACCCAGGGCTTGGGTTTTGTGTCTGCGAGGCTCATACTCAGCCAGGCATGGTGGCAGTGGTGGCACACACCTGAAATTGCAGCGCTTGAGAGATGGAATCCGGAAGATCGATAAGTGTTTTAGGCCAGTCTGAGCTATACAGTGAGATCCGCTCTCAAAAGAAAATAAAAATAAATAAATATTTAAAAATAGATTCACTGATCTGTCATTAAAATTTAATTACATGGAGGATGGAGCAGGGACTGAGAATCCCACTAATATGTAAATAACAAAATTGTGTCATACTTATTTTTGCGTACCATATTGCTTTGCACTTCTTTGATGTTTTGTGGTGTGTGTGTGTTTGTGTGTGTGTGTGTGTGAGAGAGAGAGAGAGAGAGAGAGAGAGAGAGAGAGAGAGATTCTGGAGCTTGAACCCAGGAGGTGATGAGCTACATCCCCATCCCTTTTTATTTTGAGATGAGGTCTTGATAAATTGCCCAGACTGACCTTAAATTTTGTTGTTGTGGTGGTTTTTTGTTTATGTTTTTGTTTGAGACAGGGTCTCATGCCGTTCAGGCTGGCCTTGAACTCACTATGTTGCCCAGGCTGGCTTCAAACTCACAGTGATCCTCCTGCCTCAGCCTCCTGAGTGCTGGGATTATAGGCATGTGCCATCATGCCTGGTTTGCCTCTGATTTTTTACCAGGGATCAAACTCAGGTCCTTGCAATTGCAAGGCAGGCACCAGAACCAATGAGCTAAATCCCTGGCCCTTGGCCTCAAATTTTTGATACTCCTGCCTCAGGCTCCAGAGTAGCTGGGATTACAGATGTGCACCATCACCCTAGCTATTTGGTTTTTTGAGAGAGGTTCTCATTATTTTGCCCACATTGGCTTGTACTTCTAGGCTGCAATGGTCCTCCTGCTTCAGCCTCCAGAATATTGTAGTTAGGATTATAAACTCTTGCTGCTATCCCCCACCCCACACTTTAAAATTAATGAAAAGTACCACACAAATCATGACACTTTAATTGGATAGACATTTTAGGGTTGCACTTCCCAGTGTGATAGGGATGGCTTTGGGTTGTACTGGAAAAACTGAGTCTGAATGTATGATGTAATAGATCAGGAGCTGAGTTCTGGAGCTGGACTGCTGGGGTTGAATCCAGGCTCTGCCACTTTACAAATTGCATGCCGGGGAGAAGAACCTGTCTCCCCAGCTGGAAATTAGAATAATAACAGCATAACCCACCTCCCAGGGTTTTGTAATATTTGAATTAATATACATTGACATACTTAGAATAACGTATTAGCTATAGCTAGCTTAATTTTAAAAAATGAGTTGAAATAATGAAATGAGTTAAAGGAAGTAACAGTATAGCTGGGATAATTCTACCTCATTCTACCATAAGGCCAAAGTATCAGAAGCCCACTTTTTACCACACATAACCTTTATCCCATTAATTCCAATGCTAGTGATTACCAAAGCGTTTAGCTTCTAACCTGTGGCCCTCGTCATCTGACAACCAACATCATTGCTGGGCACCTGTTTATGTACTGAATATAAATGGTAGAAACTATAGGAGTTGTTTGTGACTAAAATTTGGGAAGCTTTACTTTAAGACAGTAATTCTCAAACTTTGTGGTTTCAGAAAGTTTCTCTACTCTTAGAAATTGTTGAGGGTTTCAAAGAGCTTTTTAAATATATATATTTTATTAGTGCCTATTTTACAAAATATTGAGTATCATTATGGCATTTATATATGCATATAACATTTTGATCATATTTATCCCACCTATTACCCTTCCTCTTACCCCCATACTGACTACCCTTATTCCATTTGTCTTATCTAATAATAACCTTTGAAGAGATTTTATGTGTTATGTTACTATATCAGAAATTGATTTTAAGTTAAAACCTTTAAAATATTTATTTAAAAATAAAAACCATTGTATGTTAACATAATTTTTTATTTTTTGTAATACTAGGGATTGAACACAGAGTGCTGAGCTACATCTTCATCTCTATATTTTGAGACAGGATCAAGTTACTTGATGAGGCTCAAATTTGTAATCCTGAGAAGCTAGGATTATAGGTGTGTGCTACCACACCCAGGGACATAATGACATTTTTTGTTTGTTTTCAGGCTGGCCTTGCACTCATTATGCAGCCAGGCTGTGCTCAAACTCACAGTGATCCTCCTGCCACAGCTTCCTGAGGGTGCTGAGATAACAGGCATGCTCCACCAGGCCTTGCTTTTTTTTTTTTCTGCTCTTCGAATTTACTCAGGAAAAATCAGTGTGTTAGAATAAAATTACATGTGTGTAATCTATGGCAAAGAGAAGAGCTCGTGAGAATAATACGTGGAATACAGAAGAAGCAAGCAACAATGGATAAAGCATGGGAAACCTTGTAGGCACTTGGTATAAGTTTACTTCCCTCTTAGTATGGAATGATAGAGTCAACAAAAAAAGAAGCAGGCAATTTACTAATTATCAGTACATTTGTCTGCCTAGAATTGTGCTGGAAAGAAAAAGTAGAAAATCAAAGAAGACCTTATGAAGAAGACCCTTGAACTAGACGTTGATAAATGAACCCAGCCTGAGAGAAAGAGATGGAGGCTCCAAAGAGAAGGATATGGGGCCGGAGGTGTAGCTTGGTGGTGGTATTATTGGGTAGCTCTTCTAAAAGTAGCTCACTGGGCTGGGGATTTAGCTCTGTGGTTCCGGCAACTGCCTCTCAAGCACAATGACCCAAGTTCGATCCCCGGTACCAAAATATAAATAAATAAAAATAAAATAAAAGTGGCTTACCAACTAAACGTTACTAGGTTTGGGGCTGCTCACCTCTTAGAGTCAAGGTTCCTCTGGTCTCGAACAAAGAATTGAATGAAACAAGCAAAAAAGCAGTGGCAAAAGTTTTTTCCAGAAAGCAAAAGTGAAGAGTGGCGGAGAAACTGGCTCTAAGGGCGAGCTTGGGCCAAATAAAGAGAAAGAGGGGAAAAGCAAAGATTTAAAAAAAAAAGTACACAGCCTGGCATGGTGGCGCACGCCTGTAATCCCAGCACTCCCAGCACTCCGGAGGCTGAGGCAGGAGGATCACTGTGAGTTCGAGACCAGCCTGGGCTACATAGTGAGTTCCAGGTCAGTCTCAACTACACAGTGAGACCCTGTCTCAAAAG
>NW_022900944.1:32974081-32975544 GCF_012274545.1 Fukomys damarensis
AAAAAAAAAAAAAAAAAAAAAAAAGAAACAAAAACAACGCATCTGGGAAACACAGAGTGTGCTATTATTATGGAAAGTTAGGACAGCCGTGGCATTTTTCAAAGAAAAATAGCCACAAAGTAAAATAACTAGTGGAAACAGGAATTCACGTGATTTCAAATCTTATGTTTGGCTCCAAAGACAATTGGATTTTTATTTTTATTTTTGACAGTGCTGGGGATTAAACCTAGGGCCTTACACATGCTAGGCAGGCCTCCTACCACTGAGCTACAGCTCCAGGCCCTTCCAGCTGGAGTTTTATATCTGCTCCATTCAGTTCGTGTTGTCATTTTGATTGGAGTAGGTGAAGAAAACGTAGACACATAGATACGTAATTGGGAAAGGGAGGGAGTTCAGTCACCTGATTGTTTGTATTTTTCTTTTATACCATACTGACTCAATAATATCTTTGAAAAGTTTGTTGCAGCATGGAATCTGAACTCATCGATCATTTTTTCATACTCTGGACAGTCATGAGAGAGTGAAAAAGGCAAAAAAAAATCTTTGTGTTTATTATGAAATAGTTTTTTTGTTTTTACAGGGCCAGGTATTGATCCAAAGGTCTTACACGTGCTAGGCAAGCACTGTTAACACCAAGCCACATTATGAAATAGTTTTGAGCTTGCAGTACCCTGAGAAAATTGTGAGAACTGCTGTTTGGAGGGATTTTCTCCACAGATTTTATTTTCATCACCAGTAGAGGGCAGAGAAGACTATTTCATAAAGAGGCTTTTGGAAAAACTTTACAAAGAGCTTTTGTTTTAAATCATTTTCTCGTGTCCCCTGCTTGGGTTCAGAGATCTCATGATATCACAGGAAATCATAAAGAAGTTGCTTAGTGGTCATAATGTGACAAGCTATGAGAGCACCATTTCCATCTATATATCTCTCTCTATCTCTCTGTGTATAGAAGGAATCAAGTTAAAGGTAATAGGTTAGAACAGTGCCCTGGTCAGTTCTAGAAAAGTACTATAAAGTGCCAGGGATTTAGCTCAGTGGTTTTGCTGCCTGCCTTGTAAGCTCAAGGGCCTGAGCTCAATCCCTGGTACCAAAAAAAGAAAAAAGAAAAGTACTGTAAAATTGTTACTCTTTTTTTTTTAATATTCATTTATTCATATTCTACTTCCACCCACCATTGGGATTGAACCCAGGACTTTTCCACTGAGCTGTGTCCCTAGTTCCTTTTTTGTATTTTTAAATTTTGAGACAGAATCTCACCAGATTGCCCAGGCTTGCCTCAAATTTGTGATCCTCCTGCCTTAGCCTACTGAATAGCTGAGATTATAGCTGCATATCGTGGCTCCAGCTTCTCATTATTTTTAAAGAACAATGGTCTAGGGATATAGCCAGTGGTAGAAATCTTAACTACCATTCACAGGCCCTGGATTCATTTCCAGCAAAAAAAAAAAAAAAAAAAAAAAAAA
>NW_022900944.1:32975697-32984983 GCF_012274545.1 Fukomys damarensis
AAAAAAAAAAAAAAAAAAAAAATTGGCCAGATGTGATGGCTCATGCCTGTAAATCCCAGCACTTAGGCTGAGGCAGGAGATTGCTGTGAGTTTGAGATGAGTCTGGGTTACATAGTTCAGGCCAGTCTGAACTACATAGACCCTGTCTAAAAAAAAAAAAAGTTAATACTTTTTCTTTTATCTTTAGTACTGGGGATCAAACTCAGGACCTTATGCTTGCAAGACAGGCACAGCACCACTGAGCTAAATCCCCATCCCAATACTTTTTCATTTTATAGAAGCATTTTAGTATTCACTGTAGTAAAGGTTTAAAAATTTAAAAAAGGCCAGGCGTGGTGGCACATGCCTGTAATCCCAGCACTCAGGAGGCTGAGGCGGGAGGATCACTGTGAGTTCAAGACCAGCCTGAGCTACATAGTGAGTTCCAGGGCAGTCTCAACTACATAGTGAGACCCTGTCTCAAAAAAACAAAAAAAAAATAAATTAAATAAATAAATATAAAAAAAGAAAATTGTCAAGTACCTTCATCTCAATATCTAGAAGTTATCCCTAATAAAGTTCTAGGAAATATTAATTTTCCTTTTTGGTGAAGCGCACATGGTCTCACTATGTAGTCTAGACTGACCTTGAACTCACTATGTAGCCAGGGTGGTTTTGAACTTGTAATTCCCCTATCTCAAGACTCCTGTGTGCTAGGGTTATAGGCATGGACCACCACACCTGGCTTTTTTTTTTTTTTTCTTGCAGTGATGAGGATCAAACTTGGGGCATCTGGAATGCTAAGTAGCACCCTACCATGGTGCTATATGTCTAGCCCTTATTTTTTCTTTTTATGAAAATAGTATGATAAAATATTGTTGTTTTTTTGGGGGGGGGGTTTGTTTTGTTTTGTTTTTTTAGTACCAGGGATTGAACTCGGGTCCTTGCGCTTGCAAGGCAGGCCACCAAACCGCTGAGCTAAATCCCCGGCCCAATAAAATATTGTTTATAATCATCAAGTAACTTTTTAGTACAGAAATGGTGTTCATTTACTATAGGCAATTAAAAAATACAATTAAGAAAAAAATGTTATCTGGGAGTGGTAAAGGCTGAGGCAAGCATATTGCTACAAGTTCAAGGCCAGCCTGAACTACACAGTGAGACCCGTCTCAAACAAAAACACAGAAACAAAAACCACCCAGGAGTGTGGTACATGCCTGTAAACCCAGCACTCTGGAAGGATGAGGCAGGAAGTTTGCAAGTTCAAGCCTGCCCCTGGGAATTTAGTGATTTAACAAGACCCTGTCTCAAAAAAAAGAAAAGAAAAAGGAACTGGGAATATAACTCAATTCTCCCTGGATTCAGTCCCCAAAATCCCCAAAACAAAATAAATACAACTTTGAGGTCTTTGTACCTGTTTGTACCTGAATGCGTATGTACCTGTATACTAACAGGGTGAGAATGTTTCTTTATTGGTTTTTGGAATTACGTAAGTGTTTGAGCAGTCTCCGGAGGTAACCCAAGGAAGTTACCTTTTTGTTGTATAATGAGTCTTAGATTTTTGTATACTTGATGTTTCAGTTACTTCACTCATTGTTCCTGTCCAGTTTTTGGCCTGTAGGAGCCACTTTAAAGTGATGCTTGAGTTCTCTTACACGGCTGCTCTCAATGCCTTTTAATTCTGCTTACCTAACTGTGATGGCAAAGACTTCCAGTACTATGTGGAATGGTTATTTTTGTGAGCTCTTTTTGCACTATTAAATATCTTATTTATTGTAAGTTTTTCATAGATGCTCTTCTTTAGGTTGAGGAAGTTCCCTGTTCTCAGTTTGTTTTGAATTATTATGACTGGGTTCTGAGTTTTGCTTTTTCTGCATTCATTGAAAAGATCACATAGATTTTTCTCCTTTTAACTCTTAATAGGGTAAATCATATTGATAGAGTTTTAAATGTTAAAGCAACTATGCCTACCTGGGATAAACACCACTTAGTAATGAAATATTCTTTTAATATATTGCTGGATTTGGTTTACTAATACTTTGTTAAGGGTTATTATTATTTTTGTGGTGCTGGGGATTGAACCCAGGGCCGTGCGCATGATAAGGAAGCCCTGTACCAATAAACTATATTCCCAGCCCCTTAAGGCTTTTAAAAATTATTAATGTTTTTTATTATCCATTTATTTATAGAGTTTTTGTTTTGTTTTTGTTTTTGTTTGAGACAGGGTCTCACTATGTAGTCCAGGCTGGCCTTGAACTCACTATGTCACCCAAGATGACCTTGAACTTGTGGTGATCCTCCTTCCTCAGCCACCCTAGTGCTGAGATTACAGGCATGTGCCACCACACTCCACCCTAATATGTTTTATTTTTTACAGTGTCTTGATTTTACAGGGCTTGATCTCTGGTCCTTGCACTTGCAAGGCAGGTGGGGGCACCACTGAGCTAAATCCCCAGGTACAGTGTCTTTATGTATGTAGAAAAAATAAGTAGGAGGCTAGGGATGTAGCTCAGTAGCGCAGTATCTGCCTGGCAAGTCCAAGGCCCTGAGTTCAATTTCTGGTACAAAAAAAAAAGGAAGTACTGAGAGTTCCCATAGTTCCTTTTCCATGTCAACTCCAGTTTCCCCTATTATTAACATCTTCCATTAATTTGGTACATTTGTTACAATTGATTCACTCTTGGAGCTATATAATTGTATGAATTTGGATTAAATTTCCATTGTTACAGTGTTGTGCAGAATTGTTTAAGAAAAATAGTTTCATGTCTCTAAAAATCCCTTTCTCCAGCTGTTCTTTCTCCCCTTACCCTCAGTCCCCTTGCTCGAGAGGTCAAGGCAGTTCTACACAGAGAAAATCAGTTTGTTTGCCTTGTATATAAGCCTTTTTTTTTTTTTTTAACCAAAAGGGTCAAGTTCAAGTTCCTTACAGACCACAAAACATGATGTCTTACTGGCTACTTTGAAATCTAACCTTTCTGCCTTGGAGGACAAGATTCTGAGGGATCCTCAGTGGAAGAAACTGAAACTCCTACAGGATGAAATTGTTAATCAGGCAGAGTGGCCACAAAACTCTGTGGATATCACTTGGAGTTTTACTTCTCAAGCTTTGTTGTTGCTGTTGTGCTTGAAGGAAACCATGATCCGCCTCACAGCTGATTTCAATCCAGGTAAACCCAACCCTAAGACTCCAGAAGTTGCTCCTGCCCTGAGCCCTGATGTACTTAGTATCTCACAGCAGAAGACTGTCCAGTCCACTTTGCAATTTGTGGTCACCTTGGGTGTCTGTCCCTATCTCATGGCTGGTGTTGGAGTCCCTCTGAAATACAGGACTGAGTTTGGTGCTGTTGTTCAAGATGTGGTGAGTCTGGATTCTGCCCCCCATGCAGCCCGGAGGCTCTATACCAGCTGCACAGTCCTCCTAAATGTTGCTCAGCACGCATCTCTGGGGAGCTTGATTTTCTGCCGCCACTTTGGGGATATTGCAGCAGGTCTGTGCCAACTGGGATTCTGCCCAACCAAAAGAAAGCCAGCAATACCTGCAGAAGAGGTAAATATACGTTGAAAGATTGAGTGAGAGAGAGGCTGTGTGTATGTATTTTTGTTGGTCATTCTAAACACAATTCTTAGTTTTTTGAAAATGGGCTCATTGAAAATTCTAGAACTATTAATTTAAAAAATTTAAAAATGAACCATCTAGAATTTATGCTCAATCTCAAAGCATATCAGTGGGTAAATTAATTCTTTGGTGGGGTTGGAAGCCACATTTGTTGGATGCTGGTCCTTTACCTACCTGAAGAGTCCATTTCATCTGTCCCTTGTCATTTTGTGGAATAGCAATTGGAGGATATTTCTCTGAACCTCTATTTCCAAATGTGTATAATACCTGCCTTGGCAGGTAAATACGCATAAAGTACCTAGGCCATTGCCCCCCTAGTGCTTATCAGAAAGTAATTACTGATAATATTAAAATTAAACCATTCATATCTGCTCCATTAATTTATTGGGAGGATCAAATGAGAGAGAATGTAAAGTTCCTGGTCTAATGGTAATTCAGTCAGGGTTCACTGGTATTATTCCCTATTAAGGTCACATGACTGTTCTGTGCTCTCACTCATTAAGCAGTTGAGTGCTGGCTGAGATTCTGGACCATAGAAGTTGCTGTGGAGAGTACAGCAGCATAAAAGTTAGTCCTCTTCTTCAAGTAATTCACGCACTAGGGGATAACACTCAGAAGTATGATATAGCAGGGACCACTATGTCCCCCATGAGAGGACACCACTGCCCCCATCAGGACCATTGACATCAGCCTAGGAACTAGCCAGAAATAGCTGTTAAGGTATAGCTGCATCAGAATGGGCACAAGACTTAGTAGTAGAGAGCTTGCCTAGCATGAACAAAGGCCTTGGTTCTATCCCCAGCACACACAAAATTAAGACGTAAGTGTATTGAGGGTCACTGTAGCTCATATTCAGGATGATTTTGTTGGGGGGGGTTACCAGGGATTGAACTCAGGACCTTGTGCTTGTGAGGCAGGTACAGGTGCCACTGAGCTAAATCCCCAGACCTCAGGGTGATTTTTAACCATACAACCAGATCTCACCATGCCTTTACTTCTCTGTCACCTGCCAGTGTTATCCTTGTACTTGTTCCTTTTGTGTTTGTTTTCTCTCCTGCATGTGTTCATAAGCCTTTGCCTAAAAGCTACTATCATCTAAGCAGTAGCACAAAATTCTGAGCTCCCCAACAGCCTGAGAGCAGAGCACTGTGCTTTTTACTTAAGGGTGACACATATTGACAGTTCTAACAGTATGTATAGCCTGCACTTCTGTGAACTAAGGGGATCTGGATCAAAGGTCTTATTTCTGTTACTAAGGCTATGAAGTACTCCAGTGTTTTAGGCAACTGACAGAAAAGAAAAGGGAAATACACAGAACCAAATAGGGAGGCAAGACAGGGAGGTGTCAGAAAGGAGGCTCCATGAGTGTACTGCATGAAATCCCACAAATGACTGCTGCTCTGGATAGTACTTGAGTCTCTGTGCTAAAAAGAGATGAACAAGACCCTGGCAGTTTGGGTCAGGGTAGGTGGTAATCACCAAAGGGGATAGTACTCTTAGTTTTCAAGGGTGTCCCAAAATAGCACTGCTTTTTCCAGCCATGTTCCAAATGAATAAAAAGACCAGTTAACAGAAGAGATGAAAAGTAAAAATGTCACCTCTACTGCTTGTAAAGATGAAGTTGGAGGAGCTATCTTATTGGTAGACACAAATCTAACTGCACTCCAGAATTAGACACGCTACTCACTAGTTCCAGAAGCACTGCAGCACCTTCTGCCCCATAGCAAGAGATACATATGTTCCTGCTCAGTAAGACAGAGCAGAACAGCCCATGAGAAAAGTGGAACGAATGGAACAGTGCATACCAAAACTGGCACATGAGTGTATTTCGAGTTACCAATAAGATAAGTCATGCCTCCTGCCAAGAAGTAGAGTGAGTGATGGAAGGGGAGAGAGCCAGGAGTGTTTTCCTAGCACAGCCTCTTCCTTGTGGAAAGAAATGAAGGGAGAATAGAAGCCTTCCTTTCTCTTCCCTCACAAGTATCTTTGTCTGGTATTGCAACAACATTGCCTTCTATTCGCTGCCTGGTTTATATTTTGCTAAAGTCAAATCCATGTTTTCTTTAGGTTTTAACTGAAGAGGAAAGAACCCTATCCAGGGAGGCCTTGAGAGACATGCTGGATCAAGTATATCAGCCATTAGCAGTCCGGGAATTACTTATCCTCCAGGGAGCACCTCCCCAGGTATTTGGGCCCGGGAGCTCTTATGGCTGAAACATAAACTGATAGTGTTGTAGTGTGTTGTCTTCTGAAAGATTAGATAGCTTTAGCTCCCTATTTAATGATCTAGGTGAGCTTTACTTCATCCTTTAGATCATTACGTGGTATTTATAAAGCCAAGTGACATTGACCCCCAGGATAATTTAAAAGACCTTTTCTTTCATGGACTGATGTCCACTTTCCCAGGAATATTTTGATCACTTTTTTTTTGTTGGTATGGGGGATCAAACTCAGGTCTTTGCACTTGCAAGGCAGGCAGTGGAACCAATGAGCTAAATCCCTGGCCCCTTGACCACTTTTTAAAAAGGCTTATAGCAGTTTTCTGTAAAGTTTTTCAACTTGCTCTGAAACTGGGTCCTTTTTTAAACTAAAATTTGGCTGTTTGACAATATATACTTTTGGCGGAAGTTTTTTGAATGATTTATCTTTGAAGGGAATATTTAAAGTCAAGAAATTAAAATTAGAGCTATTGTTTCTATTTTTAGTTCCTTTGTTTGAAAAACATACTAGTATACTACTGGCATTAAATAGTTCCTATTTTTCTTTAAAAATAATTATTTATCTGAAATTATTTTCTTTGATGGTGTAGATAGAATTGTCTGTTTGCTTTTATTACCTGTTTTTGTTATGAAACTAGATATGTAAAGAGTGAGAGAGGAAAGGAATTGTATGTGAGGAACAAGGACCAGCTGAAGCTGGCAGTAAAGATAGCTTCTAGTTGAGTTGTTTTCCTCTAATCCGTAGGGCATTCCTGTAGCTTCCATCAAGCATCTCTGGCCTCATACTCCATTACTGTGAATAGTCCAGAGTTTGCCGTATTAAACAAAATGCATTATAAGAACATGGTGAAAAGCAAACATACTTGGATTAAGTATACCAGAATTCAATTCCAGAATGCACGTGTATCACTTTGTAAACCTTTCTTTTCCTCACTGTCCTCACCCCTAAAATGGGGGATAATGACAGTGCTCTCCTTGTAAGTCCCTTTTGAGATCACATGGAAGGTACTCATCATAGTGCCTGGTACTTAATACTTTTTTTTTTTTTTTTTGGTACTGGGGGTCAAACTTGGGACCTTGTGCTTGCCAGGCAGGTGGCGGCACCACTGAGCTAAATCCTCAGCTCCTCACTCTTTTAATAAATGATAATCTTTGTTTGTTTGTTTGTTTTTTGAGACAGGGTCTCACTTTGTAGTTGAGACTGACCTGGAACTCACTATGTAGCTCAGGCTGGTCTCGAACTCACAGCTGTCCTCCTGCTTCAAGCCTCCTGAGTGCTGGGATTACAGGTGTGCGCCACCATGCCCGGCAATAAATGATAATTATTAATCCTCCTTGAAAAGAAAGAAGACAGACTATGAAGGATTAAATATTTCTGCTACTAATTTTGATACTTATATAGAAAAGTACAGTGGTTAACAACACAATTAACATTCTAGCACAGAATAAAAATGCTAAATCTGCTTTGTTTGTTCTGACTCCAAAGATCTCTCAAAAAGGAGCCCTTGAAGAAATTCAGCTCTTTCTTGAAACTAAAGTGTTGTAGAAATCAGAATATCCAAGAAAATGGACTCAAAGACTGGCATGCTCTTCATAGTTGTGAAATGCTCTTTTATTTTTTTAATTTTTATTTTTTTGGGATACTGAGGATCACACTCGGGACCTTGCACTTGCAAGGCAGCCGGAGGAACCACTGAGCTAAATCCCCAGCTGAACTGCTCTTTTAGTAGCAAAACAATAGGTCATAAAAATCTTTCTGGAAGCTAGATTTGATTGGAAGCCCTGCATTCAGAGATTAGTCACCTTAACTTTGTGTTTCCCAGGACATTATACTCATGATGTGTTTGTCTATTTTTGGATTTGATATTTCATTGATATTTCGCTGTATTTCTACTTCCTTAAAAGCAATGCTGAAGGTTTTGTAAAAAGAGTTGGTTTTTTAAGGAAAAAATGTTGTTTTTCTTTTTTTGGTCCTGGGATTGAACCCAGGTCCTCCCACATGCTGTGCACGTACCAGATCACTGAGATACATCCTGGCCCCAAAGTTTGCTCTCCTAAAGTCTGTAGAATACAGTGTTGTCAGTAAGACTCAGTACTTTTTAAAAAATAATGTCTACAAATCATATCTGTTTCAATGACATTCGTAATTCATACTTTCTCTTTCTCTCATCAGTCTTGCACAGATGTGAAGACACAGCTTAGGTGTCAGACCCCAGCTTGGCTTCGCCGTCTATGTGGGCAACTGCTCTCTGAAAGGTTAATGAGACCCAGTGGTGTTCAAGCAGTAGTCCGGGGCATTTTAGAAGGAGCAGGTGGTAAGAGACCACATGTTTCTGTTACTTTGGTTTCCATGTCCCTTTGAGTCAGACTAAAGTGAATCACTGGCTGTTAGCCTTTGCCTTTAAACCTAGACTGAGAACTGGAGGTTTAGCCCACTGTTAGACTACTTCCCTAGCATGCATCAGGCCTTTGGATTTGATCCCCAGCACTGCAAAAAATAAAATAAAATAAGGATTAGGCTTCACCAAGGGCATACAAATTAAGAGAGCTGCTCTAAGAAAATTTGGACCCTGTTTTTCTATGAAATTTTCCCCCTGCTTGTGCATGTATGTATTGTTGTTACCTACTCATGTATATATTTTTGTTCTCATATTTGCCATTGCTAGTGCTTTTCACTTTTTAAATTTAGATCCAAATTTCCTACCTGAGGTTTCTTTGACAATTTTTAAAAAAAATTTTCTCTGTGGTACTGGAGATTGCACTGAGCTATATCCCTACCCTTTTTCTTTTTTTGTATTTCTTGTTTTGAGACAAGGTTTCACTATATTTCCCAGGCTAGGCTCAAACTTGGAATCTTCTGCCTTAGCTTCACCTCATGCTGAGTTACAGGAGTGAGCCACCCATACCTATTTCTTTTGACATTTCTTTTTTAAAAAAAATTAATTTTATTTTGACATTTCTTAGTGCTACTGGCAGTGAGTTCTTTTAGCTTTTGTTTATCTGAAAAAGCCTTCATTTCACCTTCCTTGACAGTACTAGGAATAAAACATACAGCCTTTACACTCCGCTACATTCCCCAGACCTTTTTAAGATTTGTAAAAGTTTTGCAACAGGGCCTGGCTAAATTGGCAAGCTGCTCAGGTTAGGCTTGAATTTGTGATCTTCCTGTCTCAGCCTTCCAGAGTGCTTGGATTACAGGCATACGCTGCTATGCGTAGTGTCCTATCCCCCCAGGTTTGAACTTAGAACTTTGTACTTGTCAGGCTGGTGGGGCACCACCAAGCTACATCCCTAGCCCCACCTTTTTTTTTTTGTACCTGGAATCGAACTCGGGTTCTTGTGCTTTTGAGGCAGGTGGTGGAACCACTGAGCTAAATCCTTGGCCCTCCACCTTTCTTTTTTTTTTTTTGGTACCAGGCATGTAACTCACGACCTGGTGCTTGCCAGGCAGGTACAGCAGTTTACCTTGCTT
>NW_022900944.1:32984993-33005263 GCF_012274545.1 Fukomys damarensis
TTTTGAGACAGGATCTCACTATGTAGTTGAGACTGACCTGGAACTCACTCATGTAGCTCAGGCTGGTCTTGAACTCACAGTGATCCTCCTGCCTCAGCCTCCCAAGTGCTGCGCTTACAGGTGTGCGCCACCACGCACAGCCAGACAGTTTTTCTTTTAGTACTTTAAAGATGTCACTACACTGTCTTCTGGGTTGTATGACTTCCGTTAAGTCTGCTGTCATTCTCATTTTGTTCCTTTGTATGGATACAGATTTTTTTTTGAGGCACATTTGTCACAGGAGACTTTAAATAGGGAACTACTTCCCAGTAATGAATGTAACTGTACTGTATACCTAGAATGTACCAATAAACTCAATAAAAAGAAAAAATAAATAGGGAACTACTTCCCAGTAATGAATGTAACTGTACTGTATACCTAGAATGTACCAATAAACTCAATAAAAAGAAAAAATAAATAGGGAACTACTGTGGTGTTTGACATATCTCTCTGCATTGTGACAGCTGGGAAAGCTGGCGGGAGTGATGCTGAGGCAACAGCTGCTGACTGGAAAAAGTGTGACTTGATTGCAAAGATCTTGGCCTCTTGTCCCCAGCAATCTCTTTCTCTGGAGAGTTACTACAGGGACATTTGCCCCCAGGTAAATCATCTCATTTCTTTTGACCATTCAAGAATTATCTGTTTGCTAATTTGCTTGCTTGCTTACTTGTTTATTTATTTGTAGTGGTGAGAACATTTGATTAAACATAGGAAAAGAAACAGGCTCTGCAGAGTGAGTTTAGACTAAATAAAAGTAGGAAGAGAGGTACACCCTACAGCTTGAGGGTGGGCCGTTCCTGCAAGAAAGAACACAGTGACCTCTGTTTATTTAGAGAAAGAGAACTTTAAATATTCCTCTAAAATTGAAGTAAAAGCCACATAATATTTAAGTTTATTGTTCAGCTTTCTTACTAAGGGAATAAAAACCTATGAAGAGATCCGTGGAACTATTGGATTTAAGAATGCCCCCCAGGGTTTGGCATGGAGTTCAGTGAGAGAGCCCTTGCCTAGCATGTGCAAGGCCCTGGGTTTCAACCCCAGCACTGCAAGGAAAAAAGGAATTCCTCATCATTGTTTGTTTCCATAGCTGGGCTTGAACTCTGGATCTTGCACTTGTGAGGCAGGTGCAGTGCCACTGAGCCAAATCCCCGGCCCAAAGCTGGACCATCTTTTTTTTTGGTACCAGGGATCAAACTCAGGACCTTGTGCTTGCAAGGCAGGCACAGTGTCTCTGAGCTAAATATCCAACTCCTCATCATTCTTAAATAACTAGATCAGCTTGCTCTAGTGCTAGCATATGGAGCTATAAAGTTTCACTCTGTTCTCTTTTCTTTGTGTTTGTTAGTTTTTAAAGTGGATATACTCTCTAAAGAAGGCAAACTGCCATGATAAATTTTTTTTTTTTTTTTTTTTTTGGTACTGGGGATCAAACTCAGGACCTTGCACTGTCAAGGCAGCAGCACCGCTGAGCTAAATCCCTGGCCCCCATGATAACAATTTTTAGAAATATAAAAGATTAAACTGAGAAGTCTGACTGCCAGAGTAGTTCCTCAGAGGTAGTCAGAGCTGCTGTAAGAGGTTCTTCAGAGGTAGGCAGTCATCAATTTTACTTATTTTTCAGAGATAGTCCATGTATGGTATATGTAGAGTTATATGTGGGTATATGTGTATCCGTGTGTATATAATATTAATTTTTCTTCAAATGATAACCTACTATATGTATTGCTTTTCATTTCGCTTTCTCCACTTAATATGAGGTGTGACTAAAAAGTACAGTGAGTGTTTTAAAATATTACAGTGAGAGACACATTGCCATTAATCTCCCTCAAAACACTCCTACTTGTTTCCAACACACTTCCCATTGTTCTTTTGCCACTTTCTGGAGCATTTCTGGCACTCCTTTTTTATGTATTTAGTTGTGTTGTCATGGGTGTCTCAATGTCCTGAGTCAATTAAAATGTTTACCTTTTGTAGTCATTTTGACGTTAGAGAGAGCCAGAAATCACGTGACACCAGATGCACTGAATAAAGATGAAGACATACTGTAATGTTTTTATAGTGCTTTTCCATTGGATGACACTTGGCTGGAACATTTACCATATTGTGATCACATCTCATAAAGACACAAAAGAAGACTTCCAGACAAGCACCAAGAGCTATGGGCTGGGCCGGGGTTTAGCTCCGCAGTTTGGTGGCCTACGTTGCAAGCACAAGGACCCGAGTTCAATCCCTGGTACCAGGAAAAAAAAAAAAAAAAAAAAGAGCTATGGGCTAAGTGTGTTTGAAATGGGGAAGAATATTTTGAGAAGGATTAATAGCAACATGTCTTTTATTGTAATGAAGATTTTAAAATTTAAACATTCACTGTATATTTTGATCACTTTTTGTATTCATTGTATGCCATTTCATACTGAGTCATTTCACAAATACTTCATTCTTTTTAAAATTTTTATTGTTTTTATATCTGTGTGTCCTTTTTCTTTTTTATTAGTACATGTTTGCAGTGCATAATGATTGCATTCATCATAAGTAGTTGGTGCATGTACATAACACATCTTAATTCTTTCTCTCTTTTGCGGGGGCGTACCAAGGATTGAACTCAGGACCTTGTGCTTGTGAGGCAGGTGGTAGAACTACTGGGCTAAATCCCTGGCCCCACATCTTAATTCTATGCCCTCTGTACTTTTTTATATGTGCTTAGTATTTGGTCATGTTAATGTACCCAAATTTATCTAACCAGTCTGCTATTGATGGACATTTGAGTTATTTCCATTTTTTTGCTATTACAAACTACACACATTTAAAATACATAAATCTTTGGGACATGTACAGGTGTAATAGGAAAAATTTCTAAAATTGAAATGACTGATTAATTTTTTTCTTTTGGCACATTTTAGGTATACAATATAATGACATTCATCTTTGAAAATTTCCACCTTTACGTAATCTTGGTTCTTGGTTCTTTTTTTTTTTTTTCCCATTCCCCTGCCCTTCCTTGAAGCCCTTCACCCCTCCCTATTTACAAAGACTTTGTTTCCATTTTTTCATTTTCTCATATTAATTTCATTCCCTTCTTTTCTTACCACTACCCCACCCATTTTCCCCTTCCCCTTTGCCCCTTTTCTTCCTATTTCACATTATCTGTTATACTTTTTAGTCCTTATTTATACTTTCAGTTTCTCAAACTACAGAAGCTATTTGGTATTTACACATGTATATCCTGTTTATTTCACTGAAGAGTATGGCCTCAGTGGGCATCCATTTAGCTATAAATGTCTCTAACTTCTCATTTTTATGGCTGAATTGTACTCCATTTTATTAAAAAAAAAACACATTTTCTTTAGTCTCCAGTTGATGGGCAGTTGGGCTGCTTGCAACTTTTAGCTATTACAGATTGTGCTGATATGAACATGGGTGCACATATATCCCTGTGGTATGATTCTTTTAATTCTTTGGGGAGGATACCCAGCAGGGAAATAGCTGGATCAAATGGGACTTCCAATCCTAGTTGTCTGAGGTGTCTCCATACTGATTTTCACAGTGGTTGCACCAGTCTGCACTCCCACCAGCAGTGGAGCAGGGTTCCTCCTTCCTCACGGCCCCACTAGCATTTGTTATTGGTTGAGTTCATGAAAGCAGCCATTCTTTCTGGAGTGAGGTGAAGTCTTAGTGTTGTTTTAATTTGCATCTCTTTAATGATCAGTGATGTTGAACATTTTTTCATATGTTTATTTGCTATTTCTACTTCTTTGAGAAATGTCTGTTCATTTCAGATGCCCATTTTTGGATTGGGTCTTGAGATTTGGGAGGTCTGATTTTTTTAAGTTCTTTATATATTCTAGATAGCAGACCTTTGTCTGAGGAACACCTGGTAAAATTTTTTTCCCACATTTTGGGTTGTCTCTTCACACTGTTCGTGTTTTCTCTTGCTGTGCAGAAGCTTTTTAATAAGAAGAGATCCCACTTGTTGATTCTTTGTGCTAGTTCACTGGTAACTGAGGTTTTGTTCATAAAATCTCTTCCTACACCAATGTCTTCAAGAGTTCTACCTAATAATTTTTTTTTTTTAAAGAGTCAGTGTGGGCCAGGCTGGCACTGAACATGAGCTCAAGCAGTCCTTCTGCCTCAGCTTCCCATGTAGCTGGGATTTCAGGTGTGCACCACTGTGCCTTGCTCCAAGATCTTACTCAAAAAATGCTAAATTTATTACTTGCAACAATGAGTAAATATTTTCTAAAACTAGTAGTTAGGGTTTCTGTATATAAGAAATGATAAAAAGCAACAGATTTCAGGCTTGCTGCATCCTCCTTTGGCAATGCCGAAGTCTTTGTGGGCAGAGAATTCTCCTGTTTGCAAAAAGCAGAAGAGGTTTTGACTGTTAAGTCAGTAATTGGAAATGAACTTTGTCATTGGTTGCTTTTTTTTTTTTCCTTTGGAGAGAATTGAACTCAGGACCTTGCACTTGCCAGACAGGTGTGGTGCCACTGAGCTACATCCCTGGCTCAAGGTTCTTTTTTTTCCCCCCAAGGTTGCTTATTGTTGAGGATAAAATTAGTTCTCTAGGATGGTTCAGATACATCAGACTCCTTAGACCCTAAATATGTTCATATACTACAAGCAAATAATTTCAATTGACTGTGTTATTTATAATTAGCAAAATTTTGGGGAAAATGACTATTTGGAAATTGGGGAATAATTTAGTAAATTTTCTTTTTGTTTTGTGCTTTGTTTTGTTTTTTTTTAACTTCTTTTTTTTTGAGACAGGGTCTTGCTTTGATATACAGGCTGACTCTGAACTCACTGTGTAGCCTAAACTAGCCTCAAACTCAAAGCAATCCTCCTGCCTCTGCCTCCCAAGTGCTGGGATTATGGGCGTGTACCACCATGCCCGGCTTTAACAAATTTTTGTTTGAAAAAAATTTTTTTTTTTTTTTTTTTTTTTTTTATTTTTTTTTTTTGGTCTTTTGAGACAGGGTCTCACTGTATAGTTGAGACTGACCTGGAACTCTCTATGTAGCCCAGGTTGGTCTCGAACTCACAGGGATCCGCCTGCCTCAGCCTCCTGAGTGCTGGGATTACAGGCGTGCGCCGCCACGCCCGGTGAATATTTTTTCTTTTTTAACACTGGGGTTTAAATTCTGGGGCTTGCATATGCTAGGTAAGTACTTTACCATTGAGCTACATGCCTAGCTCTTTTTTAAATTTTATTTTGAGACAAGGTATTTAAATTACCCAGGCTAACCTTGAATATGCAATCTTTCTGCCTCAGTCTGCTGTGGAGCTAGATTGCAGGTGTGTGCCACCATGCCTGGCTTATTTCTTTTTTATTTTATTTATTTATTTGGGGGGATAGTGTCTTGCTGTGTGGCCCAGGTTAGCCTTGAACTCATGGGCTCAAGTGATCCTCCTGCTTTAGCCTCTGAGTAGCTGGGACTGTGGATATGTACCACAGTGCCCAGCTTGAATATAATATCTTTAAAGGAATTTATATGAGGAGTTTCTGGCAATGCACAAAACTAAATACTAAGTGTGATCTCAATTGTAAAGAAGAAAGAAATATATAGAAAATATGCTGGAAAAAATACACTGAAAATATTTACAGTGATATGGGAAGATTTTAGTTTTCTTCTGAAAACTTGGCTTTCCCAGTTGTACAATGGGCACATATTTTATAAACTTGATAAAATGACTCATTAAAAACAGTCTCTTTGCAGGGAATGTAGCTCATGGTGCCACACCTGCCTCACAAAGGCAAGGTCCTGAGTTTGATCCCCAGTACTGGAAACAAAACAAAACAAAACAGTCTCTTCAGCTCTTTTACTCTTTGATACTGGGTTTTAAAAGTAATTCTGTTCATGCAGTATTATTGTGATGATTTTATTTTTTGGCTAAAAGAAATACTGTAAGATTTTTCTTTCTTAGTTACTGCATTCCTTGCAAAGAACCTGATATTTACTTCATGTAATTTTTCCTGTAGATTCTGGATTTATTTCATTTTCAAGATAAATTGACAGCACGACAATTTCAGAGAGTTGCCACCACTACCTTTATCACTATGTCCAGAGAACACCCACAGTTGGCAGCAAAATATTTGCTTCAACCATTGTTAGCTCCTCTTCATCGATGTTTGAATACAGCAGGTAAAGCAGGAAGTCTGGTGGTTGGATTTTTGTCCCTCTAAAGAGCTATTTGTTTTGTTTGGGGTTTTGTTGTTGTTTTTTATTTGTTTTGTTTTTGTTTTTTGTTTTTTGAGACAGGGTCTCACTATGTAGTTGAGACTGACCTGGAACTATATAGCTCAGGTTGGTCTCGAACTCATAGCAATCAATCCTCCTTCCTCAGCCTCCCGAGTGCTGGGATTACAGGCATGCACCACCACACCTGGCTAAAGAGCTATTTGATATTTCAGATTTAAATGATTTAAGTCTGTGGTACTTCAATGTCTTCATTGCCTTCCCCCACTTTATTTTCTTTTTTTTTTTTGTGGTACCAGGAATGAACCCAGGCCTTTTACACTGAGCTGTATCTTTAGATCTTTTTATTTATTTATCTTTTGATACAGGATTTGAGTAAATTGTCCAAACTGGGCTCTAATTTGTAATCCTCCCATTATGCAGAGTGCTAGGATTATAGGAGGACTGTACCATACCTTTTTATTTTAAAAAATTCGCAAAAACTCCAAGAGTACATTGCATATTCATATGCTTCTCCCAGATTGGTCAGCATTTCACATTTTGATCATGTTTGCTTCTTTTTTCTCTACATATGTGAAAATGTTTTTTCTGGAACATCTGAATATTAGTTGTAGACATCATGATACTTTACCCAAATACTTCAGTGTATATCTCCAAAGAAAATATCAGTCTCATACATAACCACAAACAAAAGGGAATTTAACACCGATACAGTACTGTCAGAATTTGTCTTAGTCCTTGTTTATTCATTCAAAGAATATTTATTGGACATCTTTTTGCCAGGTAGTCTTCATGTGTTAGATCACATTTGCAATACCAGCTACCTATTTTACACTTTGTTATCATCTGTTGGTAACAGAAGGGACCAGGTAAGGGTATGACTGATCTTACATAGTTTCATCATTGCCACTGGAGAACCTATCTAAATACTTTTTTGTATTGTTATTAAATGTTTAAGACTTTGGCAATTACAGTGAATTACTACATTTTATCAATTCCAAAATTTTTTTTTCACATTAAAAACCTTTGAACTGGGTGTGGTGGTCTCATCTATAATCCAGCTACTTAGGAGGGTGAGGCAAGAGGATCACAAATTTGAGGTCAGCCTGGGTCACATAGTAGACACTGTCTCAAAATAAAAAGACTGGGAATGTAGCTAAGTGCTAGACACTTGCCTAATATACTCAAGGCTCTCGATTCAATCTCCAGCACTGAAAGAAAAAAGAAAAGAAAAAGCAGAAAATTTCTGGGGCTGGACATCTAGGTATGTTATAGATCGGTTATCTAACATGTGTGAAGCCCTAGATTTGGTTCCCAGCACTGGAAAATAAAACAGATTTGCCGATGGAAGTCAGTGACTTGGAAGAAAATTGTAAAGACAATAAATAGTAAAATGGAAGACTCTTGTTAAGAAATGTCATGTGATTTGGGGTTTTGGTGGTATAGTGGACAATATATTATGGAAAACTTGGATATCAGTAATGGTGTTGAAATATTTCCAAAGAGTTGAACCCTTATGTGCAACTTTAAGAATCCTCTTTCCACTTTCCAATCTGCCATCTGCAGCAGAACTGCCGCCAAGTTGCAGATTTTCATAAAAACTCTTACAGCGAAGCCCATCATGATTGAGGCTGAATCCTAGGTACTATAGAAATGTAAAGACCCAGATCCAGAATAGGGAAGGAATACCTTCTCTCAGCAAAGACGGACTTATTGGTAAGCAACTGGAAGATGGACATACTTTTATTACAACATTCAGAAGAGAGCCGAGGATTTAGCTCAGTGGCGCCACGCCTGCCTTGCAAGCACAAAGTCCTGAGTTCCATCCCCAGTACTGAAAAAAAAAAACCATTCAGAATGAATTTACCATTTATCTTGTGTTAAGACTTTGTGGTAGTGCTAAGGAAAGGATGAAGTTTTATTGCAGTCCTAAGAATAAGCATAAGATAAAGTTAAGTTGCCCTTTAGATGAATGCGGTACTGTAGTTATGACCAGCCACTTTGACAGCCATTATTGTGGCAAGTGTTGTCTAACTGCTCTGTAAACCAGAAAACGAGCAATTATTCATGAAAGACATGATTTAAAAACAAAACAAAAATCTCTAACCCATATACTTCAATTTTTAGCATATATAATGATATACATTCTTATATATATAATGATATACATTCTTATATATATCTATATATATTCTATATATATATCTATCTATATCTATCTATATATAGATAGATATAGATAGATAGATAGATATACACATACATACACACACACACATATCTAAGTCTAAAGAGCTCTTGCCGGGTGTGGTGGTGCGCTCCTGTAATCCCAGCACTTGGGAGGCTGAGGCAGGAGGATCGCTGTGAGTTCGAGACCAGCCTGGGCTACAAAGTGAGTTCCAGGTCAGTCTCAACTACATAGTGAGACCCTGTTTGTCGTCCCCCCCCCAAAAAAAAAATAGAAATAAAGAGCTCTGAATACTTAAAAATCCTCTACTTTAAACTTTTTAAAAGGGAATTTTAAAGCATATACTTACAGAGATTGTGTAATGTCACATGGACATAACCATCCACTCATTTTTTTATTACATTTAATCCCCAATTTTTTATTCTATAAATTTACCATTAATATTACGTGATAATATATTGTAGGCTAATTGGCTGTTTTTTCTTTTCTTTTCTTTCTTTTTTTTTTTTTTGGTACCGGGGATTGAACTTGGGTTCTTGGGCTTGCAAGACAGGCTACCAAACCACTGAGCTAAAACCCCGGCCCATGGCTGTTTTTTCTTAATGATAATAAAATAACACATTTATGATCAGTAGCATCATAGATTCCACAAAATGTTATATATGAATGACATTGTACCATAGTAACTATGCTGACTTTCTGATCTTAGCTAGTACTGGCTGGATCATCTTTGTAGTAAAACTTCATTCTATTAGTATCTTCTATTCAGTGAGGTGCTGAGTATGGGTAATTTTGTTTGTTGGTTTGTCTTCTAGAGATTACAGAGAATGACATGGTGCCAGGGACCATTTTGGTGACAGAGGAAGAACTTAGTAGATGTATTGAAGATGTCTGTAAGGTTAGTAATTTAAGTTACTAATGTTTTTAGCTAATATTTACCTTTTAAGATTCTTTAAAATTAATTAATTAATTTTTGTGATGCTGAGAATTGAACCCAAAGCATCATAAATGCCATATAGGAGCTGGGCATGGTAGTGCACACCTCTAATCCCAGCACTCTGGAAGGCTGAGACATGAGAATCTCAAATTCACATACAGTGTGGGTGACTTAGCAAGACTCTTGAAAAAAAAATAAAAAGTTCTGGGGATGTAGCTCAGTGTGATGACCCTGGGTTCAATCTCCAGTACTGCCTCCTGGCAAAGGCAAGTAACACCAAAGGCAAGTAACAACTTCTGTGCCCACTGAGGTACTGTATAGCCTGAGCCCTTAAAATAACCCCCTCCCCCATACTGGGGATTGAACTCAGGATCTTGCACCTGTGAGGTAGGTATGGTACCACTGAGCTAAATCCCAAGCTCTAAAATAATTTTGCTTTTTAACAAATACTTCAAGAATTGGAAGCCGGGTGTGGTGGTATACACCTGTAATCCCAGCACTTGGGAAGCTGAGGCAGGAGGATCACCATGAGTTTGAGGCCAGTTTGGACTACATGGTGAGACACTGTCTCAAAAAAAAAAAAAAAAATTGGAGAGGGGATGGGAAAGGGAATAAAAAGAATTAAGATATGCCTACTTCCTAAGATGAATATAAGCATTATGTACTATAAACATGTACTAATAAAAATAATAATAATTGGATTGATTCATCTTAAGGTCTAAGCTGCCAAAATCTTCATTTTGAAACAAAACTGACCTTTTTTTCAGGTCTGATATGATTTGAAACCCTATTAATTTCATCATGTATTCTGAATGTTAAAAACAGTTTGGATTTTCTAACTGGCACATACTAGTGCTGAAAGTGTGTTTTTTTTTTTGAAACTCAACCAAGAAACATTTTAGCACTATAGATATCCTAGAAGTGAATGATAGTAATTCAATTTATAACTTTGGTAGAAATGAACATACTGAAGAAATTTTGTATAATGAATCCTGCAAATGACTACTTAAACCACACACACACACACACACACACATATATTGCATGTTCTTTATGATTAATTACAGTCTTATAAGTCTATATGAGATATATATCTTTAGACAAAAATAAAATTTGTGTTAGAGCCAGATGGAATGGGGTAAATATTCTTTACTGTTTATTTCAGTAAATTTATAATAGTATTTTACAACTGAAAATTTTATAACTTTCAAAATTTATTCCACATAAAAGGGTACATCCGCTGTGGAAAATACTTTGGCAGTTCCTCAAAAAGCTAAATATAGAGTTATCACACGACCCAGCAATTCTATTCCTAGATATTTACCCAGGGAAAATGAAAGTATATTCACACAAAAAACTGTATGTGAATATTCATTCATAAGGGCTAACATGTAAAAACGCATGTGTTTATTAACTGATAAATGGACAAATGAATGTGTTATGTGCATACAATAGAGTATTATTCAGCCATAAAAAAGAAATGTAGTATGAGTACATGCCATAATATAGATGAACATAAAAAATTTGACATTAAGCCTGGCACAAAAGGCTTCATGTTGTATGATTACATTTGTATGAAATTTCCATGTAGACAAATTGACAGAAAAATAATGTAGATTAGTGGTGGCTGGAGACTAGGAATGGGGGCTGCTAAGGAATCTGGGGTTTCTTTTTTTGAGATAGGATCTCACTATGTAGTTGAGGCTGGTTTTGAACTTCATTCGGGTGATCCTTCTGCCTCTGCCTCTGAGTGCTGGGATTATAGGCCTGCATCACACCTGGCTAGGGTCCTTTTTTTGAGATGATAAAAAATGTTCAAAATCAGTGGAGATGGCAGTACAACCTTGTGAATATACTAAAAAGCACTTAGGTCTCAACATATTTCACATCTCTCATTTCTTTTGGCAGCAAATTAAGTTTGAATATTTAAAAAATTTTAGTAAAGTTTTTTTCTTTTTTGGTACTGGGGATCGAACTCAGGACCTTGCACTTACGAGGCAGTTAGTAAAGTTTTTAATTTTAGCCTTTTAATGAAATAGTTCAGATATTCAAAAAAATATGAAGAATAATAGACCTCTGTACCCATTACTCAGTTTAAGAAATTAAACATTGGGCTGGGAATTTAGCTCACTAGCACCACACCTGCCTTGCAAGCTCAAGGTCCTGAGTCTGATCCCTGTTACCAAAAAAAATAAAATGAAAAGGAAATTAAACATTACTCATTACTGCCTCCAAAGTGCAGGGGTCCTAGTTCAATCCCCAGTACCAAAATAAATAAATAAATAAATAAATAAATAAATAAATAAATAAATAAAACAGGTAAGGGCAGTTAAAAAAAAAGTTTACTCATTACTCCAGGAGTGGTAGTACACAGCTGGAATCCCAGCATGCTGGGAGGCTGAGGCAGGAGGAATACAAATTTGAGTCTAACCTGGACAATTTAGCAACTTAACTGAGTCCTGACTTGAAATAAAAATAAAAAATGAGCTGGGCACATGCCTGTAATCCCAGCACTCAGGAGGCTGAAGCAGGAGGATCGATGTGAGTTCCAGACCAGCCTAAGGTACGTAGTGAGTTCCAGGTCAGTCAATTACATAGTGAGACCCTTCTCAAAAAAACAAACATACAAACAAACAAAAAATACAAGGGATGGGAATTTAGCCCAGTGGTTCCATCGCAAGCGCCAGATCCCAAGTTCCATCCCCCATACCAAAAATACCACAAAGACAAACAAAGAAAAAGAATTAACAGGGAGGTGAAAGGAAATAAGGGAAAGCAAAAAATATGAAAAAAGGAAAAAAATTGAAACAAAGTCTTTGTAAGTAGGGAAAGGTGAAGGGGTGAAGGGAGGGCAGGAGAATGGTGAAAAAATAAGAACCAAGGGCCCAGGATTTAGCTCAGTGGTTCCTCGGCCTGCCTCACAAGCTGAAGGTCCCAAGTTTGACACCCAGTACCAAAAGAAAGAACAAATACAAGTTCAAGATCATGGCTCCCTTTGAGTGTGGGGGAGTAAGGGAAACAAGATAAAGGATGTAGATAGAGGATTTCAACTGAATTGGTATGGTTTAATCTCACCACTCCCCGAGTGCTGGGATTACAGGCATGTACCACCATGCCTGGTGTTTTTTTTGTTTTTTGGGTTTTTTTTTTTTTGAGGCAAGATTTTATTATGTTTTTTAGGCTGGCCTTAATTTCATGATCCTTAGCGTACTGAGTGCTAGGATTACTTATGGGCATGCACCACTATTCCCAGGTCATATTATTTCTTAAGCTATTTATAATTTTCTTGTACATGATTTTAAATTTTATTTCAATGACATTGCAGTATACGTAATTCATTAATTTTTATTGCTAGGTGATATTCTGTTGTATGACTATACCACTACTTACTTGTTTGTTCTTCTATTTATAGATTTGTTTCTGGGGAATCTTTTAGGTACATTGTGGGGGTTTGTTTTGTTTTTGTGGAGTTTGTTTTTGTATTTGAGCCCAGAGCCTTTGCACTGAGCTGCATCTCTAGCTCTTTTTATATTTTTAGACAGGGTCTGGCTAAATTGCTGAGTTGCTCATGTTGGGTTCAAACTTGCAGTCTTTCTGCCTTATCCTCCCAAAGAACTGGGATTACAGATGTGCATCACCATGTTCAGCCCCCCCTCTTTTTTTTTTTTTGGTATCAAGGGATTGAACTCAGGACATTGCATTTGCAAGGCAGGCAGCAATACCACTGACCTAAGTCCCTGGCTCTAGCACATTTGGTTTTTAATAAGTATTTCTCATTATTGGTAAGATTGAACATTTTATTAGGGATTTTTGGTTATTTGTTCATCATATTTTCTTTTCCATAAATTGCCTATTCAAATCAGGTGTAATGACACATGCCTATAACACCAGCACCCTGGGAGGCTGAGGCAGAAGAATTGCAAGTTTGAGCCCAACCTGGACAATTTAATGATCTAGCAAGACCCTATCTAAAAATTAAAAAAAGGGCCCAGGGATTTAGCCTGCCTTGCAAGCGCAAGGTTCTGAGTTCCATTCCTGCTACAAAGAAAAAAAGAATGCTCAAAAATTAAAAGAAAGGGCTAGGGATGTAGCTCAGTATGAGGGCCCTGGGTTCAATATCCAGTACCTCAAAATAGATAGCCTTTTCAAGTGTTTAGTCCATTTCAGAAAAAAATTGGCCTGACTATCTCTTTGAAACTTTTTTAGATTTAAAAAACAATAAACTGAACTATCCCCAGTACTACAAATAAATAAATAAATAAATAAATAAACTGAACTGGGCCGGGGATTTAGCTCAGTGGTTCGGTGGCCTGCCTTGCAAGCACAAGGCCCCGAGTTCAATCCCCGGTACCAAAAACAAAACAAAACAAAACAAAAAAAACGGCTACTGAGGCACAGTTTTATGTTTCATCAGTTTTAAAAGGACAGTTCAGTGACTTTTTTTTTTTTAGTAAACTTACAGATTTGTGAAACCATTACCACATTTCTTCATCCCCAAAAAGCCTCTTGTGCCATTTACACTTGTTCCCTGTTTCTACTCCTAGCTTCATGCAAACATTGATCTGTTCTCTGCCTCTGTGGATTTGCCTTTTTGTGGATACTTCATATCGTGGAATCATGCGATATGTGTTCGTGCCTGACTTTTGTCACTTAACATAATGTTTTTGAGGTTCTTCTGAGTTGTTGGATTATCAGTATTTTGTTCCTTCTAATGGCTAGATAATATTCTGTTGCATAAATATACCACCTTTTATTTATTCATTCATTAGTTGATGGATAATTAGATATAGAGTAATTCTGTAACAATTTTATTGAAATATAGTTCACATACTATATAATTCACCCACTTAAAGAGAACAAATCAATGGCTTTTTTCTATTTGTAGGTTTGTAAGGTCATCATCATAATCTATATTAGAAAATTTCATTACCCAAAAAGAAACTCCCTGTACTACATAGCTGCTACTCTGAAATCACTGCACCACCACCCAGATTCTCCAAGCCCTAGGCAATCACTAGCATATTTTTTTGTCTCTATAGATTTGCCTATTCTGAACATTGCATATAAACAGGATCACACAATATGAGGTTGTGGTGAGTGGCTTTTTTCATTTAGAATGCCATTTTTAAGTTTAACCCCTATTATAGCATGAATCTGTATTTATTCCTTTTTATTGCCAAATAGTAATACTTTGTTGTATAACATACCACATTTGGTTTAGTCTGTTTGTCAGTTGGTGGACATTAGGGTTGTTTCCATATTTTGGTTTATTATGAATGGTGTTGCTATGGACGCTCATGTATGTGTTATTCCGTATATGTGTGTCCTGTGGTTTGGATGTGATCTGAGTGTGTGACCCAGGGGTTCCTCCCTCTAATGTGGTGATACCTGAGAGGTGGTTTGGAAACTTTTGAAAGGCAATTGAGTCTTTGGGCACTACCCTTGGAAAGAATTGGCGTAGTTCTTGGGAGACCCTGGTTAGTCTAGGGAGGGTTATTACGAAATAACAAGCCAGGCCCTTCCCTTCCTTGTGTGAGCTCCTGCTGTGATATCATCTATCATGTGACAGGGCTAGAGGGCCTCTGCCTTGTGATAGAGCCAGAACAATGCTGTATGGACATTCAGCCTTGAAAATTGAGAGCTATGTAAACTCTTTTCTTTATAAAATAACCAGCCTTGGGTATTTTGTTATAGTAACAGAAAATGTACTAATACAGTGTGTCTTCAATTCTCTTGGTTATATACTTAGGAATGAAGTTGCCAGATCATATGGTAACTTGTGTTTAACCATTTGAAGTACTGCCAGACTATTTTCCAAAGAGGCTGCATCATTTTATATTCACATCAGCAGTATATGAGGGTATAAAGTGAATCATTCAGATGAGAAAGTATATGCTTTGGGGTTTTTTGTTTGTTTGTTTTTGTTTTTGTTTTTTTGAGACAGAATCTCACTATGTAATTCAGGCTTGCCTTGAACTCACTATGGCTTGCCTTAAACTTGCAGCAGTCTTCCTGCCTCAGCTTCCGAAGTGCTGGGATTATAGGCCTGTGCCGCCACACCTAGCTGTGCTTTTATTTTATGTATAATTCATGGATATAAAATACATGCTTAAAAATTTAAAACTCATTCTCCATAGCATTTACTTTACTGTTAAAGTGAAGTGTTTACTATCCTTTTAATCGCGCTATTTAAAAAAGGGGAAGTATATGCTTTGCAGGATGGATCAAGCACATAAGTGGAGGTAGATTGCTCGTACATAAAGCATTACATGTGATTTGGTGAATATAATGCTGGTATTTTTTTTTTTAGATCCCTCACTTACAGACTCTCTGAAAAGTTGGACCTTATGTTCAAGTATTGGTAGAAAAGGACTTTTTTAGATTAGCAGAAGACAAGAAATTATATAGGACAGCCTAAAAAGCAATGCTCTGAATTGGAGAATAAGTCCCCACTAATTTTCAGAAAGATCTCATTCAGGCACATCCTTTCTAAGCATGGAGCGTCAGACTTAAAAAATACTACCAGGGCAGGGGTGGGACAAACTGTGACTAAATTTTGGTACAAACCCCTTGTAGTATTCCTTGTAAGTCAATAAATTGGCTTTAGAGGAAAAAGAAAGCAAAGCAGAGATTCTTTCTGGCAAAGGCATTAGCTTCTACAAAGGAGGAAGGGGTGGAGGGGAGAGAGAAGGAGCGAGGGAGAGGGAGAGAGAACGAGAGCTACCGTTTATCTAATTCTTACCTCCCAAACCAGGGGTAGTTCAGTGAACACTGCTGAATTTAAAAACTCCTAGAGAGACAGGCAAACCATTAGTTTGCTGTAGACCCTGCACTTTGCATGAAATGTTGGTACAGTTGTGAGACCAGGAGGGGCGTGGAAGGGTAATTATTCTTTCTACAAGGTTTTGGCAGTGCAGCTGCAGTTGGAAAACAAAGGAAATGTGTATGTTGGAGGAAAATGGTAAGCACTGTGCAAAATTTAGCAACAAAGGATATGTTGTCTTTATTAACTTTTTGCTAATACAAAATTATAGAGTACAGCTCAAAGGCAGGAAATAAGGAAAACATCTGGGATGGGTGAATTGAACCAGCCGCTCAATGGGTAACAAGAGGGTGTTTAGTTTTAGAGAGGCCTTTGGGAACATTTCCAGATCTGTTTCTCTCTCTTTTTCTTCTTGTTAACAGATTTATTAAGATGAAATTCACTGAAATTCAGTCTCATTTAAAGTGCAAAGTGCTTTTTAGTCTATTCATAGGTTTGTGCAACTATCACCACGGTCTAATTTTAAAATATTTTTGGGCTGGGGATTGAGCTCATTGGTGCCAACGCCTGCCTTGCAAGCACAAGGTCCTGAGTTTGATCCCTGGTACCAAAAACAGATAAATAAAAAATATATAAAAAATTTAAAAAATATTTTTGTCCCCCAAATGAAATCCCATATTCCTTAGTCGTCGTTCTCCATTCTCTCCCCTGCCCCTAGCCCTAAGCAACCACTCATCTACTTTCTACCTCTGTGGAGTTGCCTATTCTGAATATTTTGTAAAAGTGAGTGATACTTTGTACAATATATGGTCATAGCAGGATGTTTTAAAGTTTTATACCACAAAGCATTATTTCATTCCTTCGTATTTCCAACTTGTATTCCATTGTATAGCTATACCATATTCTCTTTACCCGTTCATTTGTTCATAGATTTTTGGTTGTTTCCATCATTTGGCCCTTATGAATAATGCTGGTAAGACATTTATTTCCAAGTTATTGTATGTATATTGTGTGTATATATACATTTTTCAGTTCTCTTCAGTGAATAAATACCTAGCTGTGGACTTCTTGGATCATGTAGTACCTCTGTATTTACTTTTGAGTACCTTCCAAATTTGTTGGCCAAGGGGATACATCATTTTGCATTTCCACCAGCAATCTGTTAGGGTTTCAGTTTCTCCACATGCTAGCCAATTCGTTAGTACTTGTCTTTTTTATTGTAGCCCTCCTAGTTGATGTAAAGTAGCATCTCATTGTGGTTTTTTGTTTTGGGGTTGGGTTTTATTGTTTGTTGGTTTGGGTTTTTTGTTTTGTTTTACCTGTTTTTTTGCACTACTGGGAATTGAACCAGGGAACAGTGAGCTATATCTCTATACCACCCAACCCTCCACCCCCACCCCAGACAAGGTCTCACTAAATTATTATGGACACCAGCCTCACACTTGTGAACCTCCCATATCAAGTTCCTCAGTAACTGGGATTACAGATGTGTGATACCATGCCTGCTCTTATTGTGGTTTGCGTTTACATTTTCTTGGGGTTTTTTTGTTTTTGTTTTTTGTGGTGCTGGGGTTGAACCCAGGGCCTTGTGCATGCAAGGCAAGAGCTCTACCACTAAGCCATATCCCCAGCCCCATGATTTACATTTTCTTAATGCTAATGATATAAGTAGCTTTTTGTGTGCTTACTGATCATTTGTATCTTTTTTGGAAAAATGTTTATGAGATTACTTTGTCTTTTTTTTTTTTTTTTTTTTTTTTTTTTTTTTTGAAATTTTTTAAGGATTTCTTTTGTTTTTTTTTTTTTTTTTTTTTTTTTTTCTTTGATACCAGGGGTTTAACTCAGGACCTTGCACTTGCAAGGCAGTCATGGTACCACTGAGCTAAATCCCAGGCCCTTCCTTTGTCTAGTTCGTTTTGTTTTGTTTTGTTGGTACCAAGGATCGAACTCAGGACCTGGTACTTGAGAGGCAGGCACCATGCCATTGAGCTAAATCCCCAGCCTTTCGGTCTGTTTTTAGGTTAGTTGATCCTGGCTTACCAACAGCTCCCTCCAGAGAAGTCCTATCTTCCCAATCTCAACACTTTTGCTTCTTCTCCACCTTCTTGCCGATTGAGGAGTGTTAATGTGGAATCTTAAGAGTTTGGGGTCTATTTTATCTTGGGGTCTCACTTGGCATTTCTAGTTTGACATCTTGTGTCACATGTGTCATCACGGCCATCACCCAGCTGCCATCTCCAAGGCTGTGTACTAACTGCAAGACTCTTTTTTTGGTACCAGAGCCTTTGTACTGAGCTGTGTCTCCCCTCTCCCCTTTAATTTTGAGACAGGCTCTTACTAAGTTGCCTAGACTGGACTAGAACTTGTGATCCTTCTGTCTCAGCCTCCCAGAATGCTGGGATTACAGGTATATACCACCATGGCTGGCTTTGTCTTTACTTTTTACATTATCCTAATCAGATTAGTTATCTGATTGATTGATTGATTGATTGATTTGGCAAGAAGGAGGAACAGGTTCTCGCTATGTAGTTCAGGCTGGCCTTGAACTCACTATGTAACTCAGGCTGCCTGAGACTCATGGTAGTCCTCCTGCCTCAGCCTCCCAAGTGCTTGGATTACAGGTGTGCACCACCATGCCTTGCTGGTTATCTGATTTTTAAATATCATAGCAGAATTAGAAGTTAGACTGAATAAGGCATGATGACAAGAGAATGCCAACAGATTGGGATAAAAAAGTGTAGAAAAACTACCCAAAAGAGCATAATAGTTTGAAAAAGGAAAGTATGTTGGAACTGATATATACAATATACTTTGTTTAAAAGGTGGGAACTGTATATTAGAAATATTTCCTTCTAGAAGCATTAAAGTATAAATATATTTTGGTATTCAAGGGAACAAACCCTCCATTTTGCTGAATGACTTTCCTTGCTGTTCTGGGCATAAAAACCAGGGCCTTGCACATACTAGGCAAGTACTTTGCCCCTGAGCTATGAGCTACAACCTCAGCCCTTTGAATGAAAATTTTATGATGGGAACAATTACAGGAAGAACTTTTTTACCCTTGCATTCTTCACATACAGTAGAGAGTAGAGCTGCGTGGTTATGTTAGGTCTGGGGGACCAGGTTGAAAGTCCTTAGTATGTAGGTGTATATATGGGTGCTAGTTAAATTAGCTAAAAGCCTGACATTGTCATGTGTGCTTCATCTGCATGGATACTTCTTATTTCTATGTAGTCTGTACATTACATCTGATAAAATTATCTAGGCCCCCCCAAAAACCGGAAACACCATTCACATAACTTATAGTTCAGGCCTCCCCGACCCCCAGCAGTTCTCTCTGACTTTGAGTACCCTTTTGTCCTCCCTTGTTTGAGGAGGAGTCATGGGAGGGAGGAGTCTCCTTGACATGAGGAGGAGTCTCTTTGCCTAGGGCGGTGAAGAGAGGCCTAAATTGCACAGAGATCAAGATCTAGGTAAGATAACATAAGAAAATTGCAATTATTTTTTAATGTTGACATTTTTTTGCTTTTCTTTTTTCTGACCACACTCTCACTTGGGGGGAATGTTTCCTGTTAGTATTCTTCACAGTACTTGCCCAAGGCATCTTAAAAGCAGAAGAAATGCTAGGGTAGGAAAGACTAGAAGATATTAGTTTATTTTGTGCATTCTCATTTCCATTTTATCTCTCTGTTTCCAGATTCAGGGAATCTTGACTTTAATTATCCAAGTCTTTTCCCCCATCTAATCTAGTGAATTTCTAATTATACTTCCTTTGTCAGAGTGAGCATATGACTCTCCTTTCTGAATTTTTTATTAGTTTTACAGAGTAAGTTAGAATAACAGAATCTTAGAACTTGAAGAAACTTTAGAAATAATTTAATAAAACTCTTCATTTAAAAATAAATATATTGAGGGCCGGGGATTTAGCTCAGCAGTTCGGTGGCCTGCCTTGCAAATGCAAGGACCCGAGTTCAATCCCTGGTACCAAAAAAAAACAACAACAACAAAAAATAAATATATTGGGCGGAGGATTTAGTTCAGTGGTGCCTCCACCTGCCTCACAAGCGCAAGGACCTGAGTTCGATTTCTGGTACCAAAAACAAACAAAAAAATACATATATGTGTGTGTGTGTGTGTGTGTGTGTGTAT
>NW_022900944.1:33005277-33022927 GCF_012274545.1 Fukomys damarensis
TATACATACACACACACACACACACACACACACATACTCTGAACATACCAAAATCCAAGGTTGATTGAGTCCTTTATGTAAAATGGTATTGTATTTGCATATAACCTACATAATCCTCCTATATACTTTATGTAATCTCTAGGTTACATATAATACTCAGTACAATTTAAATGCTGTGTAAGTAGTTCTACTCTATTGTTCAGGTAATAATGACAAGAAAAAAATATGTACATATTTGATATAGATGCACGTTTTCTTTTCAAGTATTTCAGTCTGGTTGGTTGAAACCAAGGATGTGGAACCTGTGGATATGAAGAGCCAGCTTTTTTTTTTTCTTCCTTTGAGACAGGGACTCTTCTGAGTTGCCCAGGTTGGGCTGCACTTGCAATCCTCTTCTCTCAACCTCCCAGAGTACTGTGATTACAGGTGTACACCACCATGCCCAGTGCCATCTGTATTTTTTAAGAGCAATTTATGTTCACGTTAGAATTAAGTGTGAGGTGTAGAAGAGTCCTCATATACTTTCTGCCACAAACAGCATCCCTCGTGAGAGAGGTACATTGTCACAATTGATGAATTGCATTGACTCATCAGTTCTTACCCCAAGTCCATACCTTACAGTAGGGTTCACTCTTGCTATTAGTTTATCGATTTTGATAAATTAATCCTTCATTTAACAGTAAAAGAAACGAAGATTCAAAAGATTGTTTGAAGTGACTTTTCCAAATCTTACACTATTCAGTGGCAGAGCTAATCTAGAAATCAGTGTTTCCTTGTTTCTCTCATCTATTTCTCTTTCTCTCCTCTCTCTCTGTCACTCTGTATGTGTGTGTTTAGAAAACTTATTTGAACATAGCAAAAATTTAAGAAGTTCAAAGGCTTTATAATGAAAAGTTGATCACCTCCTCACTGGGCCCCTCCCTAAAGGTATCCTTCTTTCCCGACATTTCCACCTATATTTAAATTATGACCTTGAATTTCAAGCAAAGGACCAAAAGAAGTAGCCTTCCAAGCTGTGGGAGTCAAATATGTTACATTTTCTGAATGTTACAATTCAGACTGTGGTGCAGTGTAGTGGAAAGCACCAGGCCCTTTGAACCAGACGTTCCTGGGTTGGAATCTGACTCCAAGGTGGTTTATTTCACACTTGAGTTGTGGGATGAAATAAGGTAACTTTTGATAGGTTCATGGCATACTGTAGTAGCACACAAGTGCCCAAAGAACTGTCAGTTTCTTTTTGGCTCGAGGAAACTTTTTTTAAAAAAGACTGTTTTATGCAATATGTTCTGAAAGCATGCACAGTACAAAATACTTTCTATATTAAGTAACATGCCTTGTTCTTTTTCTTCTCACTTGTCTTAATTAAACTCAGCAATTGCAGTAGAAGTCCTGAAACACTACTATCAAAAGGTTGGCTACAGTGTTGTAAAAGACCGTATTTTACTAGTTTTATCTTTAATAGGGGTAAAATTAAGTTCCATCCTGTATTGAATTCAGTGTTAGTATTCAGTCAGTTTGATTCTGAATAGGCCCGTCATATTTGTATTCCAAACATGTATTCCAACACTGTAAATGATACATATATTAGGAAAACAATTTCACTTACTGTGGTATCAAAATAATTTTAAAATATGTAGGAATAAGTCTTAACATTTGCATGGCACTGTGTATTTTACAAAATATTTGAACATAAATTATCTTAATTGGTCCCGATGCCAGAAGCTTAATGCCTTCATTATAAATGAGAAGAAAGCCATTAAAGTGTCTTATCCGCCTTTACTCAGTCAGTGTATGATTTTGGGCATTCATGTAAGTGGCAAAGACAAAATTTGCAATGTTTCCTGGCCTCTGTTTCCTTGGGTTCTTTCAGTGACTACAGTGTGCTTGGAGGGATGTGCTTACTTCTATAATAGGAGTCTCTAAAATGAGAAGAGGAGAATGTGAGGATGCCTTTTCATTTTATTTTGTTTGCTCTAAAACAGAAACATGTTTTGTTTTGTTTTGTTTTTGATACTGGGGATTGAACTCGAGCCCTTGCATTTATGAGGCAGGCAGCAGAACCACTGAGCCAAACCCCTGGCCCCAGAAACACATGTTTATTTTTAATACCTTTGATGAGGTTTTTTTCTCTTTTAGTCTAATTTCTATTAAATCCTTCCAGAGAACTTCTATTCTCCAGATATTAAATACAGATGAACTACCTAAGATAAAAAACCCAACCTTCCTTTGTTCAGTCTCCTTTCCCTTCCATGACTGAAGTTCTGAGTCTTTTCAGTTAATTAGCACTCATTGAATAGTCTGTAGTTGCAGCTTTTTGTTTGTTTTTTGTTTTGTTTTGTTTTTTGTTTTTTGAGACAGGGTATCACTGTGTAGTTGAGTCTGACCTGGAACTTACTATGTACCCCAGGCTGGTCTCGAACTCCCAGAGATCCTCCTGCCTCAGCCTCCCGAGTGCTGGGATAATAGGCATGTGCCACCACGCCCGGCTTGTAGTTGCAGTTTTGCAAAAAGAAAAAAAAAATACACAGAGCGTTGTAACCTCCCCTAAAAAACAGCTTTGGAGAAAGTAAACAGCAGGCTACTCTGATTCGTCTATCACAAGTATATTGACCAAGGTACCTACTGAATGGTAGATACTTTGCCGGGTTTACCAATACAGAAATGACTAAGAACCAACCACCACTGCTGTCAAAGAGCTCCCAGACAAGTAAACAAAGAGTGACAGGAGGGTGTGGTTTGTACTTGAGAATATCCAGAGCCAGGTATGGTGGTACATGCCTGTAATCCCTGCTACCTGGGAGCCTGAAGCAGGAAGATTACAAGTTTGAGGCCAGCCTAGGCAATTTAGCAAGACCCTGTCTCAAAAAAAATAAAGCACTGGAGAATGTAGCTTAGTGGTAGAGCGCCCCTGTGTTTAATACCCAGTACTGGGGAAAACAAAACATACCCTGGAAATGTGACTCTATCCTGTGTTTTATTTAGAGCAGTCCTGTGTATTTAGATGAAAGATTGTAAAGCTTAACCACAGAAACCTCCTCTCATGGCCAAATCTGTGAACAAAAGCCAAGATTCAGTCAGAAAGGAATGTGAAAATCCCCAGAAAGGAACAAAGAAGTCCCCATACTGCCATTGGGGTCACTGGGACCAGTCTGTATCCTTGTCTAACCTGCTCTGTTCTATTATGGTTTCATAGATCCCTGTAAGCCTCTTATGTTGTCCCTCAGCTCTTCCTGCATGTTTATACTAGAAAAACTACACAGAGATACACTTGAGCTTTCCTTCAGAACATCCTTTCTCTTACCCGCTGAAAGGATTTTTCATACCAAATGATTGAATAGCCACCTTCAGAGTCAGTTTCTTCTTTCCCTGCTTCAGCTTTCTCGACTCTTACTATTTTGTTTGGTGATATGTAGTTGTATAAATACCTCGAGTAACCAGAAAACCTTTCAATTGAATAGGATTTCATCTTTAAAGTATTAAGTACTTCCAGGATATAAGGACAAAGCATGTGAGGAAGAGTTATAAATTTTTACATTTTAGTATATTTTAAAATGTTCTTTACATAAAAGTTTGTGTTGTATTTTTACATGTTTAGGGGGCTTTATCTATTTTTCTGAGTCAGTTAACTGTACTTTAAAAATGTATTTTGTATCTACTTTTGTAACTTCATCAGAATAAAATATATTGAAAGCAAAAAACTTTTTTACATTTTAGTAAGTTGAAGGCTCAGGTTTCAATTTTATCTGAAGGGATGGGTCATTATTTTCATCTAGTCTCACCTCTTGGACTGAAGTAATACTGAAAGTGTAAAAAGAAAACTAGGAAATTTGCTCTCAAGTTAGAGAATGATAGGTCAGACATGAAAAAGGCCTTAAGGTTTGATCAATGCAACCACTTCCTCATTTTACAGATTATGAAACTGAGACTCAGCAAAGTCAATTAATTTGTGTTAAGTCAATTTAAATATTTAACCAGTAACTCCATATGAGACATGCCATAGAGTAACACAATTATAAAAGGAAATTTCCAATGACACGCATATTAGGGTGTGCATTTGTTTTGTTATGCTTTTATTTTTGAGACAGGGTCTCACTGTGCAGTTCAGGCTGGCCTTGAACTCGCAGTGTAGCCCACGCTGGTCTTGAGCTCTTGGCGATTCCCCTGAATTAATCTCCCAAGTGCTGGGATTGATTACAGGTGTGCACCACCACTTCTGGTGATGTACTTATTAGACACATTTTTACCATAAATTACACGAAGTATTATATTATGTTTCAAAACTTGACTCCCCATTCATTTTGCCTCCAGGAGAGCTAGGGTACTGGACATAAGCACAGACCCAGGGAATTCTGCAATGCCAGGGGTTAGAACACAGAAGTACAGAAATCAACCACCACCACCACCCACGCGCAAGCAGTAGGGCAGGAACATCTTACCTATTATGCCTTCGGTGCTTCTTCAGTCAGTATAGTGCCAGCCTCATGTGCAGGAGACTGGGAAGAATTGTCCCCAGTAGTTTCCTTCACATATAGTATGACTTCATGGGAGGGACTGTGTGTTTGTGTGTGTGTGTGTGTGTGTGTGTGTGTTCCTCTAAAGCATCTGGTCATTGTCATTTCTGGCACCAAAAGATCACAGTATAACATTGGCTGATCAGTCGAGCCACTTATGTACCTGCATAGATTACTCAACCCAAAATAAAAATCAGGGGAGTCTGCCGGGCATGGTGGTGCACACCTTTAATCTCAGCACTCGAGAGGCTGAGGCAGGAGGATCACTGTGAGTTGGAGACCAGCCTGGGCTACATAGTGAGTTCCAGGTCAGTCTCAACTATATAGTAAGACCCTGTTTCAAAAAAAAAAAAAAAATCAGGGGAGTCTATATTAAAGGAGAAGTGACTAGATTTTCCTTTGGGGGTCAAAACAGAAGGAAACATGGGGTATCAAGTATGAACAAATTTATGAATTCAGCAGTAGGCAAGAGATTGGAAAGAAGAGGCTGTTGCCGGGATTTAGCTCAGCAGTTCAGTGGCCTGCCTTGCAAACGCAAGGACCTGGTACCAAAAAAAAAAAAGGCTGTGCTTGGAAGGGGCTGGTCAAGTTATTCTTCCGGAATGTTTACTGGAAGATGTGATAGAAAGGGGACAGTATAACAAGACTGAGTAGGAGAAAGGGGAGGCAAGAGGCTGCTGTCCATGGTGCCGCTCATGAATTTCAGCTCGGCCTTGCAGAGGTTATAGGACTATGGTTATTAGTAGGCTGATAAGTTGAGATCTACTGATTCTGAGAGTGGAGACAGCTTAGATAAAGCTGATATGAGTTAGGGATTGAAGCAAGGAAAATATCATTATGCACAGGGGAAGTAAACAGAGAGACCAGGAAACACATGATTTTGGGGTTTTTTTGGTTTTGTTTTTGGTGCTGGGGATTGAACCTAAGGCCTTGTGCATGCTAAGCATGTGCACTACCATTTAGTTACCCCCCCACCCCATTTATTGTTTTATTTTTTATGGAAAATACATATAACATAAAACTCATTTTAACCATTTGAAAGTGTAGAATTCAGTAGTATTAAATCCATTTGCATTGTTTCCCAACTATCATCAATATCTAGTTCTAGAACTTTTCATCACCCCAAGTGGAAATTCTGGATCCATTAAGTAATCAGTCCTCCCTCCTCCCTCCTCCTAGCCCTGGAATTTTTTAGAAAGTACTAATGTACTTTCTCTTCCAGTGGATTTTATATCAGGTAGATCTTAGCTCATGCTGGCACCACCATTTATTGCTAGAATATCTTTGTCCAACTGATATAGATTCTCTGAGCCTATTTTCCACATGTTTAGCATGGGAACAAAAATGCTTAACTCACAGAGCCTTGTGATGATTGAATATATATTTAGCTAAAGTAAGTGTTTAAATAAATATCTGGTTCAAGCAATACAGGATAATTGTTTCATAAAAGTAATAACAAGTCTGGTAAGTAGTTCATGTCTGTAATCTCAGCTACTTGGAAGACTGAGGCAAAAGTATCACAAAATGGAAGCCAGCCTGGGCAACTTAGCGAGACTCTTTAAAAAAAAAATAAATAAATAACAATGAGGATTTCCTTAAATTGTATACTACTTTGTTCAAAGTGCTTACTCATTAAAAAAAAAAAAAAATTGGGAGCCTTGGATTTAGCTCAGTGGTTCTGCTGCCTGCCTTCAAAGTGCAAGGTCCCAAGTTCAAGCCCCAGTACCCACCCACCCCCAAAATTTAGGTAATACAACTTAATAAAAAACTATCAGGAGGGAATTCAAATTCCACTACATTGTTAGAAGGAGTAAACCCTGGTGTGGTAGTACAGGCCTATAATCTCAGCACTCTGGGAGGCTGAGGCAAGAAGATTGCCAGTTTGAGCCCCACCTGGACAATTTAGTGACTTAGCAAGAAAGATCATGTCTTAAAAGAAACAAACAAAAACAGAAAAAGAAAAAAAGGGGGGCTCAGAATATAGCTCAGTACAAAGATTCTAGGTTTAATCCAAATTAAAAAACAAAATAAAAAACTGTTGTTATAGATGCTAAAGTACGGAACTTGAGGATAGTTGAGTTGTCCTCCAGGGTAGTTGAGGAGTTGAAAGCTAACTATATATTCATGGAACTATTATACGTTACAAACTCTAAAATGCTACTGGAATTTGTAGAAGGAAAAAAATTTTCATAATGGTATATACTTAATATTTGAATGAAGGAATGAATGAACAAACACTTAAATAGTGAAGTATAAGACAGGCCTATGGAAGAGATAGAACTTGAACTAGGTAGTTTCATAAATACCATTGCCTGTCTTTCATCTATAAAATTCAATCTGGTTATCAGGATGCATAACAACCTCTGAGGCAGACAAAATAAATTGGATTTTGATTTTTCTTTTTAGATAATCAGTCCAAAACTTTTGAAAAATAAAAATACTTTCCTCAAAGACGTTTAAGAAGGAAGTAGATTTAAGCTTACTACAGTAGGGAAGAGAGTTGTACATATTGTAGAAAAAAGTTATTTATTAGAGTGAGCCAAAAGGAGACCTTTTTCTTTCTTTCTTTCTTTCTTTTCTTTTTTTTTTTTTTTTTTTTGTATTGGTGATCAAACTCAGGACCCTACACTTTTGAGGCAGGAGCAGTACCACGGACCTAAATTCCTGGCCCGCTAAATTTTTTTCCTTTGAAAAAAATCCCATTTCTTATTTGCATTTGTGAACTTAATGAATATTAGTTGGTTCATTCATAAAGATTATTCTTAATTTTTCTCTTTCTCCTTTTAAGTACTCTTCCCCTCATCACTATCCCCCCCTTTTTTTTAATAACACTCATTTCTACCTGGTAATGTCTAGTGATTGCTTATCACCCATCTCCCTAGAACGTAAGCTCCTTTGAAACAGACTTTGTTCACCACTGCATTCCCAGCACCACAAGCATGTCTCATACATAACTGTATTCAGTAGAAATCTGCTAAACCTTTATATAAAAATACATAAATGATATATGTAAGTGGCTGCAGGTTTTTCTGAATATGAAAGTGGTACTTGTTCCTTATAAGAAAATACAGAAATACTAGAGAAAATAAGAAAGAAGAGAATTTTAAACATTGGAAGAATTTATCAACAACATATACCCTTTGTGACTGTACTATAACTGTACTTAATAATTATACTGTACTTAGTAACGGTAGCAAATTAGTACTGTACTGTGCTTAGTAACTGTAACTATGCTTAATAACCGTACTGTATACTTAGTGACTGTACTATACCAGTAAACTCAATTAAAAAACAATATACCCTTAGAAATCTGCTTGATTGAGTTCATGTTAAAGTTTGAAGTGCTTAGGCCCTGTCAAGCCAGGAAATTATGGAGATTCACTGCACTGGTTTGTTTTGTACTAAAGATGGTGGTGGTAAGGAAGGGTGGCTCCACAGGGATTACCTCTGAGAACACGGGATTCAGAGCTAAACAATAGGCCCTTACGTTATCATGAGGAATCTCTTCTTTTACTCCTGTAATTGGTGATACCATAATTAGCCCTGCATATTACTTCTGGGCACTGCTTTACGAGGCACTTCATTTAGCTGGACTTAGGGAGATTAGATCATGCGCAGGAAGCTGGCTCTTTGGTTATCAGGCTCCACAGAGGAGTCAGGAGGCTTAAGGACTGAAAATTTAGGGCTGATTTAAAGGAACAGGGTTTACTGGAAAAGTGCAGAGATTTTTTTTTTCCAGCCTGTAAAAATGCTTCCATGACCTTTTGTTTCCTATAAACCGTATTGATTCCTACCTCAGTACTCTTTCTATAAATAAGGGCCTCTTTAATCTTCCCTTTCTTCATCTTTAAATAGGGCTGCTAAAATTGACTTTGGGAGACTGTTATAATTTTAATGAGCTAACTAAAGAATCCAGGCCAGTACCTGGAAGATTTTAAAAAGCCTGACCATAGGTCCTTGAGCACATATATAATCATTGTCAGTTCCTCTTCTTCTTCTTCCTGTTATCACCATTATTGTCTACACTATTAGGTTTTAATTAATTTATTATAGTAGAAGCACATTTTGATATCCTATTGTTTAGAGTAGGGAATAAATATTCAAAACAAAACAAGGGAAACAAAGGGTCATGGAGGCATTTATTTTTGCAGTCTGGAAAAAAAATCTCTGTGCTTTTCCTTAGATACTTTAAATTTTTTGCCTTTAGCTATTATGATTTGTTTGCTTGTTTTGTTTGTCCTATTGTGTCACAAGCAACTGGGGGATACAGATTATTATTCATTTTTATACTCAACTTGCAGTGCCTAGGAGAGTACTTTGAATTCAGTGAATATTCAGTAAAAATCTGTTGACTTGAATGCAGCATGCTAGGATTATTGACAAGTACAATCAAGTAGGTAATATAATTATTGCTGATAAAAGTCAACATCCTCATGTGTTTAACTGTATAAAACAGATGCAGATCTAAGTGTGTAGAGTATTTCTTTGAACATTTATTGAATTGGCAGTCACATCCTAAAAGTGATGAACCCAGAGTAAGTTATATTTTACTTTAAATTTAGGGGCTTTTTGTCTTGTGTTTATTTGTTTTGGTGCTGGGGATTCAACCCATACTAAGCACATGCTCTACCACTGAACTACCTGTCTAGTTTCTAGGATCTACTTTTAAGTTTTTCTCGTTGATGGTAATTGTTAGTTCCTAATAGCCAGGCCTTCAACAGTAGGACAATTATCATATAGATGAATAATAGGAAGATTAGGAAACTCAGAGATGGCCACAGTTAGGAAAGGAAGAGGTGAGAAAATGAAGTAATTTCACTGGGCAGTTCAGGCTGTACTCACGGAAGGACATTCTAATTCAGTGTCCCTGAGATTGATCTTGCCTGCCAGTCTCAAACAGTTTCATCACCACATTGATTACCTCCTTAGAGCTGAAATTGTGTGCTTTAGGAAGGGAGTGTTTCTTTAAGATAAGACTCTAAACCCTGCCAAGTTTCTGGTGTTTGATTACCATTGCTCTGGCCTTGCAGTTGTGCTGTGTCTCACCGTGTCCTTTTCCCCTAGGTGTATGTAGTAGGGAATGAACCTCTCGCGGTATTGCTGGATTCCCTGCTTCCAGTTCTGAGGATGCTCTTTGCTCTCTACTGCTTTACAAAGCAGAGTGTATCTCACATAAGGTAAATATTAAACAGAACCCTTTTTGCTTATAGAATCTTATTTGTGAAGATTTAGGCCACTTCTTATTTCAAACTTAGGGAATCATTTGGGGAACCTTATTCTGCTCTTCCAGAAAAGAAAGATTTGCAGATCAAAGGAGTTTGGATATAGTTTTTTGTTTGGGGGTTTTTGTTTTGTTTTGTTTGGTTTTGTTTGGTACCAGGAATCAAACTTAGGATCTTGTGCTTGCAAGGCAGGTGACAGAACCACTGAGCTAAATCCAGCTTATTGGGTATAGTTTTTAAGGTGAATTCTTCAGCCTATGTCATAGACATCAGAGACAAATTCTGTTTCTGTGTATAAGCATGCCACTGTTTAATCAGTGAAAAATATTGCAATTACACGTCTGGGAAGGAGGAAACAGGATGGATCATAATGGCCTTGTAAGTCATTAGGGAACAAGTTTGAAAAATTTGGATGTTGGATGTAGCATATTGTAGTTAGCCTGGATTTGATATGGGTGACACAGTATTATTTAGAGGAAAAAAAAATTTTGTCTGTTATCCAAAAAATACTGTTTGTGTTGGAATTTAAATAGGACAAATTTAAGTAGAATTTATATTTGGGAGGGCCAGGGATTTAGCTCAGTGGTTCGCTTGCCTCGCAAGCACAAGGACCTGAGTTCGATCCCCGGTACTTAAAAAAAAAAAAAGAATTTATATTTGGGAGCTGAGGGTTTAGCTCAGTGGTTCTGCCACTTGCTTCGAAAGCTCAAGGTCTCAAGTTTGATCCCTGGTGACAAAAAAAAAAAAAGTAGTTTATATTTGGTAGCTCTTTTTTTGTTTTTGTTTATTTGTTTTGTTTTTTCTTTTTTTCTTTTCTTTTTTTTGGGGGGGGATACCGGGTATCAAACTTGGGTCTTTGTGCTTGCAGGGCAGGCGGCAGAAACACTGAGCTAAGTCCCCAGCCCCAGTTTTTATTTGTTTTTGAGGCAGGTTCTCCCATTGTAGTTCAGTCTGGTCCTGAACTTACTATGTAGCCCAGGCTGGCTTTGAACTTGTGGTTATCCTCCTGCCTCAGTCTACTGAGTGTTGGGATTACAGGCATGAGCCACCATGCCTGGCTATAGCACTATTTTTATAGTCATTTTTCTTATTTCTTCCTATTGGTAAGAGTTTATATGCTTTCTAAAATCCTGTGGAATTCCATTATTTGGTGTTGACCCAGTGTAGTTCTTCACAGGGTTACTGTGAAGACTAAATACATGATAAGAGTATTTGACACAGTCTCTGGCAAATGTTAACTCAATACATGGTAGCCATCATTAGCATATTTGCTAAGTGGTGAAGGAAGATAGTTTACATTATTCAAAGCTTACATATGCCTTTTGTTTCTTCAGCTTTCAGTTAGCCTATCATTGAGGCATACCCACAATGACAATGACAAGAAAGAATGCAGAGGATGGTGGAGGATCTAAACAGGGAATTTGGTTTCAGAGGACTATCCATATAATAACTTCTTTTATTTTTAAAACCCAAGTCCTCATGGCACTGTTGTGTCATCATCAAAGACTGACAAGGGAGTTGCAAATGTTCTTTCTGTCCCTTGCCTAATTGACTGACACAGATCAGAGGAAGTGAGGAATCAGTAATAATTTATTCTTATAATATTTCTTAATTACTGGCTGTTGGTTCCACTGAAAGTAGGTGTTTTTTTTTTTTAATCAGTGGATGCTTTCTTTCACAGTGCCTGATCCAAAAGTAAGTTATATGCTTAGAATACAAAAACAGAAACAAAATCACATGGGACTAATATGACATACTAGGGTTGCTTCTAGAGCCAAGGATTAGTCACTCATTGAATTTCAGGATATTTGCATTATGAAAGTCACAAGATACATACTTTCTATTCCTGTGTTTGAGTTTGTAGTAGGCAATTGTGCCAGCACTTAGAACACAATAGAACCTGACAGTCTTTCTTTCTCTTTTTTGTTAGCTTGTTAAATGCATCGAGTAAGATGATAAGCTCATTCATAACTGCTTTTTCTGCCAGGTCATTTTGCCAAGAGATCTTATTATGGATCCTGGAGAAGCTGGAAAGGAAGATAGCAATTGCCAGCCTTAAAGGATTTGCAGGGTTGGACAAAGCTGTGCCCTCACTCCATCCTTTGTGTCAGTTTAGAGCTGCCACCCAGGGCGGCATTATGATTACTATTAAAGAGGCCATGAGGTGAGTTTACCCATCCTTCACTGTCTCTCCAGGTTTAATTCTGACCGTAAAGCTGTTCTGTAACTCAGCCACTAAGGGGCACTGATGGAAAAGAAACCAGAAACTCAAGCAGCTGAGGCCCTCACTATTTATAGTCTGTAAATGAAATGTGAGCCTTAAATGATCCTCCAGGTTTTTTCCAAGATGCCAGCTAATAGTTGGTGCAATTTACTGGAGCCTCACAGCTCTGCATCATCGCAAGCCCACTTACTTCTTAGTCATTGCCAGAATCAGAGTAAAGGACAGCACATGTTCACCCTTAACACCAAAGAAATCCAATTCTATTTCTGACTTACAAAATGGTGTATGTGTGTGTTCATAGTCAGGCTTATTCCTGAAGGAAACTGTCTGATAGCTATATTTTATGGTACTTTTATAATGGGAGTTTATTTTTTATAGGAGTTGGTTAGAAAATACTTAAATATTAGTGGAATAGATTATTCATCCAACATCTCTCAAGTATTTTATTTTGGAGCTGGAGAGTGAGCCTTGCGCGTGCTAGGTACTCTACTATTGGGCTATACCCCTAGTACCACAAGTATGTTTTAAAGTTACTTCTGTTTTCTGGGAGATTGTGGAAGGTGATATTACCTAAGAATGTAAATTTCTGTTGGTCATAGACTATGATTTTAACTTATCCAGCTACTCTGTTGGATTTCACATCATGTGCATATGCTACTGTTTGTTGAAGTATTTAAATTTAGTTTAATTTTGTTTTGTGGCTAGCTATGTAGTTCACTCAGGCCTTAAGCTGTGTACCCCAGGCTAGCCTTGAAATCACAATGATTTCCTGTCTCACTCTCCTGAGTGCTGAAATTACAGTTGTGCACCACCACACTCAGCTCTAAATTTAATTTTATATTCATTGTTAATGTAAAGTTTTTAAAAACATACTCAATATGATGGGCTTGAGGAAAATAAAAAAATACAGATTTCTTCTTTTTTGAGACAGGTTCTCACTATGTAGTTGAGACTGACCTGGAACTCACCATGTCATCCAGGCTGGTCTTCAACTCACATCAATCCTTCTGCCTCAGCCTCCCAAGTGCTGGGATTACAGGAGTGTGCCACCACACCCGACAAAAAATATAGATTTCAAACAATTATCAAAATAAACTAAAGCTCTCAATTTTGTGAGAGTTGCTGACCATCAGCAGGTTTGTTATTATGACCATGCTCATAAACTGAAAGAATTTTTAATTATTTGGAATATTTATTTGAAAAACATTTGGGAACTCTTTTTACCTGGACCACTTTAGTGATAGTGTAGAAAATTTTATAACATCTAGCTTAGTAGTTATAACTTACTGCTATCTTAACAGTCTTTAGTACATTTCTTAATGCATGTAGGTTAGAATCCACGGTTCTTACTGAGACTAGTTTGTCTTCATGCTAGGAAAAAAATTTAACAGGCAGTACTTGAATGAATTTCCATCCACTGCCTGAAGCAATAGCTCTTTAACTTGAGTTCTCTGCATGGGTTTCAAGGGATCTATAATCTATAATTATACATACAAACTTTTTTTAATACACCAGCATGGTTCTTTTTCTGAAAATAGGTTTCATAGTTTTCATTGGATACTAAAAGCAGTCTGTATCATCAGCTTTGCACAACAAAACAAAAAACCAGTCTATTTCCAAAAAGTTGACAACCACTATACCAGAAAAATAAAAGGTGTGGGGTGGGAAAGAGTGAGAGAAATTTTTCATTTGCTTTCCAAGGCCTATTGATGATGTTAATTTCTCAGTGGCTGGGTTGGGGACTTTGGTCTCTATCATCACTTACTGTTCACTCTGCCATTTACCCAGCAGATGAGCAATTTCTCAAAATTTTGTGCAGCATTCATAGCATTCTTGCAAAAACTTACACATATTTTATTATTTGGTAATCGCATTCATTTTACTCGTTTTTCTGGACCTTTGTGTACTTTCTTACCTCAATTAATTGGTTCATATGAGTTGAGATTAACTACTCTTCTCCTGTGCTGATCATGGTTTTTCCACTGTCCATATCTCTTCAGTGGTTCATCTGAAAAAGTAAAAATTCCTTTTATTGACAGCCAAGGCCCATAGAGATTATTTTAGAAGATTATTATGGAGTTTCAAAAAAGATTAGATTTTGAATAATAGATTTAGAAGATTATGGGGTTTCAGAAAGATATATCTCTTGCTGACACTGCTAAGTTAAATCTTACACTGTATTGCAGCGATGAAGATGAAGATGAAGCCCTGTACCAGAAGGTGTCCTCAGAGCAGAGCCAGGTGGAGCATCTCGGGGACTTGCTCATCCATTGTCAGGAGTGTGGTTTGGCAGGAGACTTCTTCATCTTCTGTTTAAAAGTAAGAAATTCATGCTTTCATGGTCATCTCTATTCTGGGGTGGTCCCTGGAGGCCTAAAATTTGGATGCCAATTTAGGAAAAATGAGCAGAAGACAAAAGGGTAATTTAACTTTTCTTAGCCTTTGGGTTGGTGAAAAGAAATTTCTCTTTATGCAGAGTGATGTGTTGTAACTACTTTTGAAGGTAACCTTCCCTGAAATGGTAGAGACAAACAAAACAGTTATTGATCTATGAAAGGGTTAAGCTTTGCTCCATGTTGACAGTAAGAACTCTTTTGAAGTTAATAATGGGTTTTATAGCTATAGAGTAATCTCTTATCCTTTCTGGCAGTTGTTTTGTCAAGTATTTGGAACAGAGATTTAGTGTTCTGTCTCCCTCATTTCAGTCTGTAGCCACTTAAAATCTTTTTTGAGCCGGGGATTTGGCTCAGTGGTTCCGCCGCCTGCCTCACAAACGCAAGGACCCTAGTTCGATCACTGGTACCAAAAAAAAATATATATATATATTTTTCAAGCTTGTTTCCTTGTGCCAGTGCTTGTGCTTACTTTTTTCCTAATCTCCAGTAATAATTTGTACCCATGTTGTACCTGCCAGATGTCATTAGGCAGTGACCTCCAGGTTTGCCTTCTCCACTCTTTCTCCTAAGAAAAGTCTTCATCCTAAGATAATGTCTGCGCAGTTTAAGTTGGGGAGGGTATATAAGGATTCAAGAAGGAAACTGGGGGTTTTTTTTTGTTTTTAGTTTTTTGAGACAAGGTCTTGCTGTATAGTCTAGGCTGGTCTTGAATTCTCTGTGTTTTCCAGGCTGGCCTCAAACTTGTAGTAATCTTCCTGCCTCAGTCTCCCTAGTGTTGGGATTATAGACATGTGCCACCATACCAGCTAGTGAACATTTTTAAGACTTGAAGTGGGAATACTTTTTTTTCCCAATACTGGGGATTAAGCCCAGAACCTTCATTCTGAGCTATATCTCCAACCCTTTTTATTTTATTATTATTTTGAGATAGGGTCTCACTAAGTTGTTAAGTTGCCCAGGCTGAGCTCAAACTTGTGATCATCATGCCTCAGCCTTTTGGAGTGCTGGCTGGGATTACAGGCATGTGTCACCACACCCAGCTAGATGACACTTTTGGTGCTTTCTTATATATGGGGATATTCACATTCATCCCAGTGCCCAGGCACTCACGAGTAACATTCCAAGGAGGGGGACAGGGATTTAGCTCTATGGTTCCACCGCCTGCCTTGCAAGCACAAGGTCCCAAACTTGATCTCCTGTACAAAAACAAAAAACAAAAACAAAAAAAAAACAAAAACAAAAACCCAAAAAGTTGTGTGCTTAATTATATGCATTTTAAAAATGATTGTTTAGGGCCTGGGATTTAGCTCAGTGTTGCCACCGCCTGTCTTGCAAGCGCAAGGTCCTGAGTTCAATCCCTGGTACCTCCTGTCAAAATGATTGTTTAAAAACAAAAGGGCTTTGTTCTAAACCAGGATAACTGTACGTTGGTACATTTGACATTGTGGGCCAGATAAATCTTTTCTTTAGGGAGTTGTGCATTATAAGATATTTAGCAGCATCCCTGACCTCTACCCACTAAGTGCTAGTATCACCCCCCAATTATGACAACCAAAAATGTCCCTCAGACATTGCAAAATGTCCCCTGGGGAGCAAAATTGCTAGGCATAGTTAAGCACACTGCTCTGAGCTGTCAATTACTGTAGTAAAAGCACTAATTGTGAGGGAACTCAAGGTTTTCCCTTCCAAAGGAAATTTGCAAAGTGTAGGTGAAAGCCTATAAAACCCACAATAATGAATTATTTATTAGTGGAAGTTTAGTTTTAAGTATTGTAAAGGAACGGTGTGTAATGATCTCTAAAAAAGACTTTGGGAAAGTTATTTGGCCTGAGGGTTCAGTTCAAGGAAAGCCAATGGTAGAGATCATAAAAGTACTGATAAAGTAAACTCTGTCAAACCAGTTCTTTGTGTGTGGTATTTTTTTTATAATGAAATTTAATGTGCATGGTATCATAATGAGGATATTATCCTGCAACTTACATTTTTCACTCAACAATGTCTTTGAGATCTGTATTGATATCTAAATAGATCTATTTCATTTCTTTTAACTGCTTTTACATCACAAATGTATCATGCTTTATTCTCTAATTACTGGGTATTTAGGTTTTCTTCAAATTTTGGTTATTATACATAAGTAGCGCTGCAACAAATGCAGACCATTTCTTTACATATGCATTTCAAACAGTTTTCTAGCTGTTTGTGAAGTCCTTAGTTTTACTGGCTTTTTCTTTACTTTTTCTTTCCTCCTATGCTTCCAGGAGTTAAGTCATCTGGCTGTGGAAAATAAAGCAGAGTTAAAACCTAAGCCCTTCTCCAGCAAGAGCCTATTGGAATTAGAACACCAAGCTCTTCTTGTGGCAGGCTACGAGCATAGGCTGTTGGTCCTGCAGCTACTGGCTGTTCTGTGTGAGAAAATGTCAGAGCAGATATTCATAAACATCGCTCAGGTCAGTGGCTGTCACATTCTACATCCAACCTGCTGGTATTTGCTGTATTGGTTTCTTTACATTTTGTCTCAAAAAGTGTTGCTCAGAGTGTGATTTGATGACACCTGCATCCATATTTACTGGAATTCTGGTGAAACATGTAAATTACTGAGCCCGCATCAAACCAGATGAATCTAAAACTTTCATAGGTCCTTGGAATCCACATGTTTAACAAGTGCCTGAGGTGGTTCTCATGCACAGAAAACTCAGAACTGTTTTACTTTTTTTTTGGTACCAGGGATCAAATGCTGGTCCTTGCGCTTGCGAGGCAAGCGGCAGAACCACTGAGCTAAATCCCCAGCTGTTTTACCTATTTATGTTATATCACAGTGGTTTTCAACTTTGAGTGCAAATAAAATCGCCTGAATCATCTTCAGAATATTTATACTGATCACCTTTTAGAGATTCTGATTTAGGTTATCTGCGTGAGAACTTGAGCATCCTTTAGTTTGTTTGTTTGAGATAGAGTCTTGCTATGTAGTCTAGGCTGGCTGGCTGCCTCAAACTTGCTATACTCCTCTCAGCTCTTGAGTGCTAAGATTACAAGCATAATGCCATCATGCCCACCTTATTTCTTTAAAGCTCTGTGTGTACATTGCCTGTCTGCAAGCGCAAGGGCCTGAGTTTGATTCTCAGTAGCAACAAAACAAAACAAAAAAACTCAGGAATTTTTGCCGGGCATGGTGGTGCACACCTGTAATCTGAGCACTCGGGAGGCTGAGGCAGGAGGATTGCTGTGAGTTCGAGACCAGCCTGGGCTACATAGTGAGTTCCAGGTCAGTCTCAGCTACATATTGAGTGAGACCCTGTC
>NW_022900944.1:33022984-33034437 GCF_012274545.1 Fukomys damarensis
AAAGAAGTTGAAAATTTTGAAAAAAATGCTAATACAATCACTTTAAATCTTATAGGTTCCCTAATTCAGAGCTAATCGCTACAATATTTTATAAAATTTAAAATTTTTAAAAAAATGTTTACCTAATGTGAGTCAGTACCTGAATTTTGTTGGTCTACTCATTAATATTTTTATCACCTTTTTTTAAAAATAGGAAATGAAGAGTAAAAAGGGAAAAGAAAAAAATGTGAGAGAATGAAAAGATGAAAATAAAGTGTTTGTAGATGGGGAGGAGAGGAGGGGGTGAAGGGAGGGCAGAGGTAAGGGGAAAAAATGAGAATCAAGACTTGTCATGTAGAGGTACAAGATCCCAACAATAAATGTAACTGTATTGTATCCCTAAAATGTACCAATAAACTCAATTAAAGCTGAAAAAAAAATAGGAAATGAAGGTAATAAAGTGTAGGCAATATAGTCACCATATTTTACCATTTTATCAGAAGTAGTAGTTTCCTGGTTGGTGTAAGATGGTCTGATTGTCACACTTAAATCTGATTCTCTGGCACTTGAATGATTGTCGTCATTTTCATCTGCCTTCGGGTGTTGCTAAGCAGCATTTCACTATGGCTCCTGCTGAGAAAATTTGCAGCTGCCTGTCAGCTCTGACTTATCTTGCCTGTTTAATGAGAATTATGGTCCTGATTTCTTTCCAGGCCTCTTATTCCTTTAGTTCACTGACCCCATGTTAGTTTGTGGGTGATTTATTTCTCCTGTGTTCATACCCATTCCCTGAAGACTTTTTCATCCAGATCTTATGTTTTTGTCTCAGAATGCTACTTCAAAGGGGAAATGGCCCAGAAACTGGTATGACTTTAGCTTTTGTACTTATCTTCCTTTACTGTTAAGGAACTGTGGTGTTAAGGTGGTATGAGAATGATTTGCCCCCCCCACCAAAAGAATGATTTGTTCCATTAAATTATCTTTCAGCTAAGAATAAAATGTATCAGAACAACAAGAATCACAAGCAAGCATTGAATTGTGTTTAGTAATCTTATTGATAATGTTTAGTAATCTAGTAATAATGTTTACATATTGAGACACACAGATAAGGATAAAGAGAATGTAATATATATAATATTGATATCTGAATTGGAATTATTAGCATGAAGTCATAGTTGATCTTTTTTCTTTTTTAAAAATAATTATTTCCTAGTGCAGATCGCTTTAGGTACCAAGAAGCAATAACAACCCAGGCATCCTTCATACCATATTATAGTTTCTAAATATCATATTCTACTACAAAAACAAAACAAAACAAAACTCTTGAAGCTCTTTGGAATAAAGGTTGAATTAAGGTCTGAGGTAAAAGTCATATAAGCTTCAAAGCAGCTTGTTGTGCCCAAGTGCGAGGAAGCTATCTGAGATTAACGGGGTTAAGTCAATAGAATTCAGGAACCAACTTGAAATGAGTCCTAATGGCCCCAGATAGGACAGTTGCAGCATTAAAAAGAATAACAGCTGGGTATAGTGACAAATGCCTGTAATTTTAGCACTCTAGGAGGCTGAGACAGAAGAATCACAAGTTTGAGCCCAATCCAGGCAATTTAGCAACTTAGTGAACCACTATCTCAAAATTTTAAAAAAGGAGGGAGGGGCTGAAATATAAAAAATAATGCTGATAATGGATTAAAGCACATCAACAATACTATGATATGAGGGGGAAAAAAACCTCAGTACATCAGGACATCTTTGGAGATTGTTAGGGCATCAATTCTATATTTTGTAAATTGATAATTAAGGGAAGGCATTAAACATTTATTTGCCTTTCCCATAGGAACTGTATTTCAGTATAATCAAGTAGTAAGTGAAGGAAACTTTTTCTTTACATGAGAATTGCAACCAAAAAATTAAGAGAGGGGTGCCGGAGGTGTAGCTCAGTAGTGTTGTGCCTGCCTGGCAAGTGCAGGGTCCTGAGTTCAATCCCCAGTACAAAATAACAACAATAATATAAAAATAAAAAGAGAAAGATAATTCTTAAAAAAGAGAAAGAAAGAAAATTACACTTTGGAACTCTAATGAAATAGTGGATCTAGATACCAATCATCCATGTCTACCAAAACTCTTAGATGGACTATGGATGAAGTACTTTATAATGAAAGTACTAGTTCTACAACACCCCAAGGAACTGATTGGTTCCCCTTCCAACATGTTATCATGAAAAATTTCAAATTTGAAAGAACATTTAGTGGGGCCAGGGATTTAGCTCAGTGGTTCAGCTGCCTGCCTTACAAGCGCAATGACCTGAGTTTGATCCCTGGTACCCCCCAAAAAACAGAAAGAATATTTAAATTCTTTTTATTTTTGCTTAACATGTGGATTTTGTTGTTTTATTTTGTTTGTAGTGCTGAGGATTGAACTCAGGGCCTTCCCACTTACCTACATCCCCACGAATTTTAAAATTTTGAGACAGCTAAGTTCCTCCAGCTGGGCTCAAACTTGGATCCCCATGCCTTAGCCGCCCAGAGAGCTGGGATTACAGGAGTGAACTACCACTACCACACCCAGTTTTAACATATATTAATTATTTATTTACTGAAACTTGTGTGTCCCCAGCCTGCCTAGAAAATATCATTACTGTTAGCTTTTTTTTTTTTTTTTTATTACTGAAGACTGAACCCAGGGCCTTCCTGCTAAACTGCATCCCCAAACCATTCCTACCCACCCCCTCTGCTTTTATTTTGAGACAGAGTCTTACTGAGTCACTAAATTGCCCAAGCTGGGCTCAAGTTTGGGATGCTCCTGCCCTGGCTTCCCAGAGTGCTGGGATTTATATGCGTGCACTGCCATGTCCAGCTGCTGTATCACATTTTTGTCTATTATTCATCCCTCCAGCCCACTTCCTTTTGGTAAATTTCAGCATTAATGGAGATAGCAGTATATGTCCCCCTAAATTTTTTTCTGAGGGGGTTTGAGACAGGGGCTCACTATGTAGGTGAGATTGACCTGGAACTCATTATATAGCCTAGGCTGGTCTCAAACTTATAGTGATCCTCTTGCCTCGGCCTCCTGATTGCTGGGATTACAGGCATGCGCCACCACACCCAGCTCTAAATATTTTAGCATAGACAGATCTTATATCACCATAGGTGGACAAGAAGATATTATGGACCTTCTCAAGTATTGCAGTAGGAAATATGCAAGCACTTAGGAAGTATTCTTATCCTGAAGCCAAAAAACAAAAATTTGAGCTGTTTTTGGTGGTGCACACCTGTAATCCCAGCTAATTAGGAAGCTGAGACAGGAGAATTCTAAGTTTGGGCCCAGCTGGGCAGCTTAGTGAGAGTGTGTCTCAAAATTTTAAAAAGGGCTGAGGATGTAGCTCAGTGGTAGAGCAACCCCCAGGTTCAAGCCCTGGTACCAGACCAAAAAAACAAAAACAAAAATTTTGAACCTGAACCTAATCAGGGAAGCACAGTAGAGCAGATGAAACAATGGCTGAAGAAATCCAGAAGGTGGGAGATTCTGTATCATATGTGGCTCAGTTTCTTCATCAAATAAATGGCATTTAAAAAGGAAAAATGAAGGCTGGGGATGTAGCTCAGTGGTGCTGGGCCTGCCTCACAAGCTCAAGGTCTGGAGTTCAAACCCCGGTAACGCAAAAAATAAATAAATACATAAATAAATAAGAAATATGAAATCAATTGTGGGAGACATTTTTTTTAACAGTCAAGGGCCAGGTATTAGATGGTATATTAAGGAATTTTTATTGGGTATAATTATATTTTGTTAGTTATGTAAAAAACAAATCTTACCTGTGAGAAATGCATGTTTTGAAGTATATGATAAAAGCTAACTTTTCTTTTTGATACCGGGGGTCAAACTCAGGACCTTTCACTTGCAAGGAACCACTGAGCCAAATCTCCGGCCCTCAATTTTCAATACAGTACGTTGGGATTGGCGTATTATACATATGATGGTGCAGAAAGGAATGAGGCACACAATGGTCTGTGTACTGATCATGACCCTGCACCAACTCCTGAGTCCTTTCTTTCCAAAATTATGAATTGAGGGCTGGCTTTATGCCACGTACTGTTCTGTGTACCAAGGACACTACAGTGAACAGATACATAGCTATACTCTCATGGAGCTAACATTCACATAGAGACAATAATCAAGAAAGCAAAGACACAGTGTGACAGGTGGTGATAATTCCTAGGGATAAAAAATCAAACAAGAAAAAGGGATGGTAAGAGGCATACAGCTTGAAATTGTGGCACACACTTGTAATCTGTACATTCTGCCAGGCTGAGACAGGAGTAGCCCAGCCTCAGCAACCTAGTGACTAGTGAGACCCTGCCTCAAAATAAAGAAAGAACTGGGGATATAGCTCAGTGCAAAGACCCTGGGTTTAATACCCAGTATCACAAAATAAATTAATTAAATAAAATAAAAAGGGCTGGTGATGTAGCTCAGTGTGAAGCCCCGGGAATCAGTCCTCAGTGCTGAAGAAGGAAGCAGAAGAAAACCAAAGAGGAATGTGGTAAGTAGGTGGCCATGGAGAGTCACACCCAGGACGTGACTTTTGAGCAAAGCCCTGAGGCAAGGGAGAAGAGACCTTTGAGATGCCTAGGGGGAGCTCCGGAGGCTGTACAGCAAGCCCAGATGCCCAGCATGGTAGGACCAGCGAGGAGCCAGCATCAGTACAGTGGAGTGAGCAACATTCCCTTATCTCTGCCATTTCAGGAAACTGCCACCCTTCGCTCCTTGCTGTAACTGGATCACTATAATCAACAGAGTACAAGTGGCTCTACATGGTGTTTTTTTCTTTTTCAGATGTTAAAAATTTTTTTGACATAGGTAACACATGCTCATTGTAAAAACATTTAAACAATATGAAGTGCACAATATATAAAGTAAGGGCCTCTGGTTAAAGACAGTGTGTTCATATATATGTTTACTCTCTCCCTCTGGAAACCACAGGAACCAACATAGCAAGAGAAAGGAGACAATAAATAGTAGAGAATAGCAGAATTTGGAAACTGGAAAATAGTAGCTGCTCGAGCAACTTGAGAAATTGGAAAGCTAAATGTCCATATGGAGAGAAGTCAAGAAACAAACCGCTATCCCTCAATGAAGCTGTTAAAAATTTTTTTTAAGTGCTGGGGATTTAGCTCAGTGGTTCTACCGACTACCTTGCAAGCACAAGGTCCTGAGTTCAATTCCCACTACCAAAAAAATTTTTTTTAAAGAAAAAGGGAAAAAAGGAGCTAGGAACTTCTCGATACAGAGCATAAGGAAGATTGGAAGCACCAGATAAGTACTGAAGATGGGGCCAAGTGTGGAGCCTACCATGGCTGGAAGGGCTGTGTGGGATTCAGAAGACCTTTGATTTCTTCCCTAACTTTGCACAACTGTCTCCTCTTCCCAGTGAAAAACTGGAGGGGCCAGGGATGTAGATCAGCGGCACTATACCTAGAGGTCCTGAGTTAAATTTCCCACACCAGAAAAAGAAAAGAAAAGAAAAACCAGAGGCTTAATCTCGAGTGACATTGAACCCAAAGGATGCTGGATTTGGGTGGGAGTAGCAAACTGAAAAACAGGAGGCTTATTGATGTCTACAAATTCCCACTCAGTTGTCAGCATTTTGGCACCAAGTTTATACATTCCCATGGAGTCATTAAGAGGGTTAAGTGAGTTAATACATGTAATGCATTCAGAATAGTGCCTCGTAAGTAGTAAATACTTAATATTATTATTAAACATCTAGATAATTAAAAATAGTTGCCTCTGTAGAGCCAGAATCAGATGGGAGGAAGGAGGTAGGGCATGGCTAGTTTTTGCTATAAACTTATAGGAACATTTAGCTTTTAAGATTATATGTCATTATAAAAAGTCTTAAGTAAAAAAAAAAGTCTTCCTTCTTTCTGCAACACATTTAGATTCTAGAATAGGCTTCAGTCGCATACCTATTCTTGTGGCTAGCAGCCCTACCAGAGTCACAGGAAATAAGTTGTAGGGGAAAGGGTGATGGTCAACTGGGTAGAGTGTTTTTGGTGTTACAAGAAAAAACAATTTTTTTTTTTGAAACAGGGTCTCACTATGTAGTTCAGGCTGGGCTTGAACTCTGAGGCAATCCTCCTGCCTCAGCCTCCTGAGTGCTGGGATTACAGGCATGTGCCACCATGCCTGGCTACAAGAAAAACTTTGAGGGAGAAGGTGTTTTATTAATGACAGTATGTAATAGGTGGCCATCACTTTCTAGTTAACAGCTTGTAGTTCTGTTTTGTTTTGTTTACGTGCATACGAAGTTTCTTTTTTCTTTCTTTCTTTTTTCTTTTTTGTTACAGAGGATCAAACTCTGGATCTTGTCCTTGTGAAGCAGTTGGTGGCACCACTGAATTAAATTCCTAGTCCCAGAGAGTTTCTTTCTTAAAAATGGAATCATGGGCCAGGGATTTAGCTCAGTGGTTCCACTGTCTGCTTCGCAAGCGCAGGGTCCTGAGTTTGATCCCTGGTGCCCCCCCCCCTGCAAAAAAAAAGAAAAGATCGTAATGCCAAGTGTGGTGGTCCATACCTGTAATCCCAGTACTCTGTGATGCTGAGCCCAGCCTGGACAACCAGTGACTTAGATCCTGTCTCAGAATTTGAAAAGGAATGAGATATAGCTCAGTGCACAGACCCTGAGTACAATCAATTCTTGTTTTGCATCCTTTAAAAAAAACTTGTGGATTTGCTACCTGCCTTGCAAGCTCAAGGGCCAGAATTCAATCCCGGATACAAAAAACAAAACAACAACAACAAAAAAAAACTGTGGAGAGAAACTTAGAAAAAAAAGTGGAAGGCTAGATAGTTCTATTCCAGTAACTTATCAATACTTGTGCTGACACAAAAGTTAAATATAAATAAAGGAATGTTTTAGAAAGCTCTTTGGAAACTAAGTGCCCCAAGATGGTAGGGGCAGCAGTTTCTCTAGAAGGGTCCAGTGTCCTTAATTTCTAGTATCAAACAGTCTTAGGGTTGGAAAGAGTGTTGGAGATTGCCAGAGCCAACATTGTTTCTTTCAGTAAGTGGAACTCTTAAATAATCTTTCCAGTTTCCTTCTTTGCTCCAAAAGACAAGTGTTAACAGGCCACTCTTTTGCTAAGCTTACAATAAAGATTCTAGCACAGCATGTGATTTGTCCAGAGAATTAAACATGCAAGCTTGCATGGTATTTAGAGGCTTATTATGACCTATCTCAGCCTTCCCATTTTCAAAATGATATCTTCTCTTTGAGCCATTAATCCTAAATATGCATGTGTGTGTGTGTGTGTGTGTGTGTGCGTACGTGCGTGCATGTATGTGTATGTCTGCTGTCGTTAATTCAAAGATGTTTTACTCAAGGTGCTTAATCCAAGCTCAAATGCTGCTGACCAAATTAATTCACTTAAAGCTTAGTTGTTAGCCAAATGCTATATGAAATCTTGTATGTGAAAATCTTAAGCCTTTAAAAATATTTAATATTTAGAAAATGACCCTGGATCACTTTACAGATTATTTAAGGATACTGGCTTCTAGATAAAATTGTACATCTCTACTGTTCTTTGTTTACTGGAATTAAGCTGTGAAAATGTGGGAGTAGAAAAGCCTCTTAGGAGAAAACCTCAGATCTTCTGAGATGGTCAAAAGCAGTTCATTTATTATAATATCATAGAGTTGATGTGAGAACTGAGATTGTACATATAAGACATTTAGGAGCTTCTGGATTGCTGAACCCGTGGAAGTCCCTAGCTCATAGAGCTGTCCTTGTGCTGTCCATCCTTTCATCTGGTTGTCTTCCATAGCCATTGAAATATCATTTATCATAAACTGTCAAATGTTAAAAACTTTTTTGATAGTATTTGGCACAATGCATGCTGCAGAGTAGCACATTATTCTTGGTGGTTCTTCCCGTCCTGCTATTGACAAAGAAAATGACATAGAAATAAGAAGTATGGAAAGCCGGGTGTGGTGGCACACGCCTGTAATCCCAGCACTCAGGAGGCTGAGACAGGAGGATCGTTGGGAGTTGGAGACCAACCTGGGCTACATAGTGAGTTCCAGGTCAGTCTCAACTACATAATGAGACCCTGTCTCAAAAAAACCAAAAAAAAGACAAGAAGTATGGAGAATGTTGAAAGTTTTGTTCCCCCACTCTTCACTGATTTTAATTTCCATTTTTCTGGTAGGTAGTGGACTTCGTAGCAGCCACACTGCAGAGAGCATGTGCAAGCCTGGCCCGTGAGGCAGAGAGCACCGTGGAGTCACAGACACTGAGCATGTCCATGGGGCTGGTGGCCGTCATGCTAGGAGGAGCTATTCAGGTGCGTTGTAGACATGAGCCAAACTTGAATGGAGGGAAAGAAAAGCAAAGGCCCTGCTGCTTCCTTTCCAAACCCTTGTGAAAAATGAGAATGGTTAGCGTACCTAGGAGAACAAGAATGAGCAAGTTAGACTGTTAATGAAAATTCTTTCCAAGTAGAAGCCTAGGAACGTGTACCACTTCCACTCTGTTACTCGAGTAGACTTCAATGTCAGAAGGGCAGGGTCCTTTGCTACCTGGTATAAGCCCAATGTGGAAACATCTGTCATCGTGTTTTCCATCTGATACAAATACTAGATGTGCTAGATTCTCTGGCACTAAATCTGCAAAGCTCAATCCTTGTTCTTGCTAATGTAGTCAATGGGAAATCCCCAGTGACCTGGTTGCTTAGGACTACATCTATTTTCAACAGCTCCATTTTAGCCCAGGATCCTTTGGTCAACCCACATCATGTAAGCATGTTAAAATATTACTTCTTGGGCCAGGGATCTAGTTCAATGGTTCTGCCGCCTGCCTCACAAGCACAAGGACCCGGGTTTGATCCCCGGTAGCAAAAAAAAAAAAAAAAAAATTGCTTCTTGCCACTTTTCAGTATGTATATCTTTTATATAGTTAACTTATAATTCTTGAAGTTTTTCATTCAAACATTGTTTATTCCATATTGCCATGTAATATATACTGAGTTAAGGGGCTGAAAATATAGAAATGGACAAAGCATACATAGTATGTATCCTCGTGACACTTTCAGTCCAGCAAGAAAGTCAAACACAAAATCACTATTCAAAAAATAATAATATACTTGGAATTGAATGAAGTACCTCCAAAGAGAGGTAGAGAGTAGCAAGAGAACATAACTAACCTAGGCTGAAAAGGTCTCTAGTGTAGAAGTATGAGTTTAAGCTAAGTCTCAAGGGATGAATAGGAGTTTGAGTGTATGTGTGTGTGATACAGATGGAGAAAACTGCCATTAAAAGAAACATTAGTCATAAAGGTTCAGAAACAAGAGGTTGGTGTACTTGAGACACCCATACAAGGCTGGTATAGCTGAATTGTAGGAATCTAGGGGAAGAGTAGCCAGCAAGGGAAAGGATAGGCAGGGGCTAGATCATGCATATGGGTGCGACTGGTTAATTATATGCTATGTTAGGTTAGGATAGTGCAAAAAAAGCAGAGTAGTTTTGATATAGGTATTATGAAATCCGACTGAAACCAGCCTGCTCATACCTTTGTATAGGGAACCCTCTGGAAGCAGAGTTTTGAGTTTGAGGATTCAAATTTGATTTGATTCTTGATACATTAGAATCTGCCTCTAGCCTGTCCTTAATGGTAAAATGAATTTTGTCTGGGACACTTGTTAATGTGAAGTCCCTTTCTTGGTAGATTTAATCAGCACCCTAATGTTATATTTGCCGTGTCATTTGAAAAAAATAATTTTTGTTTCAATTTCTAGAGCCATATTAGAATTGTCAAGTAGGATCCACAGAATAGTTTTTAAGTTGTATTGTTATTGGATTTAGCAGGCCTGATCTTCACCCTGTACTAGGAAACGAATACAGGACGTTGGACTTGCCAGGCAGGCACGGCACCGCTGAGCTGCATCCTGGGCCCCAGGCCTGATTCATTTTTATTTTTCTAATTGAATATTAATTTGAATAGTTTTTGTTTCCATAAGCTGAGAGTAAGCATTTTGTTTTGTTTCGTCTTAGTCTTTTGTGACAGCAGTTCACTGTTTAGTTCAGGCTGTCCTTGAACTAGCACTGATATTCCTGCCTCAGTCTCCAGAGGGCTGGGATTACAAGCATGCACCACCATGCCCAGCTTGTTTACTTTTTGTTTTGCTACTTCTCATGTAACCCTTATTCAGGACCACATTACGGATGAAAAATAAATGACATAAATGTACATTTCCCTTTGTAGAAGCCCACTGTTGAGAGTGTGCTGTGTACATTAGTTATTTTCTAAAAGAGACTCACCTGACTGATATAAATGAACAGCCTTTGCCTGTTCCTGCCCTCTTATGAGCTATCCTGACTCACTGACTACATCCTGAATCCCTCTGACTTTGCAGGTTGTTAAGTGAACTTACATGTCACTCCCTAAGGCTTTTGCCCTAGATATATTAATTTTGTTTTCTGTTTGAATCATATATTTCTGAGTGACTTCTGCTGTAATGCTGAGTTTTTTCTTTATAATAAGAAAAGAGTCATGATTCCGAATTATGGTTTTACTTTGCCATTATCAGGCTTTGTTTCAGAGTCCCACACATTGTGCTCTACCCCTGATAGAGATCATTGTTTTGGCTAATGAAACAAAATCTAACAGCATCTAAGCCTTTTTTTTCCTTTCCTTTCTAATTTATGTAATTAAAGTGATTATTAAAATATTGTGTCTGGGAAGAGAAGTTAATTTGGAGAAAGTGCATGTTTAAGACTGCTAACAAGACAACTCTAATTCCAAACTCATTTTCTAAATTTCAGTGTTGATTATCAGTAAAAGCATTATGTTGGAAACTCTTCCCTGTCCCCTCAGGAAGCAGTTTCTGTATGATGTTGCAGAGTCTATGAGTCCTGTCTACAAGAAGCTAAGGAGGGCACTCTAGACTTTTCTTCAGGAAAAACTAAGACCATATTATTCCAGGGAGGCAGCACAGTCTATGACTTAAAGGTTGGGTTCCTAATCTCACAGAAGGGTGTTCATTACTGGGAGACTAAAGGTGCATCTCTAAAGGGACAGGGTCTTCAGGTTTATCTTACGCTGTACTGCTTAGGTCTCAGAAGGTTTCTTTTTTTTGAGCCCAGGAAGCATGGAGCTACAAGCTACATCCTCAGCCTTTTTTCCTCCCAAATTTAATTTGAGACAAAATCTCAATAAATTGCCTAATCTAGCCTTGAACTTGTGATCCTCCTGCCTTAGCTCCAAGTAGCTAGGATTGGAGGTGTGTATCACCACACCCAGTTTGCTTTTGACTGGAAGCCATTGCTTAAACTCTTTAGTAAAAATAGTACCCTAGGCCGGGGATTTAGCTCAGTGACGCTGCTGCCTGCCTCACAAGTGCAAGGTCCTGAATTCGATCCCTGGTACCAAAAAAAAAAAAAAAAAAAAAAAAAAAAAAAAAAAAAAAAAAACCTGAAAC
>NW_022900944.1:33034453-33042593 GCF_012274545.1 Fukomys damarensis
AAAAAAAAAAAAAAAAAAAAAGAATAATAAAAAAGAAAAAATAATACCCTGAAGCTGATTCTAGTGGTGCAGGTCTGTAATCCCTACTCTGGAGGCTAGGGGAGGATCACAAGTTCTAGGACAGCCTGGACAATCTGTTTAGACCTGTTGAAAAATCAGCTGGGGATTTAGCTTAGTGGTGCTGCTGCCTGCCTTGCAAGCACGAGGACCAGAGTTCAAGTCCCAGTACCAAAAAATAAAATAAAATAAAGAAAAAGAAAAAGGGTTGCAGATGTAGTTTAGCAGTAGAGTGCTTGCATAGCATGCAGGAGGACCTGGGTTCAATACTCAGTATTGAAAGAAAAAAAAAAAAACGTGTTTTAGATGTAGTTGACTTATATATCAGGAATTATAGCATTTACTAGAGACTGGAGGGGGAATAGTGGTATGCAAGCTAGAGGTATCTGCAGAATAGGGGAAAGGAAGAGAGAGAGAACCAGCTGAAATCTTGCATGCAACAAGGTGAATTGATTGACTCATTTCTATGCTGGGATGCAATTCTTTCTATTCTTCATTGGACTGGTGTTGGGCACTCTGTGAGCCACGATTTCAAGTTATAAATGGAACTTCAATCATTCTTAACTGTTGTTTTGCCCCTCAAGTAGTCTATTTCACAGATGTCTTCTATTTCTGTCCCCCAAATCCCCTTATTTTTTTCTTCAGTACAGTAGTTTGAACCCAGTACCTTCAGACTGAACTACATCCCAATCCCTTTTTAAAAATTTTCTATTTTGAGATAGGGCCTTGCTAAATTGCCTAAGCTGAGCTCAAATTGTAATCTTCTTGCCTCCCAGAGCTGGAATTATAGGCATGCACCATCGTGCCCAGCTATTTTTACCAATTTTAGTAAATAGTTTTGGTTGGAGGGATAAATGAAAGCAGAATAAAAGCAAGGAAGAAAAAATGTATTTCTAACTAAGGAGTTATGAATTTTTGTTTTCTTTTGTTTATCAAAGGGAATAAGCATCAGAAGGTTTAAAAACACTCCTCTCTTGAGAAGTAAGCAACTTTCAGATCTGGTTACACCCTTGGGTGTGTTGTGAATGTTAGTCATGTGTCTTTAGGGGAAAAGGAGAGCTACACTTGTCAGTGTTTTCACATGCTTTGCTTGGTTATCCTCTAGGTAACCTAAATCTTTGTCAGATTTCCCTAGCTGGCAAAAATAAAAAAATAAAAAACCCTTAGAAATCAGGCCCCGCCTGCCCACGCTGCCACTGATGCCCAGCACATTGCCCCACAGTCTGTGCAACAAACAACAACCAACTATACATTCTTTTTGGCAGCACATGGTACTTTCTCCAAAATACACTACATACTAGTTAATAAAGTATGGTTAAGCAAATGCAAAATAGTCAAAATTATCCTGTGCATTTTCTTAGATCATGGTGGAATGAAACTAGAAATCAATAGTAAAAGAAACCACAGAAACTATGCAAACATATAGAAACTAAACAACACATGCTTGAATAATCAGTGGGTCACAGAAAAAAATTAAAGAAGAAATAAGACAGTTCTAGAATTAAATGATAATGTCAGTACAACATAGCAGAATTTATGGGATACAGTGGATATAGTCCTATGAGGGAAGTTTATACCTGTGAATGCCCACATCAGAAAAACAAAACGAGCCCAAATAAATAAACTAATGATGCACACCAAGGCCCTAGAAAAAAAATGTAAAGAAGCAATCCAAGTCCAGAGCTTGGACAAGGAAGGAAATTATAAAGATCATACCAAAAATCAATAAAATGAAGACTAAAGCACACACACACATGCATGCATGCACAAAGAATCAATGAAAATATTGATTCTTGTGAAGAATACCCAAAATAGACAAACTCTTAGCCAGTCTTACAAAAAACAGAAAGAAAAGACATAATGCAATTAAAAATTAAAAGGGTGAAGTCACTGTACACTGCCAAAATCCAGAAAATGATTAACAACTACATCATAAGCTTCTATGTCAAAATATTGGAGAGGGCCAGGGATTTAGCTCAGTGGCATTGCACCTGCCTTGCAAGCTCAAAGTCCTGAATTTGATCTCTGGTACCCTCCCCCAAAATTGGAGAATTCAGAAGAAATAGAAAGATTCCTAGATACATATAGACTACCAAACTGAACCAAGAAGACTTGAAAATCTTGAATTTCAGGCAATGACATTGAAATAATTTAAAAATCTGCTAAGCCAGGAAAGCCCAGGGTCTGATAGATTTACAGCAGAATTCTATAAGAATTTTAAAAAGATCTAACACGAGTACTTTTCAAACTATTTAATGAAACTGAGAGGGAAGGAATACTCCCGGAATCATTCTTGACAGCTAAAACCAGAGCAGAATCCAACTAACAAAGTAGACTGCAAGCCAGTCTCTCTAATGAGCGTGGATGCAAAAATCCTCAACAGGATATTGCCAAACGGAATGCAGCAAATCTTCAGAAAAGATCATACACCATGACCAAGTGGGCTTCATGCCAGGGATGCAAGGATGGTTCAACATACTCAAATTAATAAATGTAACTTATTATGTAAACAGAAGCAAGGAAAGAATTCACATGACCATCTCAACAGATGCAGAAAAAGCCTTTGATAAAATCCAATATTCATGATTAAAAACCCTCAAAAAAATGGGTAAGAGGGGTCTTATCTCAATTTGATACAAGCCATTAATGACCTCCCTATTGGCAACATCATATTAAATGGAGAAAAACTGAAAACCTTCTTTCTAAATTCAGGCACAGGTTGTCCACTATCACTACCTCCTATTCAACATAGTCCTTGAAATTTTACCCAGATTAATCAGGCAAGAGAACCAAGTAAAAGGGATACATAAAGGGAAGGATGATGTCAAAGTATCGTTTTTTTCAAATGACATAATCCTATACCTGCGAGACTCAAAAAATTTCATGAAAAGACTCTTAGAATTAATAAGCAAATTTAGAAACTCAATGAGGAAAAATTACCAAATTTAATAAGGTAGCAGGATACAAAATAGACAAGCATCAATATCATGAACTGCAAAAATGTACTAATAAAACTTTTAATCCATACTGTTCCTATAAGACCAGGTGTGGTGGCACACACCTGTGATCCCAGCACTTGGAAGGCTGAGGCAGGAAGATTCCCACAAGTTTAAGCCCAGCCTAGATTACATAGTGAGTTCAAGGCCAGCCTCAGCTACATAGTGAGACCTTGTGGAAACGGGAGGGGGCGGGGGGACAGAGAGAATATGAATAAACTCACTGAGGAAGAAATTAGGAAAACAATACCATTCATAATAGCATCAAGAAAAATTATGTACTTAGAATTAACCAAGGAAGTGAAAGATCTCCACATGAAAATTACATTACTCTGAAAAAAAAAAAAAAAGATGGAAAAGGACATCCTCCTGGATAGGCAGAACTAATATAGTCAAAATAGCTATACTTCCAAAACTGATACGTAGATTTAATTCAGTTTCAATCAGAATACCCACATTATTCCTCACAGATCTAGAAAAAAAAAAAAATCTAGAAATTTATATGGAACCAGAAGAGACCCAGAATAGCAAAAGCAATTCTGGGTAACTATAGCAAAGCAGGAGGCATCGGAATCTCAGACTTGAAGTTACATTATAAAGCTACAGTGATTTAAAAAATACACAGACAACATTATTGGATGCCAGTCCATCCTTTGACTGCCTAGAAAGGGAGATGGTGAGAGCTAAAGAAAAAAAGACAATAAAGACTTGCATAATTTCAAGTATGAGGGGGCAGGAAGTCAGTGCCTTGGATCAGGCAAAGACAGAAACCCCAAGCTTGCTACTTTTTATTGGGTTGGTTCATAGGGAATATCAGATGTCTCAGAGGGTGGCAATAATCCTGAGTTCACAGGGATTTTATGCTGATGTAATCCTGCCTTTGAGCATCACAACATCATGAGACCATTGAGGCCTCAAATGGCTCCCAACACAGCATGGTGGCACATCAGAAATGTGGATCCATGGGACAGAATAGTGAAGCAGAAACTACCCCAGACACATTCAACTATTTGGTCTTTGGCAAAGAGGCCAAACACATACACTGGAAGAAAGGTAGCCTTTTTAGTAAATGATGCTGGAAGAATTGGATATTCACATGCAGAAGATTAAGTCTAGCCCTTATATCTCACGATGTACTAAACTAAAATCTAAATGGATGAAAGACAGATATTAAAATAATCTGCTGGAAGATTAAATAGATAAAACTTGGGAGATATAGATGTTGGCAAGGACTTTCTGAACAGAACCCCAGTGGCATAAGAAATAATACTGCGAATCAACAAATGAAATCTGTCTTAAGTTATTTTTCTCATTGCTGGAACAAAATACCTAAAACCCACAACTTAAAGAAGGAAAGGTTTGTTTTGGCTCATAGTTCTTAGAGGTTTCAGTCCATAGTTAGCTGTCTCTAAGGCAGAGTGGCATCACAGAGGAGAAGCAATCCACGCAGAATAGGCTGGAGGCAGCAAGCAGTGAGGCAAGTTTCCCTTTCTTTTTTATCCCATTCAGGACACAAGCCTTTTGGGTGGTACCACACCCAGATCTATGCTAAACCAATTTATTTATCACATACCCTTAATCCCAGTATCACACACTCAAGTCTAGCATCACACATCCCAATCCAGCCACCTGCCAAAAGCCCCACGTATGAGTGCAGGAGGCTGTAGGGGGACGTTTAGATACAAACCATAACAGGATCATATCAAATTAAAAAGCTTCTGCACATCAAGGGAAACAACCAACAGAGAGAAGAGACAACCTACCAAATGGGAAAAAAATATTTGCTAGCTATTCCTCAGACAGAGGACAAACATCTAAAAAAAAAGAACTCAAGAACTGACTGCCTGGCTTTTGCCAGTCTTATGAGTCCCTGGGCCATGTGTGTTCATTCCCTCCTCAGCTTCAGGATAATCAGCGAAGAAGATCCACTACTCATTCTTCTCTCTTAAGTCCCACCAGGAAATGACAGCCTTTAGCCTTGAGCTAATGGACCTGGGTACTGGCATGGCAGCTGTAGCTCAGAATGACGATGTGGCAACTAGCCCTGCCATGAGGGCCTGGACTAGGTAGAATGAGCCCAGCATGCTGCCCTCCTTGCTACTGAGGAAGCATTTTTTGACAGTAGTTTGAACTCTGGGCAGCTGACCTGCATCCAGAGAAACAAGACCATGGTGCTGCTCAGCCACTCTTGCAATGTGCCTGTGGGCTTTAGGAACGGCTGGAAGAGGCACCTTAGTGAAGAGAGCAAATGCTTTATAAGGCTATTAAAGTTCTGAGATCTCAATATGAGATCCATGTTGAAAAGTAGTAGACTGACATCACAGTCAGTCTTCAGTTTTGATAGTGGCCCTTGGTGAGCCTGGAGAAATAACTACTTGGTAATTCAGCTTTTTCCTCTACCAGTTAAGTGAATATTACTTTATACCTCAAAAAAAAATTTCAAGTGTTTATGAATAAGTAGCACCTGTAGTCAGATTTCCCTGATTATTTTCAAAGTGGGGCATCTGTGGGCTTATAAAGCTGAAAGAATGCATAGTTTTAATTGTCTTGTAAACCATTTGGTTCAAAATCCACCTACCTGCCTGGTGATTAGCAATTTTGACCAGTTGAATGAAATGAATCCCAGAGTAACTAATAAGTTACTAGTAAGTTTTGTTGTTGTTGTTGTTACTTTTGGTTTTTCCAGTGTTAAGCATTGAACCCAGGGCCTCACATGTGCAAGGCAAACATTCTACCATGGTGCTACACCTTAGCCCAAGTCTGGATTTTGACAATCTATGATGTCATGTATCCACCATTTTAGTATCATTCAAAATAGTGTCACTGTTCTAAAAACCCTTGATTCTCTGCTACTATATCCCTCCCTCCCTCTAGCACCTGGAAACAGATCTTATTTCCTCTATGATTTTGCCTTTTCTAAAATACCATGTAATTGGAATTGTATACTATCTAGTCTTTTCACATTGGATTGTTTCACACAGTATATGCATTTAAGCTTCTGTGTATTTTCATGGCTTGATAGATTTTTTAAAACTGATGAATAGTATTCTGTTATTTTGGTGTTTATTCATTTATGAAACAAATCTTGCCAAATATGGCTAGAGCTTCTATAAACATCCATGTACAGGTTTTTTGTGTTGATGAAAGTTTTCAGTTTATTTGGGTTCATACCAAGGAGCAAGATTATTAGATTGCTAGATTGTAAGAACATGTTTAGTTTTATTTAAAAAAAAAAAAAACTGCCAGGCCGGGGGTTTGTTTCAGTGGTTCCGCCGCCTGCTTCATAAGCTCAAGGTCCTGAGTTCAATCCCCGGTACCAAAAAAAAATACTGAACATGTAGAACAGCAGAAAATTTACTGTAGCAGACAGATTGGCAGTTTTTGTTTTTGTTTTTTTGTACCAGGGATCAAACTCGCGACCTTGAGCTTGTGAGGCAGACAGTGGAACCAGTGAGACATCCCCACCCATGTTCACTATTTTTGATTAACTGTCCTTTTATGACTAGGTTTTATGTAAATATTTTCTGCCAGGCTGTGGCTTATTTCTCATTTTTTGAAAATATCTTTTGCTTTTTTGTTTGTTTTGTTTTGTTTTTTGTTTTTTGAGACAGGGTCTCACTGTGTAGTTGAGACTGACCCGGAACTCATTATGTAGCCCAGAGTGGTCTTGAACTCACAGCGATCCTCTTGCTTCAGGCTCCCGAGTGTTGGATTATAGGCGTGTGCCATCAGGCCTGGCTCCTTTTGCTTTTAATTTGATTTTTTTGTTTGTTTGTTTTTTGGTACCAGGGATCGGAACTTGGGTCCTTGTGCTTGTAAGACAGGTGGTGGAACCACTGAGCTAAATCCTTTGCCCTGAAGCTTTTAATTTTAATAAAGTCTAGCTTATCAATTATTTCTTTCACAGATTATATCTTTTTTTGTTATATTTTAAAAATTGCTGAGTGTGGTGGCACATGCCTGTAATCCTAACATTCTGGGAGACTGAGGCAGGAGGAGTGCAAGTTTGAGCCCAGCCTGCCAATTTAGTAACTTAGTGAGACCCTCTCTCCAGAAAGGTGGTGGGGCGAGGACTGGGGATGTGTGAAGGGCCTAGGTTCAGTCCCCAGTACTGGGGAAAAAAAAAAAGTTGTCACTATACCCTAGGTCATATAGATGTACCACTGTGTTATCATGCGGGAATTTTATAGTTTTTCATTTTATATTAGGTTTATGACCCATTTAGAATTAATGTTTACAAAAGGTGTAAAGTCTGTATCTCCATGCATTTTTATATATATAGATACTCACTTATCCCAGCATTATATATTGAAAAGACTGTTTTTTGACTGCATTATCCATGCTTCTTTTTCAAAGATCAGTTCACTAGTATGTATGTTGGTCTATTTCTGGGCTCTTTGTTTTGTTTCATTGATCTTTTTACCTTTTTTTGTTAGAAGAAATCATTGTATAAAATAATAATGAGAAAGAGGTCATATGGATTGTAGATAATAAGATAGTCCCACTTGAAATGCTTAAGAAAGAAGGTAAAGGTCTTGGTACCAAGAGGCACTCAATGACCTTTTTTTGTTTTTGTTTTATTGAGACAGAGTCTCACTGTGTAGTTCAGACTGCTCTGGAACTCACTGTGTAGCCCCGGTTGATTTGAGACTTTAGATCACCCACCTTTATTTATTTCAGTGAGACCACGTAGGGTATTGAATAAGAATGTAGGTTCTAGAGCCTGGGGTTGTTTTTTTTTTTAAATCTTAATGAGTTTAGTGGTACTTTTTAAATATACAGCACAGTTACATTCATCACTGGGATCTTGTACCCTTACATGACAGATCTTGGTTCTCATTTTTTTCCCCATACTGACTTCTTTTTCCCCCTTTTCTGGGACCTGGGATCAAACTCAGGACCTTGCACTTGTGAGATGGGCACACTGCCACTGAGCTAAATCCCAGTCCTCTGGCTTTTTTTTCTTTTTTTTCCTTTTGGTACCAGGGATGGAATTTGGGACCTTGTACTTGCGAGGCAGGTGGTGGCACCACTGAGCTAAATCCCTGTTCCTCTGGCTTTTTTTTTTTTTTTTTTTTTTTGTTTTT
>NW_022900944.1:33042842-33061071 GCF_012274545.1 Fukomys damarensis
TAGCTAAATCTTTTTCTTTTGGTTTTTTTTTTTTTTTTTTTTATGGTATTAGAGATTGAACCCAGGGCCTCACTCATGTTAGGTAAGTGCTGTACTACTGAGCTACATCCCTAGCTCTCTTTTAGTACATTTTGCAATAGAGCTTTGTTAAATTGCCCAGTTTGACCTCAAACATGCAATCAAACGACTTAGCCTTCAGAGTAGCTGGGATCACAGATATGCACCTCCATGTCTCATTAGAGCTTGTTTTGATATCTTACCATCTTCCAGTTTGTGGTTTTTGGGCATGTGACTTAACTGTTCTGTGTCTCAGGGTCCCCCTGTTTAGAATATGGAAACCAATAGTAACTGTCTCATGGGGATATGAATGTGTATGTGCTTTAAGTCAGAAAAGTATCTATACATGAGAAGTGCTTGTTAAATGTTAGCTGTAATTATTGAATAGATAGTTACTGAGTGATCCAGGCAATAGGCCGGCTACACCATGAACAAGATGTGACCCTTATAGTCAAAGTTTTATTTCCTGGGTTCAGTTTATATTAGCATTTGCCACATTCATTTGAGATTTGCATTTTTTTTTCCATTTTGTAGTTGAAGTCAAGTGATTTTGCAATCATGAAGCAGTTGCTGCCTCTGTTGGAGAAGGTCTCTAACACATACCCTGACCCTGTCATCCAAGAACTTGCTGCTGATCTCCGTATCACCATCTCTACCCATGGAGCCTTTGCCACACAGGCTGTCAGTATGGCTGCCCAAAGTACACTAAACAAAAAAGGTCCAGAAGAGAAAACAAAAGAGCAGCAACAAGGCAGTCACAACACACCGGTAGCTCAGAGCCATCATGAACAACAGAAAAGCCATAAGAAATCCCCCCAAACAGGCCAAAAATCTGATGTTCCATTCATTCCTGAGGGGATCAGTGAGCCTGGCACTACTGCAAACCAGAAATCTGGAAGCATAACTACAGAACAGCTCCAAGAAGTTCTTTTATCAGCTTATGATCCTCAGATTCCAATGCGAGCTGCTGCCCTGCGCACTATTTCCCGATGGATAGAGCAGAGAGAAGCAAAAGCCCTTGAGAGACAAGAGAAACTCCTTAAGGTAAGTAGAACACACTGCAAAGACACCTTGGCACAGGGCGGACAGCTGTCTAGGAACATGCATTCAAATTGAGTATTTTTGGAGCATTGTTCTCCAGGAACTTATAATTCTGAGGAAGCAAGACTTATACACAGGAAGACTTAAATGACCATACAAGACTACTCAGTTGAGCATGAACAGAGTTCCACAAGTTTTACATGCAAGACATGGTATAGTCAGACAGGAAAAAGAGAGAATTGAAATCTTCTGGGGTAGGTAGATCTTAGCCTGGCTTGATAAATGGGTAAAGTCTTGAGTAAAAGAGGGAGGATGTGGAACAATATGAGGAGAGTCCTGAGATGGGAAGATCAGCCTAGGTAAGCCACTTGTCTTTCTGGGCCCCTTTTAGAGGAGCATTGCAAAGGGCTGGGACTCATCCATTCCCCTCCCTCCATCACAGTGAAAAAGACTGTCCTTTCAATTCTAGATTTATAGGGCAGAATAGATATGCTTAGTTGGGAATCTTTTCCCTGTTGTGGAAATTGTCCTGATCTTAGTATGGGTTAGAGATGAATATAAAGGGTCTAGATACTCCTGCCTAGATAAATCCCAAAGCAGTTTCTTAGATAGTTCGCTTAAACTTTCTTAATTGTGATAACAATGATGATCTCTTTTGTATCATTTGGCTATTAGACTAAGACTTAATTCTGATTGAAAACATTTTAGTTATTAAAGTATTGAAGCTGATTGTATAAATAAGAGCTGCTGTTTATTGAGCCAAACATAAATCCTTCCTTTTTTTCTTTCTTTCTTTTTGGGTCTGGTTTTTTGGGGGGAGTTTATTTGTTTGTTTGTTTGTTTTAAGATAGGGTCTCACTATGTAGTCCAGACTGGCCTTGAACTTCTATATATCCCAGGCTGGCCTCAAATTCAATAATCCTCCTGCCTCAGCCTCCCAAGTGATGGAACCACAGGTGTATACCACCATTACTGGCTTTTCTTTTTTTGTGCTAAGCATCACAGACCGTATATCTTGAAAACTTTTTCTCTAATCCTCACAACTGCATTATCCCTGTTTTATAAACAATAAAGCCAAAGCACAGAAATATGCCAATGATTTGCTGTCACTGGAATCATTTAAAATATTCCTTGATACGCTTATTTAGGTAGTAAATAAATCTGCTGGGAAATGACACAGCACTATATAGAGATCAGACACCAGACTTGTCTGATCTGAATATGGACACATGGCTATTATCTTTCCCTGACTTGCATGTTAGGACCCAAACCTAACATGCCATTGTTGTATCTTCTTTCTTTTTCTTTTTTTTCTTTTTTTTTTTTTTTTTGTACCAGGGATCAAACTCGGGACCTTGCACTTACAAGGTAAGTGGCAGAACCATTGAGCTAAATTCCCCAGCCCACTGTTGTGTCTTCTAAGTAAGCCATAGCCACTGCAGTTGACAAACACACCTGGTAAACTCTTAAATTGGGGGATGTATTAACAGTAATTTGTTCCTAAGGCCAATTGAAGTTCAAAAAATTGCCAGGTTTTTTTCATTTTTCATTTTTGTAATGCCAGGGATCAAATTCGGGATGTTGCACATACTAGGTGAGCACTCTAACTCTGAGCTATACCCCCAGCCCAATTTGCCAGATTTTTATGAATAAAGTAGATTCAAAGTTGTGTTAGTAATAATATCTCAGTCTCATTTGCGCTTCCATGTTTTGTGAGCACAAGAAAAAAGGATCACACTGTAGCAAATGTGCAGAACCCCACACCTGGCCTCTTGTGGGGCACAGTCGGTGGTCTCTCCTGTCGTCTCTGAGAATGCTGAAGATTGATCTTCCCTATGTTGGTTTCTATGATTAGTACTTCAAAAAGTACCTGCCCCATGTGCCCTTTTGGTTTTTTGAGACAAGGTCTCCCCATGTAGCTTAGGGTGGCCTGGAATTTGCTTTGTAGCCCAGAGGCCTCAAACTCAAGGTATGCTGCCACAACCAGCCCCCACTTTTTTTAGATGTTATAAAAATGAGACATGCATATTATACGATTTTCCTCACAAGATTCTGAGACCAATTTCTAGTTAATAGAAATAAGAAAAGTATTTACTTTCTTAAGACTATAGATAAGGGAGTCTCAAGTGTTTCTTGCTCTTTGTAAGTCATGTCACTATATTTTGTGGTTCCAGATATTCTTGGAGAACTTGGAACATGAAGACACTTTTGTGTATCTGTCTGCAATTCAGGGTAAGTTTGTTCTGCTTAAAGGACTTTGAGTCTATGGATCAAAGATCTTATTATGTTTATTTGTACAAAATCTCTACTGTCACATTTTGTCCATTTTCCTGCCTTGTCACTAAGATATTCTAAGTGATAATATTGCTTGAGGATTTCCAAAGAGTCCCTGTAGAGTTTCAGTGTCTCATAACCACAAGATTTTTATGTTCACTGTTTATAGATTAAAGCAGGCATGGTGGCACACCACAATAATCTCAGCATTCTGGGAGGCTGAGGCAGAAAGATCCCAAGTTCAAGCCCAGCTGGGGCAACTTAGTGAGACCTTGTCTCAAAATAAAAAATCACAGTGGTGCGCCTGCCTGCCTTGCAAGTGCAAGGTCCCAAGTTTGATCCCCGGTACCAAAAAATGAAATAAAATAAAAGAGGACTGAGGTGGCTTATGTGAAGACCATGAGTTCAACTTCAGTGCCAATAAAGAAATAAATAAACAAACAAATAAAGAATTCTGTAGGTTAAGTCCTATTTCTTCTAATTCTGTAGAGTGTGTAGAGAATTAGGCATCCTTCCCAAAAGGAGGAGAAGCAGAGATGGTGAGGTTAGAACTACCTTTGATTTTAGCCAAAAGACCGAGAAGCAATTGAGATGGCGAGGTTAGAATGCATTCAGTTTCCTTGGTGCTGTCAGCATAGTAAGTCAGGCTCTGGAGGCAGCTCACCTGGGTGCACCTCCCCATCTCCCTGTTTCTCAGCTTGCAAATGACTTAATCCCTCTCTGCTGCAATTCCTTTCTTTCCTTTTCTAAGAGGCATAAAGAGGTTTGGTAAATCAGGATTTAAAGTACATGAAGGAATAGAGTGCAGGCAATCAAGAGAGAGGCACCTGGGGCTGGGGCTTTAGCTGAGTAGTTCTGGTGCCTGCCTCAGAAAGAAGCTCAAGGGCGCAAGTTTGACAAGAGGGAGAGGGAGATGGAGCGGGAGAGGACACACACACCTGGGCTACAAGCTCTTATGGTTAAAATTGGACTAAATGAGAATGGTACAGATACTTTGGAGAATAGCCGGGCAGTTCCTAAAAAATAGAAACCTAGACTTGATGCAATATTTCCATTCCTAGGTCTATACCCAAGAAATGAAAACAGGTCTCCACAAAAACTATATGTGAGTGTTCATAGCAGCATTAAGCACAGTAGCCAAAAAGTGGACCCAAATGTTTATCAGTTAATAAGTAAATAAACAAAGGTATATATACACAGGGATTTTAATTTTTTTAACTGTAACAATTAAGTACTCATACTATGATTTGGATAAACTTTGAAAATGTTATGTTGAATGAGAGAAACTGGCTTATAAGGACAATGTATGCTATGAGTTATTTATATGAAATGCATAGAATAGACAATTTGTAGAATACAGAAAGTATATGAGTGGTTGCCTGGGCCTGGAGGAGCAGGAATATGGTTGGGAATGTTACCTAAAGGACGTAAGGTTTCTTTTTAGGGTAATGAAAACATTCTAAAAGTATTTGGGTGATGCATATATCTCTACAAGTATGCAAGGAATCATTGAGATGTACACCTTAGAGAGGTGAATTGTATACAAATGATAAAATATAACTGCTGCCAAATAAAACTCAGTAAGAAAGGAGAGGGCTAAGACTGTCAGCACCTAAGAAAATAAGACAACTAACTGTAATGTGGTAGATGGTGTCCTAGAATCAATAGTATCTGAGGAAAAACTAAAGAGATTTGAGTAAGTTATAGGCTTTATTTGATGATAAAGTATCAATATTATATTAGTTATTTTTGATAAATATGTAAGTGTGTGGGATCAAACTCAGGACCTTGCGCTTGTGAGGCAGGAGGCAGCTCTACTGAGCTAAACCCCTGGCCCAGGTTTCTTTTTATTTTTAATTTAAATAAAAAAAAATTTTGTTTTGAGACAGAGTCTTCCTAAGTCCCTGAGTTACCCAGGTTGAGCTCAAACTTTTGATTCTATTGCCTCAGGCTCCCAGAGTACTGGGATCAAAGGAATGTGCCATCATGCTTAGCTGACAAATAAACCTGTAGGTTATGTTCATAATCCCTGCTACTCAGGAAGCTGAGGCAGGAAGAGAGCTCCCATTCAGAAGTTTGAGACCAGCCTGTGCAATATGGCAAGACCCCATCTCATTAAAACAATAATAGAGGAAAACAGGAGTAAAATATATGGGATATTTGTACTATCTTCTCATTAATTCTGTAATCTGAAGCTATTCCTTAAAGAGTTTATCTACACAGGGGAGCTAATACCGAGTTAAATGAGTTAATGCCTGAAAAGTGCTTAGCACATAGTGTTCGGTGTATGTTAGCCGCTATTATTTTAGTTAGTGTTAGCGTCATCATCATCGTCATCACTGTTACTTCTGTTAGATTGCTGGATAATAATGTGGGGACCTGTGTGACTTCTCACATCTAAATCTTGAGTAGGCTTGTTCTATCAGTTATTGTTGCTTAACAAATTACCCCAACACTTGATGTCTTAAAATGATCAGTCATTATCATTCATGCATCCACAGTTGAGGCTCAGAGGATCTGGTCTGGGCCTGGCTGGGCAGCTTCACTTCTCCCTGCAGGTCTGGGGCCAACATCAGCATCTCTGTGCATGAGTTTTTGGTTGTCCCTGATCAGTGATCTGCTAGGGCATGTTCCTGTGGTGACAGCAGAAATATCAAAAAGGAAGCATTCACGTAGGAGACCTTTTCAGGCGAAGCTTGGAACACGCACCCTGTCAGTTCAGCCTCATTCTTTTGATCAAAGCAAGTCATGTGGCCCAACCCAAAGTTCAGGAGTGAAGAAATATCCCTGGAATAGGATGAAATACCAAGTCACAGTATAGGGCACAGATCCAGGGAAGGGTACAGAATTGATGCCAGTAATGCAGTTCTTCACACTGTTGTTTGCCTTCCAAAAGCAAGGCTCACAGTGAGCACAGAGGCACATCCAGGTTCCTACTGGTTAGTTTTTTTTGCATGTACTCTGGGTTTGCTCTAGAGACTTCTTATTTATTTTTGGTTTTCAGGGTTTTTTGTTGTTCTTGTTGTTGTTTTTGTTTTTATACAGGGTCTCACCATGTACTTCAGGCTGGCCTTGAAGTCACTGTGTAGCCCAGGTTGGCCTCAAACTTGTGGCAGGTCTCATGCCTCAGTCCCCTAAGTACTGGAACTACAGGTGTGCACCACCACATCTGACAAGACTTCATATTTAAAGTTTAAGAGAGAATGCAGAGGGGACTTGAGCCTGGGATTCTTAATTTATTCAATATAATATTGTACACCTACTATGTATAAACCATTTTAGATTAACCATGACCTGTGACTAGGCCGAAAGGCACAAAGAGAAAGCTTCAAAGGAAAAGAAATGACCATCCAAAAGAGGAATAGGGCACCAGGTGAAAGTGGAAGCCTAAAGAGTAGAGATAATAACCTGCAGCTGAGAGTTCTGAGAGCCCTAGGGGCTTAGCAGCCCTCAGGGGGCCACATGAGGCTACATGACAGGGAATGGTATTTATGGAAATCAGATAAATCAATGGAGCAAGACCTAAATTGCCTCTAATTATTAAGTCTGAGAAAATAAGTCATCCAGCACTTTCTCCAGGAACCTGTAGTGCTGTTAAAGAGCTGTTTTTCATTTATTTTGTTTTTAGGATCGGCTTTTTGGAAAGTGGTGGTATGCCATTCTAACATTGATGCCTGGAATAACCTCCTTAGTTGGTTAACCCATTGAGCTCATTAGCCTCTAAGATCTGCTCTAAAAATAGCAACTGTTGGTGTTATGTTTGTTTTGAGCAATTTTAATTGGTGTGCTAATCAGTACCTAATTTGATGATGAAGAGCACGAGAGGGGGAGGTATAATTTCTGTTCTCAGTTCCCCAGGATGGACAAGCTTGAACTAATTGATGTTTTTGGTGTTTGAAATATGCACTTAAAAGCCAAGGCCTTAGGTTAATTTCCCATTAAGAAAGGAAAGAGCTGAATTTTCCCACCTGTGTTGCCAGTGTAGTTTGCCCCGGCCTAAACTTCTCTAGCAACAAAGCCATTCTGGACTCCAGTCAGACAAGTCCTCCAGACAAGGAGTGCTTAGTTGTCCTTTGAGTGGTATTTAGTTTTTGAGAATATTTGTCTGTCTGTTTAAAGTTTTCCTTTTCTAGGCTGCTTGAATGGCTCTGTGTGAGAATTACACAGTACTTTTTGCTTAATTTATTGACAATTTGAATATCTTTTATAATTTCTCACCAACTCTGTCTGCAATCTAGGTAGAGAGCAAAGAGGAATTAAATAAATTCATTTATTCAGCAAGTATTATTGTGTCAGATTTAGAAATTTCTGATGTATGTATTATCTATCACAGCAGTCTGAGAGCTGAATTCCCATTGAGTAAAGTTTGAGTGTTATTAAAGACTGTGTACATCTGTCTGTATCTTATTTAATCAGACAGTTCCATGCTGGTTGCATTGCTCTAGAAGCTGCTCCCAGGTACTCACAAGCTGCTGCTTCAGGCAGAGAAATAGATACAAAAATTGCCGTGTTCCAGCTACCATCCAGCTTATAGATTGATGACTTGATCTTAACCCTATTGACTTAAATTGTGCCTCTCCTTTTTATACTTCTTGTATATTCTTTTTTATTTTTTTAATCATCTTTATACAAGTAATACACTTTTGTTGTCAATTTCAGTGACAAGTATAAAAGGTAAAATGCAGAATTCTTTCCCTTTCCCAAAGTAGGAGTTGTGTTCTTCATAGTCTGATACTATATTGTAGGTTTTAGGGACATTTTGTACATTTAAGTTCTGAAGTAATTGTTCAGTAATGAATATGATGTAATATTTTTCAGTAAGATATTATAGTCACAGGCTGGGGATTTAGCTCAGCGGTTCAGTGGCCTGCCTTGCAAGCGCAAGGACCTGAGTTGAATCCCCAGTACCAAAAAAAAAAAAAAGATATTATAGTCACATTTTTAAAATCATGCTGTGGATCTTGTTCATGTGTTCTCTCAGTCACTTTCAATTAAAGGACATTTTGAAAGCAACAGATATATTTCAGGGATCCAAGTGATTGTCTTATGCCAAAAGGATATTTGGTTTTGTTATTGTTTTTGTGGGGAAGTGCTGGGTATTGAACCCAGGGCCTTTCACATGCTAAGCAGGTACTGTACCACAGAGCTATACATCAGCCCCAAAGAATCTTTGGATAAAAGTACCAAGCCCACTAAAAACTGAAAACAGAAAAATCAGCCCTGAGCCAAGCATGGGAGGTGAAAGTATGCCACTACTTACAGTGAAGGGAATTTGACTATCTTGGCATGCCCAGACAAATTACACTCACTCTTCCAACCTCTTCCTTTTAGAAAAGAGTCTTCATTTCTGTCAAAAGAACCAAGAGGGAGGGAAAGCAGAAGGCCAATACAGGACTGTAGAACCAAGATGACATTATTTTTGCAGTTTCCAATTCAGCAGGTTGCAAGTCTTAACTTGTCAACCACTAAACTCTTATTCTCAGATTTCTACCTCAAATAAAGTAAGTTGGCAAACAATTAACTGAAAATAATTCTATCCCTTGAAGGATCATCTAATTGGAACTGGCACAGAAATTCAGAATGCAGGCCTGTGAAGTTTATCATCTCCATTTATGTCCTTGAAATGGGAAGATTCCTTTTATGTCCTGACTTGATTTTTGTAGCACCTAATTAACAAATGAGCATTAATTGAATGTCTCTCATATATTCTATCTCGGTAAAATCATGAAGTTGTTCTGGGAATAGACATTATTCTCATTTTCAAAGCTTCTTATCTGAGATATGATTTACATTCCTAAAATTCACCACATTAAATTATGCAGAGACAGCATGGCAGAGAGGCCTGGTGGAGGAAATGATGCTCAATCCTTGGCAGCCAGGAAGTAGAGAGAGAAGGGAGGAACTGGGCACAAGGATATACACTCCAGCTCATGCTTCCAGCAACCACCTCCAGTCAGACCCCATCTCCAAATAGCACATTTAGCTGCTGAGCTCCTCAGTGGGTGAATCCACTGATTAGTATAGTGCCCCCATGAGTACGTCACCCTCCAAATACATCAAGCTTTCGGGGGACATTGTAGATGCCAACCATAATAGTGGATTTGCCTAGTCCACATATTCATGTAAATGGAATAATATGGTATAGTGCAATCACTGTCTCACTTCCTTCACTTTAACATAATGTTTTTGAGGTTCACCCATGTTACAGTGTGGGCTAGTGCTTCATTCTTTTTATAACTGAATAGTATTTCCTTTTTTTTTATTTATTTTTTTATTTTTTGGTACTGGGGATTGAACTTGGGACCTTACACTTGTGAGACAGGTGGCGGGAACACTGAGCTAAATCCCTGGCCCTAATGTTTTCTTTTTATAATGGGGGATGGGGGTTGGTACTAGGGATGGAATCCAGGACCTTCCCACTAAGTTACAACACCAGCCCTTATTTATTTATTCATTTACTTATTTATTCACTCATTCATTTTTGTGAGACAGAGTCTTGCTAATTTGCTAAGTTACCCAGGCTGGCCTTGAACTTGTGACCCTTCTGCCACCTCCCTAGTGTTAGGATTACATGTGTGCACCACCTCATCCAGGTATTTTATTGTATTGATTAACCACATTTTGTTTATCCATTATCAGCTGATGGACAGTTGGGTTGTTTTCATTTTTTATTATTATAAATAATGCTATGGGGCCAGGGATTTAGCTCAGTGGTTCTGCCGCCTGCTTCACAAGTGCAAGGACCTGAGTTCGATCCCCGATACCGAAAAAAAAATTTTTTTTAATGAATAATGCTATGAACATTTGTGTGCAAGTTTTTATGTGCACATTTTCAATTCTCCTACTTATATACCTAGGAGTATCCTCAATCTCTGGCAGTGAGCATTGCTAGATTATATAATAACTCCATGTTTAGCTTTTTTGAGTAATTGCCAGACTATTTTCCAAAGTGGCCATGTCATTTTATATCCCTACCAACAATGTAAGAGGGTTCTAGTCTCTCTGTATCCTTGCCAGAACTTGTTATTGTGTGTCTTTATTTTAGACCATCCTAGTAGGTATGAAGTGATAGCTTAGTGTGATTTTTAATTTGCATTTTTCTAATGACTGATACCATAGAGCATCTTTTTATGAGCTTATTGTCCTTTTGTAAATCTTTAGAGAAATATCTACTCAGATTCTTTGGTCATTTTCATTTTTTAAAATTATTGAGTTATAGTAATTTCTACATAAATATTTGGGAGATAAGTACTTATCAAATATGATTTGCAGGCTGGGCATGCTGGGCATGCCTGTAATCCCAGCACACAGGAGGTAGAGTCAAGAGGATCACCTAGAATTTGAGGCCATCCTGAACTACATAGTGAGACCTTATCTCCAAAAAAAAAAAAAAGATTTGCAGATATTTTCTGCCATCCTGTGCCATATAAAGAAGCACAGAAATTTTTACTTTTGATTAAATATAATTTATCCATTTCCCCTTTCATTGCTTGCACTATTGGTATGATTTCTAAGAAGTTAATTATTTAAACTAAGATAATGAAGATTTATTTCTGTGATTTCCTACAAGAATTTTATAAGCTCCACTTTTACATGTAGGTCTCTGATTCATTTCGAGTATTTAGGTATTATATGATGTGAGACAGTCCCATGTTATAGCTAAAGGTCCTACCCTTAGATAGGTTAAGTCCCTTTTCTAAGATCACAGCAAGTAATTTAAACCTTGTTCTTGGCCTCGAAATCTTATTTTCCCCGAGTATAATAGGTTCTTTCCCTCTTTCTTTCTTTTTTTCTTTCTTTCTTTTTGAGACAGGATCTTGCTATGTAGTTCAGGCTAATCTTGAACTCACTATGTAGCCCAGGCTGGCTTTGAACTCACAGTAATCCTCTTGCCTCAGCCTCCCAAATGCTGGGATTGTGGGCATGTGCCACCGTGCCCAGCTCTTTCTTTTTTTCCCCCTCTTTCTTTCCTTTCTCTTCCTCTTCCTCCTTCCTTCTCTCCCTATGTCTTTCTGCCTCTCTGTCTCTTCTTTTGCAGGGCTGGGGATTGAACCTAGGGTCTTGCTCATATTAGATAATCACTATACCTGTATCCCCAGCCTAACCTTTCAAATAATTGTAGAAATTGACCCTGCTGTTTTAAATAATAAAGATGCCTAGCATAATGCCAGCTCCTTGGGAGACTGAGGCTGGGTGATCATTTGCAAGTTCAAGGCCAACCTGAGCAAATTTACAAGAACTTATCTTTAAAAAAAAATTAAAAGAGGAGATGTAAGTCATTGGTAGTGTTTACCTAGCATGGGTGATGCCCTGGTTTCAGTCCCTGGTACCAGAAAATAAAAACAGATATTGTATTATGATTATTTATACTACTCATTAAAATGTGACAGATGTGTTGACACATGCCTGTAATACCAGTACTCCTCTGGGAGGCTAAGGCAGGCAGATTGCAAGTTTGAATCCAGCCTGGACAATTTAGTGACTTAGTACCACCAAAAAAAAAAGAAAAATCAAAGTTTTGTAGATGTTGAAGCATTATACAATTTATTTGTGGGGCTAGCAATTTAGCTCAGTGGTACCAAGCCTGCCTTGTAAGAGCAAGGTCATAAGTTCAGTCCCCAGTACCAGGAAAAAAAAAAGTTTATTTATTGAAGGGGAGGTTTGAATGCAGAGCCTTCACACTGAGCTGTGTCCTCAGTCCTTTTTTATTCTTATTTTTATACAGGGTCTCACTCCTGCCTTAGCACTGCAGAGTGCTGAGATTATAGGCATGGGCCACCACTAGAATGCTGTGATTCTGTCAGCAGTGCTGGAATGTAGTAAGAATAGGTACTGTAATATTTTTTAAATGAAGAATCAACTTGCCAGTAGTCACAAAAGCTGGGATAAACCCGTCTTGCAAAGATTTCCAATCTCTTGCACTTGTCTCCCTACAGTCCAGTTGTGATGCTTCCTTGCCCTCTCCCAAGTCAGAGTCTGCATTGCAAAGCCCAGAACACTTGCATTTTATACTGCCTTCAGTTTTGGAATATCTGTGTAGTGATTTCCTTTATCAAAGATTGATACATTCATGTTTTTATCAGAATATTTAGCAGTTTAGTATGTTTTATCTGTAAGCAGATCAACTGGCTGCTTCATAGTTTTTTCGTTTTGTAAGATTGCCCTATATAATTGCCATATAAGAAAAGTGGCAATAAGTAATGTAGAAGTTACTGCTTCTTGAGTGTCTGTTGTGTGCCTGTCATAGCAACCCTGCAGTGAGGAGTGATTATCCCAGTTTTGTAGATGAGGGAACTTAGGCTCAAAGAGCTGAAGCGTCTGGTAACATCCAAAGTGACATTAAGATTCAAAGTGACAGCATCAGGATTTGAATCTAAGGCTCTGTGGCTCTGAAGAGTATGTTCTTGCCAGAAGGAAAGACATTGTCTACGTTGTTCTATTCCCAAGCAGAAGTGCTGTTTCCTTGTGGTTTTTAGTATAGGGGAACCACACCTACCTATGGGAAATGGTTTCACTACAAATCAGCCCTTTACATAGCTTAATAATATGCTGATCTCATGCCTACTTGATTTTTGTTTCATTTTTCTCATTTGGCAATGTGTATAGTATAAATTTTTAAGCAATCTATGTGTATATCTTCGAAACTCATCTTTCACTGCCTGCCCTTTTTCCTGCTGATGACAATCAGTGTTTCAGCGCTGAAGGAATCAGCATTGTTTTAGGAAGATCTGGAAAAGCTTCTGTAATCAATTCTGACATTTATGCAGTTTAGTAAGGATGTTAGTCTGTTTTATGCTGCTGTATCAGAATAGATGAGCCTGGGAAATTTATAAAGGAATGAGACTTCTTTTTCAGTTCTGGAAATTGAAAGTTCAAGGCCGACAGGCCCACATCTGGCCAAAGCCTTTTCATTGCATTAAACCAAGGCAGAAGGTGGGAGATTTGGGGAGAGGAGAGAGACAAAGACAAAAGAGATGGTAGAAGGGAAGGCTGAACATATTCTTTTTAGGAAGCCACCACACTCCCATGATAAAAGCATCATACATTTGTAAGGGCAGAATCCTCATAAGCAAATCACCTCTTAGTAGCCTCACACCTCCTAGCAAAGATGCACTGATGATTAAGTTTCCAACTTTGGGAAATACATAAAAACCATAACACTGAGATCCTGGGGTAGGGAAACAAGTAGCTTTCTGTTTAAAACTTGAGATTTGTTATAATTCTGGTGCTAATCAATGATAATTTTGAAAACTTATTTTAAAATACTAATACAAATTATAAGACTGTGGAAAAAATCAGAACCTTCATACATTACTGGTAAAATTAGAGCTGGGTATAGTGGCACACACCTGTAACTTCAGAACTTGGGAAGCTGAGGTAGAAGGATCACCAATGAGTTCAAGGCCTGCCATAACTATATTGTAAAACCCTGTCTCAAAAAACAAAAAAAGAAAAAATAAAATATAAAATTGGTGCATTTGCTTTGGAAAACAGACCAACAGTTGTCAAAAGGGTAAATGTAGTTATCATATGACTAATTCCTGTCATATTCTACCTCAGGAAAAATGAGAGCATACGTCCACACAAAAGATTATATGTCATTATTATTCATAATAGCTCAAAAATAGGAAAAATCGAAATATCGCCTGGATGAATGTCTAAGTCAAATCTCATACATTTATTTAATGGAATATTATTCAGTGATGAAAAGGATGGTACTACTGATTCATATTACAATATGGAGGAAACTTGAAAATGTGGTAAGTGAACCAGGCACAAAAGACTTCATGTTGTATGCTTTCTATGTACATGAAATGTCCAGAAGAGGCAAATCTATAGATATCAAAAGTAGAAGCTGGGCATGGTGGTGCATGCCTGTAATCCCAGCACTCGGGAGGCTGAGGCAGGAGGATTGCTGTGAGTTCGAGACCAGCCTGGGCTATATAGTGAGTTCCGGGTCAGTCTCAAGTACATAGTGAGACTCTGTCTCAAAAAAACAAAACAAAAATAAAACAAAATAAATGTAGAGCTACATGTGGTGGCACATACCTGTAATTCCGATACTCAGGAGACTGAGGCAGGAAGATCAAGAGCTCAAGGTCAGCCTAGGCTACATAGGAAGACTGTCACTCAGGGAAAAAAATGTAGAGTAGTGGTTGCTAGAGGATGAGGAATGGGAATAGTGTGCACTAATGGATATGAAGTTTTTTTGTTTCTGGTTTTTTTGGTATCAGGATTGAACTCAGGACCTCACAGTTTCCAGGCAGGCTCTGTACCACTGAGCTACATCCCCAGTTGTCATGTGAGGTTTCTTTTTGAGGAGACAAACATTTTGGAATTAGATAATAATTATCATTACATAACCTTGTAAATATACTCACAGTAGCTGAATTATATTACTATAAAAAATTTAAAAATTCAGAGTTGTAGTTTTCATAGAGTTGTTGTGAGTAAGAAGGATGGATGCACAAGATTTGGACATGTGGAGATGCAGTGAGAGGTTGAAGCTGAAGCAAAAACAAGACATGACAATGTCCAAGACTGGGGCATGGTTAAAGAAAGGTCAGCAATTCAAGTTGTCAGTGGAGCAAAGTGACACAGAGGTGGGGAGAGCCAGAAGCTGTCAGGATGCCCAGGGAAGGGGACTGGGCTTTCTGTGTGGGCTCCTGGGGGCCTGAGAGTTGGCAGCCTCTCAGTCATGGCTTGGTGACAGCCTTCTTGTATTTGAAAGTATTAAGGGCTGGCTGGGGACTTAGCTAGTGGTATCCTGCCTGCCTCACAAGCACAAGGTCCCAAGTTTGATTCCTGGTACCCAAAAAAAAGTATTATGCTTTTATTTTCTTCTATATCACTCATGATTTAAGTACCACCCCTATATCTGATATTATTTACATTACTTCATTTACTCCTAAGTACAACCTTAGGAAAATCAGTATTTTTATCTCCATATTTTTTCATACAAAGAAATAAAGACCCAGAGGTTGTAATTTAGCATACCAATAAGTGGTGGAGTCTTATCTTCAACTCCAAAACCAAAGCCCAGTAAGCAACTCTGCACTTTTCTCTTTGTTTTCTCCATTCCAGTCTCATCTTTCTCAAATCCCCATGGCCTCTGCTCTTGCAGACAGGAAAATGAAGCCATGGAACCAGCAGATCCTGACATTTTCAGCTAAGAAGTTATATACTTATTAATGTCGTGGTTTCCAGGGCTTATTTCAAATCCTTCACCTCCTATTCACTTAGACCAGCTGTCACAAAGACAGGATTCTCTTACCAAGCAGGCAATTGTGAGGTACCTTGGAGTAAAGAGTCAGTTGCTTAAATGTCTACTTTATAAGCTATTAAAGAGTCAGGAAGTACCTTCCCTGCAGAACAGCTATTTAAATTTTTCCCTAGAGCCATGTTTCTTTAGTAAAGTTAGAATGTGTAGATGCATGAAGGGGACTGAATAGTGAGAGAGAGTACCTAAGTAAAACTCTGACCTCTTTAAGTAGAGCACCCTGTTCTCTCTCACTCCCAGGGACCCATCCGGTTCACTGGAGCTACACTGAGAGAACAGCTGGAGAGGTGCCATGTTGTTCCTTTTTTTTTCCCACACTTAGAAGCAACTATCTTACATTACTCTTCATTTCAAATACAAATTAAAACTCCTAATCTCACCAGGTATGATTAAGATGATCCACTGAAGTTGCTCACATACTTAACAGGCCCAATTATATTTTTTATTAACCCTGACATAGTTCCTTTTGTTGCTGAATCATAAGTTTAGCATTTTTAACTTAAGCATCAGTTTCTTCCTCTCTAGTCATGTCAGATCTTGGGCAGTTGTGGAAAAGTACACTTAAATGGTATCTGTTCAATTTGGCAACTCGTTTTTACATTTTTGCATTAGATTTTGACACTTCCTTTTGTTTCCTGACCTTGTGATATCTGCAGTCCCTGAGTAGGCAGGTAGGTTGGAAACCAACCAAGCCTTAGGGAAGGGATGGCAGACATTGAGCTACCAAAGACCTAATTAGGTCATCTCTCCATCCACCTGCCAGGGCTTGATTGCTAGGGTTTGCTTTCTTCTTTTCTTCCTTCCTTTCTTTCCAACTTTTCCCTTTCCCTTCCTTCTATCTCTCCCTCTTTCTTTTCTTATTTATTTATTGGCAGTGCTAGGACTTAATCTCAGAATCTAGTGCGTACTAAGCAAGCTAGCCGCCCCCTCCTTCCCTGTCATCAATCCTGAGAAAGTTTTGTGTGTCCAACTTTTGTTTTTCCTTATTAATAATCTGACTTTATATAGGGACAGAAAGTGTATCGCCTTTGCCTGTGTTTTTTTGTTTGTTTGTTTTGTTTTGTTTTTTTGGTACCGGGGATCCAACTCGGGTCCTTGCGCTTGCTAGGTAGGCAGCAGAACCACTGAGCTAAATCCCCAGCCCCTTTGCCTGTGTTTTTTAAGGCTGATGCAGTGTTTTCAAAGACTAATACAGAAAGGTAAAGTAAGTCTCTAACATACAGAGAAGAAGCTATCAAATTCTTCTTTGGAGTCTATTTGGTTACGAAGCTGAGTATTATTGGCATCAGTATAATAATAATAAATATAAATATTAAATATATAATGAATATTATTATTAATATTTTTTCAAGATAGCGTGGCCTTGAACTCACAGCAGTCCTCCTGTTTTAGCCTCCCCAGTGCTGAGATTACAAGGGTGTGCCACCACAGCTGGCTAAAATATTTTTTGACTATTTTTTCCTTAATAGCGTAAAATGTGTATGCATTCATTTAACAAATGTTTACTGAGCAGTATTATGTTTGAGGTAGGTGTACTGCTGAGAAAGATCAGCATGCCCTGCCTTCATAGAGTTTACAGTTGGAAGAGGCAAATATTAATCAAATAATCACACAAAGAAGTACAAAATATGGCCTTGATAGCTCCTCAGGAGAGGAGGCACAGAGTGCCGCAGAGCTTATTTCAGGGAGATTTCACATGCCTGGGAAGAAAAGAAAGAAGCAACCTGAAGGGACCCATCAGCTGGAAGCTGGGGCGTTCGCTTGGTAAAGGGGGAGAGAAGAGTATCACAGACTGCAGGGAGAGCAACACAGCAGGTCTGCCCCCAGCAGCAGGGCTGTATAAATGCCTGTGTCCTCCAGAACCCTCAGGATCAGCAAGGAAAGGGGGTGGACTGAGTGCCCTGAGAGAACCATGCAGCCCTCTCTAACCAGGTGGCTCTGCTTTTCTCTTTCACTGAGTCCTCTCAAGACTTCATGTAAAATCAAGGTTTGGCTGCTTTAAACCAAACAAACAAAAAAACAGATTTGATTTTTTTTTGGGTTTTTTTGTTTTTTTGGTACTGGGGATCTAATTTGGATCCTTGCACTTCCGAGGCAGGCAGCAGAACCACTGAGCTAAATCCCCGACCCAAAAAAACAGATTTGAAACAATCATTCTTTTAGGCCATTACCTGCCCTATGGAGGACATTTTTTACCACATGTCACATGTCATGTCACATACACCCAAATAACCTCCTCACCACTGACAGAGAAAAACTCTCATCTTTCTTTAAGACTATTTTCATGAAATGCAATGAGAATATTTGGATATGTGTACAAATCTTTGAACTCAGTTGTCTGGTACACAGCCCTTAACCATTATAAGAAACATTGTAAGTACAGATGAAAAAGGTAAAACTGTATAGAGTTATTTTAGGCCAATAGTTTTAAATATATATATATATTTTAACCGGGGATTTAGCTCAGTGGTTCCACTGCCTACCTCGCAAGCACAAGGACCTGAGTTCAATCCCCGGTACCAAAAAAAAAAAGAAAAAAAAAAAAAAAAAAAAAATTTTCAAGGAGTAAAAATTATT
>NW_022900944.1:33061133-33070467 GCF_012274545.1 Fukomys damarensis
CCGGTACAAAAAAAAAAAAATTAATAATAATAATATTTCAAGCAGTAGAATTCATTTTCAAATGAGATCTAACTAAAGACATCAAAAACTCAGGTGATTCCTTTTTCTTCTTTGTGCCTTTTCACTTAAGATTTTTCACATTTTCTAGTATGAACGTGCATTGCTTTTATAATCAGGAGAAAATGTTTTTTAAATTACATGGCTGTTTAGGAAAACGGAATTGTTTCATGATAACAGGTTCAGGGACTAGTACAGATTGAAACAGATGGCTCCCTCTGTTGTAATCCCCCCTGGTGACCTTTTCACAACTAGGGATTACTAAAGCACAGAGTGACCATGGCTTTTTCACCATGAAATTATACGGTGACAGCAGAAACCTTACTGACAAACAGATGTTTTTCCCAAGTGGCACTTTTCTTAATGAAATGGTTGCTTAGAAACCAGACCATAATAATAATTTTTCTATATTTAGTCTATAGTGATTCAGTTTGCAAAGTTATTAAGTCAGAGCATACTAATTAGATAGAATTGAACATATCCATTATTTCCTGCCTTGTAGTTCAGCAACCAAATGGTTAAATAAGCAGCCACATTTCATGCAGCATGTGTCTGTCCAGATGCTGTTCCTGACAGGGGATTGACAAGGAAAATGACAGCTCCTAGAGCAACCCTGTTCCACTGTTAACTGGCTCTGTGGTGGCACAGTGGACTTGCTCTCCAGCCAGCATGTGTTAGGACTACTACATGTAACACTTATTAGATTGCCGAGAGGATCAGTTAAGTCAGTGGTCAAGTGTATGTGAAAAGTGAAAAGAAATTCAATTCAAACTAAGCTAACTGAGACAATAGATGTACGCAAGAGTGAAGATACTTGTTCAGAATGACAGATTTTATAAAAGGAAAATCTGATATGCTATTACTTTACAGCAAAAGAGTCTTGGCATGCACCATATATATTTAAAACCTTTACTCTTATGTTCGCTTCAGCAGCACATATACTAAAACCTTTAATCTTCAATTCAGACTATACAAAATCTAGAAGAAAATAGATTTCTGCCTTATATTTGCAGTAAAGATGAGACAGCTCAACTAAAAACAACTATCATACAGGTTAATGTATGTAAAATACCATAAAAGCAATAAATAGCAAATGAGAAAGCAGGGAATTACCAAACCAGCATCTTAAAGGAAAACCAGAACTCTAAGAAATAACTTGGCATAAGAACCCACAATTATCCTGAGGTGTGTGCTTGACCTTAAATTGCAGGTTCAAGGCCTTGAAAGACAAGTTGCAGAAATGAAAGCCCAGGCCCAATTGGAAGTGGGAGTCAAATAGAAAACCCTCCAACACTTAAGACATCACCACCATGTTTTAAAGTTTTTCATTATCATAAACAGAAACGCTATAACAAGCAGTAACTTCCCATTTCCTCCCTCTTCTATATTATTTAAATCTAGTAATAAGTATATAGTCACATAATAACATAAGAAACAAGGTCCTAGTGGACTTCAGATATTAAAATTGTCACACACAAATTATAAAATATATATATGCTTATTACTGTGTTGAAAGAAATACAAATAAACTTGAAAATGTCTTTAGGGAATAAGAAGCAACAAAAAATGTGTAACAAAATTGGAAAAACCAAATGGGATATAAAATGTAGAATAACTAAAACAAACTCAGTATGTGGAACAAGGAAGGGTGAGAGGGAACAGAAAAGGGAAAAAAGAATAGAAAAAAATGGAAACAAAGCTTTTGTAAATAGGAAGGGAAAAGGGTTGAAGGGAGGGGATGATTAATGTGATCAATATGTATGACAAATATGTAGTAATAAAAATATATAAAGTTGGGCCGGGGATTTGGTTCAGTGGTTCTGCTGCCTGCCTTGCAAGCACAAGGACCCGAGTTCGATCCCCAGTACCAAAAAAGCTATACACACGCACACACACATACACACATACATACATATATATATATATGCTATATATTTTTTTTTAAGTGTATGACTTGGGCAGCAGAAATGGCTGAAGAGAGAATTAACCAAAAAGAAAATATTTGGAGAATGCAGCACAGAGAGACAATCTTTATTCTTTAGGTGGCAAAAACAAGGAAAAATTCATAGTTTGGATCCTCTAAAAATTTTAAGCTCCTTTCAGTAGAAAACAAAAAACATAACCTTCTGGATGTGCATAATTACTCATATCTGTAATCCCAGCCACTCTGGAGGCTGAGGCAGGAGCATCAAAAGTTTCAAGCTAGCCTAAGCAATTTAGCCAGATTTTGTCTTAGAAAATAAGAGCCAGGAGTGGTGGTTCGCACCTATACCCCCAGCATTCTTGGAGGCTGGGACAGGAAGATTACAAGTTCAAGCCTGGCCTGGGCAATTTAGCAAGACTCTGTCTTTAAAAAAAAAAAAGCAGTGTGGCCAGGGATTTAGCTCAGTGGCACCATGCATGCCTTGCAAGTGCAAGGTACTGAGTTTGATTCCCCTATATTGAAAAATAAATAAATAAATAGATAATAAAAATATAAAAATAGTGCAGGGAGGGGGACAAGAGGGCAGTATGAAGGTCCTAAGTTCAATCCCCAGTACCAAAATAAAGAAAATAGAAACAATTTAAAAATTAAAAGGGCTGACAGGTCATGGATATAGCTCAGTGGTACCATGCCTTCCTGGCAAGCACAAGGTCCTGAGTTCAATCTTGGGTACCAAAAAAAGGGGGGCGGGGCTGGAGATGTAACTCAGTGGCAGAATTGTCCCTGTGTTCGATCCCCAGTACTGCCTCCCTCCAAAAGAATTGTTCCTAGGTTCATCCTCAGTACCACACACTCACAAAACAAAACTTTAACACAATTAAAATGGAAAGTATGATTTTCCAAAGATGTGTACAAAAAGGACACGCATAAATTTATTGAAAAAGAAAATAGATTTGTGGTTGCCTAGGGCTAGGGGTTCTGGTGAAAAAAGGAAAATGACTCATGTCACTAAAAAGAAAGTGATTCAGGTGGGAGTTTCTTTTTGGAGTGATGAAAATGTTCTGGAATTAAATAGTGCTGATGGTTGCACATCTTTATGAATATCCTAAAAGCCACTGAATTATACACATTAAAATGGTAAATGTTATGGTATGTGAGTTATATCTGAATAGTCCTGTTTCTTTTTTTACAGGATGAGCAAACACTTAATTCCTTTACTATATAAAAAAACTCCCAAAGATTTTAAGAAAAATATTCAGTAGATCAATGCGTAAAAACTATAAATAGGTATTATTAAAATGGGAATTTCTAGTATTGGCTAAATATATTGAAACGGTAACACCTGCACACTATTGCTAAGAAAATTAATTAAAATATTTTTGGAAAACAGCTTTGAAAATGTTTATATCCTTGGTAACAGTTATTTCTGGAGAATCCACCTTACAGTATAAATGGGGAGGTAAGTGTCTGTAGTAGTTCTAAGACAGCTGATTAAATCTTTCCACATTGAGTAGTTATACAAACGGTCCCCTGGGCAGCTCTCAGTTGAAGAATATTAGTGCTTTTGGCAGTTGAGCTCATTTGTCCATCTTTAGGAAGCCTCACCCTTGTTCTACAACCTTTTTTATTCCCCTCTATCTATACCATCATTATGCACATATAGTATTAACTCATGCTGTCTTATAATCATTGGCTAATTTGTCACTTCTGTCTAGACAGGCACCGCTGATTACATTTGTATCACCAAGTAACCCTATCTGGCACATAGTAGTCACCCTATTAATATGTAAATGCACAGAAATATTGTTTCCATTGCCTTTAGTCTAAACCCATTTCCAAGCGTTATAATTTATGCTGTAGCTTCACATTACTTCTCAATATTCTTGTATTACTGTTTGGGTTTTTTCAAATTGATTCTTTTCCCAACTACCCTAAGTAATATTCCTGTTAAACTTGTAAGCATTGTCATTGAACTATCTAATGTAAAAGCCAAGCCAAATGGGAGAATAAGCCTCTCTCATCCTACCAAAAAAAGACTTAAACTTGCTAAGCAAGATGACACATGCTTATTATCCTAGCTACTTGGGAGGCCTTGGCTGGAGGACAAGCGTTTGAGGCAGCATAGCAAGACCCCCATCTCCGGAAGGAAGGAAAGAAGGAAGGAAGGGGAAGGGAAAGAGGGAGGGAGGGAGGGAGGGAGGGAAAGAAAATAAATGTCCACAATAAAAACACTATCTGTATGTATTTATTCAAATAATCACCTACAAAAGAAAGAACACATTTGTGTTGATTTCAGATTTCATGTGATTCTTTTTGAAACAGCTTTACTGAGATTTAATTCACATACAGTACTCTTTTGCAGGGGGATACTAGGGATTTGAGCCTAGGACCTTCACACTGAGTTACACCCACAGCCCTTTAAAAATTTTCTGAGTTTGAAATAGGGTCTTGCTCAGTTTCTAAATTGCCTGGGTTAGGCTCAAACTTGCCTCAGCCTCTCAGACTGGTGAGCTTACACACTGGGCATCGTACCCAGCTTACACTCTTTTTTTTTTTTTTTTTGGTACCAGGGATCAAACTTGGGTCCTTATACTTGGGAGGCAGGCGGCAGCACCCCTGAGTTAAATCCCTGGCCCAGCTCACACTCTCTAAAAATGTGTAAACGAATTGCTTTTAGTATATTTAGAGTTGTGTGTCCATCACCACTGTCAGATTCAGAACAACAGTTTTATTATTCTGAAAAGAAAAATGCCCCACTCTGAGTTTACTTCTTGAGGTTCCCATGTTTCCCACAGGTGATTTATTTTACTCTATATTTTTTTGTGGTATTTGAATCTTTTAAAGTGATTGTATATTGTTTATATCTTTGGGGGAAGAAAAATTTAAGTTGTTTTGTTATGGAAGCAAAGTTAGCTTTTTGTTGTTTGGTGGTTCTGAGGATAGAACACAGGATGAAAAATTAGTTTTAAAGTGTCTCCTTTCCCTCTGTAGGTGCCCTATTATATTTAATAAAGTACAGGCTTTGAACCTGAGGCATTAAAGTGAGCTTAACACCTTGTGTGGAGCTAATTAACTAGGCATGATAATGCCCCCAAATTATAGGCAGTGTATATGTGCACTTTTCAGGAAAAAAAGGGCTCTTTGGCAGATGTTTTTGTTCAGTACTGGGGAATGAACCCCAGGGCTTGCACATGCTAGGCATGCACTCCACTACTGAGCTGTATATATTGTTTTTAAACTCTATTTTGATGTGGGGGAGGGAGGGAAAAGGTTGGGGAAATCTTAGTAAGTTACATAGGCTGGCTTCAAACTTGGTATACTGCTACCTTGGCCTCCTGAGAAGCTGGGATTCCGTGCTTGTCTCACTGTACCCTGCTTTTTGAAGGACTGTCTTAGTCTTTCTGCTTAGTTTCTGTATGAAGCTACAATTTTAAGCCCTGTGTGTCTTGTTGCTGATTTCACAATGATCACTTTCTTTAAGCCAGTGCTAGCCTAGAGCTCCTATCACAAGACTTGCCCAAATATCTCATCGGGACATCTGCTAGCTTAATTAAGGAAAAAGAGCTTAGAAGAGCTTATATCTTGCCTCTATCACAGGCTGGTTCCCCAGGCTCAGGGCACGTCTCCAGCCCACCAACTGTTCTTCTGGCCTCTAAAAGTTGTGAAAGATCAGTCCTGTCTTGCCAGAGCTGCAGGCCAGGTGATAACTTTCCTTGGGAGTTTTTGGCTTTCTCCAAACTAGTGAGATCCTGACGAATCAGTCAGCTTCACTGATTCAGCAGCTCCTCTGCTTAGGATTGAGGTGAAATGCCAGCAGGAAACCTAAGAACAAATGAGCCCAGTGTCCAGGTGGTATTCTTCTTACCAGGTCTACCCTCTCTAGGTTTTCAGAGATGTAAAGAGTGTTTTATTTTCTTACTTAGATTCAGCTCAGCCCAAAAGTTTTCTTAGATATCAAAATCCCCTCTTCTTACCGATAGATAAATATTTCTTTTGGTAGCATAAAGAGAATGATGGTGTGATTTTTCACTCTTTGGAAGCTACATAAAAGAATTTAATGAATGACAGCTTGCTTCTTTCTCATTCATGATCAGCTGAAACCTAAGTCCTCTAATTACAAAGAGCAGCGATTACTTTCAAAGTAAAACTAATTGCTATATTTCCTCCCTCCCACGCTCTCTTCCTCCTTCCTTTCTCTCTTCTCCCTTCCTCTTTTTCGTTACTCAGTATTAGGGCATCTTTGTTCTTACACAGCAGAATCCATGATCATCATGATGTTCTTGACACAGTTTTCCTGACTTCTGCTCTCTTATTTCTTCCCCTCTGTTATCCTCTGTAGGTATTTGATAGAGGCAGCCCTAACAAGACAGATTATGAGATTTTCAGTGCTGTCTTGGATTTTGTCTGTTTGGGGAGGGTAGTAGACTTATAATAGCCTATATAGATGTTGCAAAGCCAGATGTAGTGGTGCGATCCCAACACTCTGAGAGGCCAAGGTGGAGCAAATGCAAACCCAGTGTGGGCAACTTAGTGACTTAAAAAAGACTCTCTGTCAAAAATAAATAATAAAAAAGGGCTGGGGATATAGCTTAGTGTAAAGGCCTGGGTTCGATTGTGGTGGGGCAGCAGAATGGAGCTGTTTGAGTCACTGGATTAAAAAAAAAATCCAGAATTCATTAAAATGTAGTGTTTCATGTCCTTTCTGTATCACTCTTCTGTCATTACTAAAGTTGGCGGCATCTCAGGTTAGATTCATTTGTGAATTTCATTAACATTACTGCCTCCCTTTCCACATACTAAATAAAGATACCAAGTAGGAACACAGCAGCCTCTAAGAACCCAGAGGCAGTGGAGAAGCTGAGGGTTGGGAGCTCTCCTTTCTCCCACCTTGGAGTTACCAGAAAGTACATTTTATAGAGTGAGGCTTGTCTTACGTATACACTTGAAAATGTAAGCTGTGCTATCTTTAGAGTTAGTACCTGTGAAGTTAGCTATTCTAGTATGTATTTTCTCCTAGGCCTCACCGTGATGTAGCAAAATAATTGAGCATGAAGGAGGGCAGTTCTGCTCTGTGATCGGGCATTTGGTGGAGACACTCTGTTCCTCAACTTCTCCCTCCATAAAGTTAATAATAGTAATATTACCTACTTATTGGGCCATTAAAGGGATGAATGCATGTAGAGTACCTAGGACAGTGCCTGGCATATTTAAGTCGCTCAGTGTATGTTAACGTCTTTGTTGTTGGCTTTTATTTATTATATTTCATGATCCCAAATGATTTCATGATTCCAGTGATTATGGCTATCAGTAAATATACTTTATTCACTCACTTTTGCTTTTTCTTCTACATTGGGAATTACAAAACAACTTAAGCCAGTATAATGGTATTACTGTTTGAATATATTACTTAAATCCTGATTTAAAGAGATGGACACTACTAGGTATAAATCTTCAACCGTTAGCCTCATTGCTCATTGGTGTAACCCAGTTTTTTTCCTCAGGACTGAGTAATACTCACTCTGAATCTTTATAAATTGTTGGGACCTGTTCATAATTAATACAGTTCTGAAGCTTTAGAGAAACTAAACATCAAATTGGTATGCTAGATGTTATCACTCTAATTACAAAGACAGTCCAGTTATTCAGTTGAGTTCTCCATACTTCCTTGATTTAATAACCAACTTCCCCAGTTTGTGTAACTTCCTGGATTCTTAGTGCTGAAATTACTGTTAGTTTCCGTAATAATGACTGCTCTCAAATGTACCAACTGAAGTATGTTGCTAAAGGGTAGTATTTTCCTTCTTTCCAGAGTTCTACCTTTCTTATCTTTGTGAATTAAAGCTTTGAGAGAGGACAACACAGATTGGTGATTATCTTTTCATGATCAAAAGAAAAATTTCCGTGTCTGACCACGTCCCTTAACCATCATTCATTGTTCTTTTGGACTACAGCTTTCCCTACAGATTAATATATATTTTCTTGTCTTTCTAATTTAAAAAATTAGCTTATTTTTCTTAAAACTGAAAAATCATGTCCCTTACCCTATTTTTCTTAAGGTTGCAAAGTTTTATTAAAGGTAGGAAAAGAAAGGTTTTACAGAGCAAGTTTGCACCAAGCAGGTGGGAAAAGAAGCACACCCTACAGAGTGAGGGCGGCCACCATGCAGGAGAGAACACAGTTGTCTCTTAACCTGTTTCTTACCCCCAGCCTCAGTTCTGAGCCCCAGAAATTATAGTTTTCAACTCTCTTTTTCTAGTAGTTTCTTCTAGTAATTAAAAATAAAATGTTTATAATAATCACTATTGATTTTTAAAATTTTGGATGTTACCTAGTTTGCTGTATAAAAAGTGTGGGTGTGATATACATACATACTCAGATCCCTTCTCCTGACATTTTTCCTTCACAGATTTTTGGCCAAATCATCGGGCGGTGTTTAGTGCTGCCTATGTGGATATTTATTGCTGCCAGTGATCTTTCTTTTATATGTGCTTTATTTTTCCACTTACTCATTGCTGAATTTTTCCAAATGATCAGGTAGCTGCATCAAACTTTTATAATTATTTTGTTCCATTTCTGTCCTTTTCCCCCACACTTAAGCCTTTCACAACTATCCCATTCTCTTTTTCCTTGTGGGTGTATACCTTTTTTATCATTAATTATCACTTTAGTGAGATCTCATGAGTAAGAGAATAAAAATGTTTGTGGTCATTCTGCCCATGTTGTAAATTCTTTCCTAGTCACCAAGTTTTCCTCTCTGGAAACCAGTGTCATTAGTTTATTAAATATCCTTCCAGAAATATTTGGTATGTATTTCTCTTTTGTACAGAAATACAGTTTTAGTCCTGTACACACTGCTAAATACTTTACCTTTCATTTATGAACAGATCTTAGAATTTATTCTGTGACTTTTTTGGGGGTGTGCCAGGAATCAAATTCAGGATCTGGTTCTTACTGGGCAGGCATTCTGCCACTGGGCTAAATCCCTGTCCCTCTATGACAGTTCTTAAAAAGCTGCTGCTCCTTTTTTAGGGGGTGATGAATGGATGAATTATATTGCAGTGCTGTATATGAATGACTGTGATTTAGCAGTCCTTTATTTGTTTGTTTGTTTGTTTATACCAGGGATCAACTCCAGCCCTTGGCGCTTGTGAGGCGCTTTTGTGGAACCACTGAGCCAAATGCTGGGTCCAGCCCTCTATGAACCTTTAATTTGTTTCAAGTCTTCATTATAAATAGTGCTAGCGTGATTATTTTAGGTGTAGAAAATTTTTACTTATTCTTGTGTTAGCTATTAAAGTAAATTCTTAGAGTAGAGTTTCTGGCTTAACTAAAAAAATATATATATATATATAT
>NW_022900944.1:33070490-33095721 GCF_012274545.1 Fukomys damarensis
TTGGGTCCTTTATGCTTGTGAGGCAGGTGGTGGAACTGCTGAGCTAAATCCCTGCCTCACAAAATTTAAATTCTTTAACATAGCTCACCATTCTTACAAATGTAAGACATTCTGTGAAATGTAAAATACTTGATTTTTTTTCCCATTTAGCTCACAAATATCAAGTTATTTTCTCCACTTTTTCTACTCTTATACTACAGGGTGGACTGGGGATTTACTCCGTGGTGCCCCTGTCTGCCTCACAAGCACAAGGACCCAAATTAGATCCCTGGAACCAAAAAACAAAAACTAAACAAAACAAAAAAACAGTACGCTACAGGGTCAATCAAAGCAGTTTGGATGCCAAATAAGCTGATACTCTGTCCTTGGTAGTAGATTTCCCTTTACATTTAAGATGTGCTGTATTATTTTATAGCATTTTCTTCTATCTAGCCTTAAAGGGTAGACATGAAGTATTTCTTTTTTTTTAATCTTACTGAGTTGATTGGTACTTTTTAAGTAAGTATACAGTACGGTTACATTCATCATTGGGCTCTTGTACCTTTACATGACAGATCTTGGTTTTCATTTTTTCTCCATACCCCTTCCCTCCCTTCACCCCTTCCACCCTCCCCTATATGAAATATTTCCTATAGTGTTTATAGTTTTTAAATTTTAAATTTATTTTTTCTGATACATTAAAAAATTATATATATTTATGCAGTACCATGTAATGTTTTGGCACATGTATGTAACAGCTTTTTGAGATATAATTCCTATTCAGTTTATTCCATTTAAAGTGTACAGTTCACTGGTTGTTTTTTGTTTTTTTGTTTTGTTTTTTGTTTGTACCAGAGATCGAACTCCAGGGTTTGCACTTGCAAGACAAGCAGTGGAAGTACTGAGCTAAATCCCTGGCCCAGTTTGCTGGTTTTTAGTGTATTCACAGAATGTGTAACCATCTTGATAGTCGAGTTTAGATTTTTTTTTTTAATCATCCCTGAAAGAAACTCCATATCCAATAGCAATTGCTCCCAGCACCCCGCCCCACCCCTGCAATCTCACAGCCCTAGGTAATCACTAAATCTACTTTACAGGTTTGCCTAATTTGGATATTTCATATAAATAGAATCATACAGTATGTGGGATTTTGTGTTTTTTATAGTTTTGTTTGCCAGAAATACCTGAGAAGTTCAAGTGAGTAGGTGGTTTTCCAGGCTGAATGATTATTTTGGGAGATTGTTAGCTGCCCAGGTTAGTTTTGAAGTAGAGATGGTTTCATAATTTCCTGGGAAAGGGCCAGTCAACAAAGACGTTTAAAATCACATCTTTCCTATAATGTAGGAGCATTGTGTAAAGCGAAACTACACTGCTGAAGGGCTGGCAAAATCTCTGAGCAGCACGCAATCCTTGAATCAAAATTTCAATCAAAATACATTTCTGGCTTTGTAAAAATTGTTTCTGTAGGGAGAAAGTTATTTTGCAAAGTTGATCATATTTTATTGCAGGAAATACTTTCAGTAATATTTTTTCACTTGAGCTAATTCTCCTGTATCCTATGCTGTGCCTCCAAATTAAATGCTTTCCTGAACTCCTGCCTGTTTGAGTTCACCTTTACCTTCTATATATCTTATCTATTATACCACATCTTCCATAGTCATTTTCCTGTGATCAGAGTGAGAGAAGGTATCTCTCACACGATCATTGGTTTTCATTGCCAAAGGGATTAATGTGTCATGCTTCCTTGAAGGCTGTGCTGCCCCAGAAGTTACCCCTTTTCAGATTACAAAGGAATTGTCAAGTATGAGGTGGCAAGGGTCATTTGAAGGTTATGACTTCAGCATGTCAGAATTAGAAAACTTTTCTAATAAGAAACAAAAACAACTACAAAAAATCTTATCCATTTTATTGTCGTAGTCTTAACCATTGTATGTGATTTTCTTGACTCCTTGATGAGTAAACTGGGAACTGCCCTTATCCTCCAGGGATTTATAAACTCAGAGGTAGCAACTGTATCTTAGAAAGTAAAATTTAAACAGCAGTCACAGGGCCATTTGGCAACAGTCTATGGAGCAAGCCAGTGGGAAACAAACAATTGCTAACCCAACTAGGATTGTGAGAAGTAAGGAAACTGTCCTTTGCTGTTGACTTTCCTTTGCCATTGGCAACCTTTTAATGGAAGAATAGGAAAACTTAAAGCTCCCTATTAGAATTTAAAATTTAGCCTTATAGGAAAAAGAAAAAGAAATCTGATGAAAAAAAATTTTTGCAGGGGAGACAAGATCTCACTATGTAGTTCAGGCTGGCCTTGAACTCACTATGTAGCCCAGGCTGGCCTCAAACTCATGACAGTCCTGCCTTAGCCTCCCAAGTGATCACTATGTACCAGGCTGGCCTCAAACTCATGACAGTCCTGCCTTAGCCTCCCAAGTGCTAAGATTACAGGTGTGTGCCACGATGCCTAGTTGAAAAAAAAAAAAATCTTAACCAAAGAATTCCTTTGCTTGAAAAAAACTGACAAAAGCATCTAAGAGAATATATTAGCTTGTGTGTTTAAAAAGTCTACTGGATAAAATGCAGTTGGATCAGCCAGCTATGTTGCTGCATACCTATAATCCTCACATTCTAAGAGGCTGAGACAGGAGGATCACAAATTCAAGTTCAACCTAGGCAGCTTAGTGATTAAACAAGACTCTGTCTCAAAAAAAAAAAAATCTTTTTAGATGCAGTTGGATTGATTAGGGGGCTCAAAGAATGCCATCATATCTCTTCCTTTTTCTCCCTTGCTCTTTTGTCTTATCTCTTCTATGTTGGTCTCATTCTTGGATTGGATTTCTCCATATGATGGTCACTCTTGTACTCAGGGTTTTGCAAGGGAAATAGATTTAATACAGGACACATAATTTATAGAATTACTTTATGATATTTACCCAAAAAGTCAAATGTGGAAGAGTGCAAGAGATTAGTTGCACATTAGAGGCCCAAAGGGCCTGGATCCCACAACAGGGTCCCACACAAGGGCAGCTGAAGGTTTACACTCCAAGCAGCATCCTCCAAGAGTCCAGCCAGTGGCCTACAGCCCACGGCAGTGTCTCATTCTTGTCCTTATTGAGGATCTGCACCCAGGAGGATCTGCACCCAGAAGTCTCCCAGGCCAGTGATAGAAACCAGAAACCCTACACTGGTGAGATGAAGAATTTGTGCCACCAGGCTGAGGGGGTCTACATTGGAGCCAGGAAATGATGCTCACAGTGAGGATCAGCGCTTCCCTGAGGAGAACAGCAGCCACTCCCAGCGATAGCGAGGCCCTGAGCTCCTCCAAAGAGAACAGCCAAGTTCATATCAGGAAAACCATCTGCAGCAAGCTTCTCCTAGAAAATGAACAGCCCACAATCTTCCCCACCAGTTCTCTTTTTATGGCTATTGGTAATAATCGTCAGGTGGATCTTCCACACCCAGACCACACTGATTCAGTTCAGCTGGGCGTTACAAGCTGACCATTAGTTAATGCACCTCAGCCACTAACAGCTCCAAGTTAATTTCAAACAGGATATAAAAAACAACAAAAAAAACAAAACAGAACTTATCTTTCCCAGAATGAGTCTTGCTCATTCCTGAATCAATCATTGTGGTGGGGAGGGAGAGTGAGCCCACTGAAGCCACATAGGCCGAGAGTGGAGAAGCCAGCTTTCCCAATGGAACACCAGGGAGCTGCTGCCTGTATACAATACCTTCTGCGCACAGTCGCATGTCTGTGCACTCCAGGGAGGATATGAGCAGCTCATTTGGTCAGGGTAGTATGAGCATAGAAGTAAATAACTATTTTCTGCTAAATACCAAAGAGAGAAAATAGGAGTAAACAACAGGAGAGGCTTTAATAATATATAAATTTGGAAAAGTTAGATATAGATCAAACTTTTATAGAGCATGCCCATTTTCCCACTGTTTTCAGTTGCAAAGCACAACTGTATTCCTAAACGGAAACGAATGCACCAGATCTTTGAGTTGGGAACTTCTGATAAAAAAGTGCTTATGATAGTTGTAGCTCTGATATACACCAGGCCTTGTAATACATCAGTGATGCATACCTGCCGGAATTGCACCTACCAATTCACTTTTATTTTGGGCTCTTAGGACTTGAAAGGTGGCTAGGCATGGTGGTACAGGTTGGGAAGAATTTGGAAGTGTTTCCTTTTGCTCCTCTCCTGAACCAGGGATCAAACTCAGGACCTTGCTCTTGCCAAGCAGGTGCAGCACCACTGAGCTAAATCCCCAGTCCCCTTTTGCTCCTTTAATAAACACTCCCTTTATTTTTTTTTTAGACAGGATTTTGCTAAATTGCCCAGGTTAGGGTCAAACTTGCAATCTTCCTGCCTCGGCCTCCCAGAGTCTGAAATTCTAGGCATGCACTGTCATACCTTGCTTCATTCACTTTTTTGTTAAGCCACAGGTTTTTTTCCTGTGGTAGAATGTTGTCTAACTCCACCTTGAATCTCCAAGGACTTCCCCATCACTTTATACAGTAGAGCAAACTACAGTGACTAGTGTCACATTTTGCCAACTGGGAACTGTGTAATTCAAGTTTTGCCACAGCCTGAAAGTCTTAAGAGCAAAACTTCTCCTCCTGTAAAATTGGAGCCCACATGCGAGGCAGTATGGGTTTAGGACACATGCAGAGACTTCTTTGAAAACAAAGAAAAGGTGGGGGTGGGGAGGTCAGAAAAGAAGATGGGTAGACAGGTGCCACCTCAGCAGGTGCACAGCCTCCACAGCTCATCAGAGGTGCAGTAGAAAGACAGTGTGCATGATTTATAAGGGTGGAATCTGTTCCTATACCACAGAAAACAGTGTATAGATAAATGTTGCCTGCAAGGCTGTCTGCTTAGATAGGAGAATGGTAAACTCAGATGAAAAATAATTACAGATTTCTCAGCATTTATATTTCTGCATCCCCATCCTTCCTGAATTCCTGAAATTTACATCTAGACTCTATTTTTGAGCTCTTTTTACTCATTCACTCATTGAATCATTTAACAAATAGTACCTGACTGCCTACTAAGTACTGGCACTATTCTAGGCATGGGGGATATAGCAAGAAACAGCAAAATCCTTGACGTTGTGGAGTTGACATTCCACAGAGGAGAGCAGACGATAAATAAGGAAATGCATGACCTGTCAGGTAATATGTGCTAAGAAGAAAATGAAGCAGGGTGAGAGTGATAAAAAGTAGTAGAGGAAAGGTAATTGCTGCTTTATACCTTTATAAATATGATGTGTGAGCAGAGATAGAAGTCTGGGAGCAAATTGTAAGGCTTCCGGGAAAAGGAGCTACTGAGGCAGATGGTAGCAAAGAGAGAGGTGGCCAGAGGCCTGAGGTCAGTGAAGGTTGGAGAATGTGATCCAAGAGGTGGTCAGAGAGTGAATGCAGGTACTGTGGGGCTGGGGGCTACTCCTGCTTAGGGGAGAAGGAAACCATAGGGTTCGGACAGAAGAATGAGGGGGCCTGATTTATGCTTTAAATTGTTTCAGCTGCAATAAGGGAGAAAGGGGTAAGAAGCAGTGAGACCATTTAGGGGATTTTTGAAAAAATCCTGACCAGACCCCAGGGACCACAGGTAAAGATGAGACACATTCTCATCCTAGAAATACTTTGAAAACCCCATTTCCTTCTTTAATCTTTTTCTTTTTCCTCAATGTTCTCTGGAATGATATAACCTTGTACCCTTGGATAGTATATAACTTGTACATAATAGTATATAACTTGTATGTAACTATGGAGATGAGGGGGGCTTTGTTATGGTTCTGAATGAGGTCAAGTCTTCCCTCTTCCCATCCCTGCAAGGATGGTTCAGTATGGGTGGGTTCAGGTATAATAACACTCTTGTGGGTTACATATGAAGAGGGCCTTGGCATGGATGGGAGAAAGGGTTCTAGGAAGGGGGACTCCAAGGCAGGATCTTCCCTGTTTCCGTTGATCCAGGAACTCAGCCATACACTAAGGTCTAATAGTCATTGTACCCAGAATGCTCTGAAAATTTTTGCTTGTTGTCCTTATCATTGATAGCTTATAAAGAATAATGTCACTGGAGTGGAGAACCAAGCAGGCAAAGGCAAGAAACACTACTGTACTTCTATTATAGGCTTATATGTTGGCAGGGACAGTACAATGTTCAAACCTTAGCATCTCAGAATCAGGAGAATCCCTAGTGGTCACCTGCTGCTGAAGGAATCTCTGCCATGATATGTAATCGTCTAGCCTCTGCCTTAAGCATCCATAACCCACAGATTATAGAAGGTCAGTGCTGTAAGGAACCTTTAAGGGTGGGCTGGGACTAGGCAAATCCAGGTGTCTGATCTCCCAGACCCATCTTCTTTCCACTCACTATATTGTCTCTGAGTAAAGAGCAGCCCTTGCTAGTAGAATTACACATAAAGTTAAATGTGTCTGTGTTTATCCCATCTCAGGATACTTGGGTTTATTTGCCTTTCACACAGTAATGAATCCTTTCTTTTGATTTTGAACCCTAGGAGTTGCCCTGCTCTCAGATGTGTACCCTGAGAAAATCTTGGTTGGCCTATTGACTCAATATGACAGCGGCAAAGACAAGCACACACCCGAGACCAGAATGAAAGTAGGGGAAGTCCTGATTCGAATTGTCAGGGCATTAGGTGAGTTTTCTTGTTTTATCCATCTGGAACAGGTGGAGAAGTGGCTTTGAAACCAGCATCTGTGTACTGAAAGGTTTGTTATAGACTAGCAAGTGAGTGCAGGTCAGGGACTGAGATAAACTAGTCCCTGTTTGAGGATTTGCACATGTCCAGCAAACATGCCCACTAAAAGAATGTCAGCAATAACAACCTCTTTCCTACAGCTGCCTACTCTCCTTCCCAGGGAGCTCTGTTGGGTTCCAATTCTTAGTGGAATGAGAAACAGAAGCTTCACACTTTTTGAGCAGAAATAAATATAACAAGGAGGAAAATGTCCATCAGGGAAGGAGGAATACAAACTCTTGTTGAATGTCTACTGTGTGCCAAGTTGGCAAGCTGTGTAAGCTCATGTAACTTCCCCAACAAATCCTATGGATAAAGAAACTGTGGTGGCTCAGACACCTTCAGCAGTTTATCCAAGACTCGTTCAGCTGGCAAGTGGTGGTGCTAAGAATTGAACCACAGAAAAAGGAGAGGAAGCCAGGCATGGTGGCACATGCTTATAATTCCAGCACTTAGGAGAGTTGGGAGGCTGAGGCAGAAGGGTCACCATGAATTTGAGGCCTGCACGGGCTACATAGTGAGCTCAAGGCTAGCCTGAACTATATAGTGAAAAGTGAAACTGTCTCAAAAAAAAAAAACTTGCAAGAGGTTACTCTAGGCCAGTGACAGCAAACCTTTTAGAGACTGAGTGCCCAAATTGCAACTGAAAACTCACTTATTTATGGCAAAGACAGCACTGCAATTGAACCTGAGTACTGACTTTTTAGTTTGTTTATTTATTTATTTATTTACTTATTTATTTTGGGTTGTTTTGGAGACGGGGTCTCGCGATGTAGTTGGGACTGACCTGGAACTCACTATGTAGCCTAGGCTGGTCTCAAACTCACAGCAATCCTCCTGCCTCAGTCTCCCAAGTGCTGGGATTACAGGCATGCACCATCACGCCTGACTTTTTAGTTTAGAAGATCCAGCTGTTATCTGAGGTTTGGCTGCTGGGGCAACTTGGCTCACATGCCAACAGAGAGGGCTCACCCCTACCCTAGGCTGTACTCATGAACTGCCTGGATTCAAATACTGAGCTGCTTCTTATTGTTTGTGTGATACTGGAAATGTTTCTTGATTTCTTGGTGTCTCAGTGTCCTCATATATAAAAAAAAGATATTAATAGTACCTACTCATAGGGTTAACAAGGTAGGAGTAGGAAAATAAAATCAAAGAAAACAGTTGTTCGTTCTAAAGATAAAGATTAAATTAAGATGAACTAATGGGGCTGGGGATTTAGCTCAGTGGTTCCGGCACCTGCCTCACAAGAGCAAGGACCTGATTTTGATCCCAGGTACCAAAAAAAAAAAAAGATGAACTAACGAATGTCTCCATAAGCCAGCAGGTACAGTTTAGATATATTTATACTGACCTGTATAACATGGAATTGAAAAAAAAAAAAAGCATTTCTTTAATTTGTATTTTCTAGATTTAACCATTGACTGACACATTGAATATTGCTGTAAGCCTTACAATGAGGCAAACCTATCTTGAAGGTGATGACCAGTGTGTACATTATTCAGTATGCTGAATTGTGAAAATTAGGTCCTGTTTGGAGTCTGTCCTCTCATGCCTGACCTGTTTTAGATTGTGTTATGAAGTTTAGCCACCAGTGGCTAATATTTTGGCTTGAAAACAGTACCATGCTGGGCCGAGGATTTAGCTCAGTGGTTCCAGCGCCTGCCTCAAAGCACAAGGGCCTGAGTTCTATCCCCGGTAACAACAATAACAACAACAACAACAACAATAAAAAACAGTACCATGCTGAACTGGATTTCTTTCCTTACATAAGATCAGCATTTTTCAGGCACTGATACATTTGTCCTTGGCTTTGTGTAGTAATTCCATCATATCTCCACTCATATGTTAACTAAGGCAGAAAGGGAAGAAGTGACCTCAACTGCAATTTGGCTGATTTGTCTACGAGCTTTAGTAAAACCTGCAAATTTAAGCTAGTAGGGAAAGATTTAGGGGAACAAGCAGGTCTTTTGCCACTTATAGCAAGCAGTCATATTGAATTCTGTCTTCATTATTTCAAAGGATTTACAAAGAGTCCATATAACCATGCACTGTTCATATAGACATAGCCCTTAATTTCCCTAATTTCTGGATCCCTGTTCTGGCTAAGGATGATAGAACCTAAAACTCCAACTACATAAATCCTTTTAGCAGTAAAACAAGAATCTCACAAAAGTGAAATTTAAAAATATAATTCATCCCATAAATATGTACTATTTTTATTTGTCAGCTAAAAAAAATAATTTTTTTTGCTGTACTTAAAAGAGATGAACTTTCATTTTCTTGCCTTAGTACTGAATTTGGTTCTAAAACATACCAGACAAGTACCATTATAAGAAAGTATCCTCAGCCGGGCGTAGTTGCACACACCAGTAATCCCAGTATTCTGGAAGGCTGAGGCAGGAAGAGTCCAAGTTTGAGCCCAGCATGGGCAATTTAGCTACTTAGTAAGACCCTGTATGAAGATGAAAAATGAAAAGGATTAGGGACGTAGTTCAGTGCAAGGGTCCTAGGTTTAATCTCCTGACCCCGCCCCCCGCCAAGTCTTCTCATAGTAGGTATGAATGTTCAGCTTACAGGATCACAGAATTGAGTGTAATTGCTGACTTCTATTTGTGGGATCGGGGTGGTCAGGTTGAAAAGGAATTCCAACCATGCAGAGATAGCATCAACATTACATGTATTTTCTCTGTAACCTCTGGTGATACTCTACCATTGGGGTAATGAACACTGGAAGTGTACATTTCTCAGTCTGCATTGGGCAGTCCAGGAAATGTCCAGGGGTGACCAGCAGGAGTGGGCATGAGCGTTCGTTCTGTTGAATGGGACAAAGGTTTTACTCCTCTCCATTTCAAAGCAAATTCTATCAGTCTCAAAGTTCTAATCTTTTTGTTAGTTTACCCATCAAAGTATCTAGCATTAAACATAGCCTTACCTTTAATGGGTAGCTTCTGATTCACATTACAGGTAGAACAACCCTACTCTGAAAATCTAAAATCAGAAATGCTCCAAATCTGAAGCTTTTTGAGCACTTAAAATGATGCCACTAGTGGAAAATTCCATTGCACGAAACTTTGTTTCATTCAAAAAAATTTTTGCCGCCTGTGGTAATCACACACCTGTAATACCAGCACTTGGAGGCTGAGGCAGGAGGGTTGCTGTGAGTTCGAAGCCAGCCTGGGATATATAGTCATTTCAAGGCCAGAATGAATTACATAGTAAGACATCTCAAAAATACAAACAAATTATTGAAAATACTATATAAAGTTACATTTAGGCTATATATATATATATATATATATATAAAGGTATATATGAAATACACATGAATTTTGTCTTCAGACTTGGGAACCATTCCCCAAATATCTCATATGTATAATCAGATATTCTAAACTCTGAAACACATTTGTCCTAAGCATGTCAGGTAAGGAATAGTCAATCTGTACCATCTTAGCTAGATGCCATAGATGAGATGATTTGTTGAAACCCTTTAAGCAAAATGAAGCCCATTTTTACAACATGGCTAATATTCATAGTTTGCTTGCGTTACGGAAATCCCGTGAACGGCCCCTTTGTAGGGCTTCCCTACAGTGACTCTAGCTCCACGTCCCAGGATTTGCTGTCTTTCTACCCTCACTGCTTCAGTAGTGAGAGGTTGGGGGAAAGGACCACAAATAGGGCCCAGGGGTCTTCTTCTTGGCCTGCTTCTAGTTCCCTAACCATACCTTCTTGCCTTCTTGCACTAGTTGATGGTGGAACAGCAGCAGGAGGGTTTTTTTGTTTTGTTTTGTTTCTAAAAATTGAGGTATTACGAATGTAAAGTTTACAAAGTACACTAATTTTAAGAGTCTAGCCTTACAGTTCTTGACACTTTTACCACCACCCAGATCAGAAACTTGTGGTGACCTTTTGTTCCTCTCTAGTCTCTACCTGCCCTAGAGCTAAGCTCTTTTGTGTTTTTTTGGGGGGTAGGGGTACAAGGGATTGAACCTAGGACCTTGCACTTTCAAGGCAGGCTGGCAGGCATGGTGCCACTGAGCTAAATCCCTGGCCCTGCATTTTAATGGATTTAAACTTCAATGTTTGGGTAGCTTTGGGTGAGATTTTAGGGAGCAAGAACACTTCCCAGTGTTGTAGTACTTCCCATTGTAGGGTGTACTACATCGCCTGCATCAGTAGGATGCGATGTCTGATTATCTCACTTTTAGTGGTGTTAGATGTGTCAAGGTGTTTCCAGTGGGATCCATTCTTTAACCTTCATCTTAATGCTTTTAAGTAACCAGGCAAAATCCTTGATTAGATCTATTATTTCACTGAGGTTATATTTTTTACAGGTTAGGAAACTAAATGTAGAAAGGTTTACTAGCTTGCCTGATGTTGCAGAACTAATGAATGATGGATCCAGAATACTACCCCAGTCAGTCTGACTCCAGACCATTCTCTACTCCAGTAAACAATATTCCATCCTTAATATGTTTTCTGTGTCTTTAAGCATCTTTTTTCCTGTCATTAACATGGGCATTTTTCACATCCTCTATAATTTTACTTAAAAAAAAAAAATTTGTACCGGGAATCGAACTCAGGACCTTATTTATATTTGCAAGGCAGGCAGCAGTACTACTGAGCTAAACCCCCAGCTACTCTATAATTTTAATGACTGTGTGATAGTTGTCATTTGAATATATCATAATTTTTTTTAACTAACCAACTTATGTTTCAATTTTTTAATGTTATGAATTACATTGAAATGAATATTCTTGTAGCTAAATCTTTATGTAGATCCATGACAGTTCCTTAGGAAAAATGTCTAAAAGTAGTACATATTTGTTACTGTTGCTGGGAGGATAGCTCAGTGGTAGAGGACTTGGAATCTCCAGCACTGGAGGGTGGGAGAGGGGCGTGTGTGTGCATGTGTTAACCTTATCTTTAACAAAGGGGCCAGATTCCTTCACTAGAGGAAAGATAGCCTCTTTCTCCCATTAGGTTTATTGGTATATTCTAGATATACAAGACAGTTACATTCATTATGATGATCTTGTACCTTTTCATGATGTAACTTGGTTCTTATTCTTTCCCCATTCCCCTGCCCTCCCTTCACCCTCTCCATATGTTTATATATTTAAATATTTATTGTTAAATTATCCTCTACAGAGCCGGGGTGGGGGGTGGTTAGCTCAGTGGTTCTGCCACCTGCCTCGCAAGCACAAGGACCTGAGTTCAATCCCTGGTACAAAAAAAAAAATTATTTTCTGGAGATGTTGGGCCAGTTTGTATCATCAGTGTTTGAGACTATTTGTACTCTCATAAGCACCTTGTATTTTATGTTTTTTTATAAATCTTTATTAAACTGAACCATAAATGCTACCTGGTTCTTATTCCCATTTATTCCATTGATAAGGTTATATATATTTTTTATTTATTTGTTTGTTTGTTTGTTTTTGAGACAGGGTCTCACTATGTAGTTGAGACTGATCTGGAACTGGAACTCACTATGTAGCCCAGGCTGGTCTCAAACTCACAGGGGTCCTCTTGCCTCAGCCTCCTGAGTACTAGGATTACAAGCGTGCGCCACCATGCCTAGCAACGTTATATATTTTTTATATATTCACTTGCTAAGCTTTTTTATGTAGAATGGGTTTGAGTGTAGGCATAAATTCCATGTTCCTGTACTTTGTCCATTTTTTAATGGAGTATTGATTTTGCAGTTTCATTTATAAAATGTATAAAAGCCTGCGTATTTAAAGATCTCGAACCCTTGATGCTTATGTTGTAAATATTGTCTTCTTCAGTTTGTTCTTATCTTTTAGTTTTAGCCTGGTATAGAGGTGCATACCTGTAATTGCAGTACTTGGAAGGCTGAGGCAGAAGGATTGTGCCAGCCTACGCTACAAATCCCCAGTACCTCAAAAGAAATTGTGCCACATCTTCTAGTTTTGTTCGTTGTATGTTTCATTTTGTTTTTGAAACAGGAGTGTTTTTAGTGCTGATATAGCTCAATTTCTTTCTAGTTTCTCTTTTATATAGAAAGGCTTTCCCATACCATAATTATACAGTATAAGTATGAAATCTCTCCTTTCAAGTTAGAAAATAGTGTGGTAGCATTTGGGTTACTATCTTTTTTTTTTTTTTTTTTTTTTTTTTTTTTTTAGTATATCAGGAATTGAACTCGGGTCCTTGTGCTTGCAAGGCAGGCCCCAGAACCACTGAGCTAAATCCCCAGCCCTGGGTTAGTATCTTTTACTTAAGGAACTATTTAAGATTGTTTGGGTTTTTTGTTTTTTGTTTTTCTTTCTTTCTTTTTTTTTTGTACTTCTAGAAATTTAACCTTAACACATTGTTAAGCTACCAATCATTCCAAATGTTTTTCCATCTGTTTCCTCTCGTATGGTCCAATGTTGGTGTTGACAATAACCTGTGGACTGTTACGTGTCGCTGCAATTTTTAAAACGTCCTTAAAAATATTATCTCTTCAGTAATACTTTCCTGTTATTACTGTGCCCAAGATTGGTGATTGGGATGTTATTTGGCAAGTGGCATTAATGCACAGGGATTAAATACATGTATGGGAGTTGTTCCCTTACAGATTTGCCTAGAGAATTAATCTGTGTGTACTACATCCTTTCTCATGTCTCCCTCAGAGCTTGACAAATATTACCAAGCTCTTTATTTCTCTAGATCAGTGGTCCTCAAACAAGGTGGGTGGAAATTTTGTTTCTCAGGCAATATTTGGCAATATCTAGAGACATTTACTGGATATTACAACTGATATAAGTGTTGTTACTGGCATCTCATGAGTAAAGGCTAGGAATACTGCTAAACACCTCCCAGCAAACAAGACAGCCCCCCACATTAAAGAATGATCGGCATCAAAATGTTAGTAGGGCCCCTGTTCCTAAAATCCATGAGGAAATAGAGCCATTCTGTTTCTGCCTTTGTAATATCACTCAGACATTGATTGGTTGGTTGGTTGGTTTTCTTTTTATGGTGCTGGAAATTGAACATAGGGCTTTGTACTTGCAAGGCAAGCACTGTATAGCCCAGCCCCAACTCAGACATAGTTAAACCCAGGACCACCATACAGGATGTAATACAGGATGTTCACAGCTGTATAAAGTAACTCCAAGAGACATGGATGTATGAGTGGCATGCCCTGAGTTGTACACTGCTCAATTTACACCATCGTCCTGGTGGCTCTGACTAAATTCTAGCCTATCTCACATCTAAAATTGCCTTTCATGTTGGCAGAATTAATTATTCATTTATAAAAAGTTATTCATTCCTTTCTGTAACTCATGTACAAGTCTTTTGGGATGTGGGAGCTTCTTTACTTAGCTAATTTAATCTGTTTTCTACCAGTTTTAGTAAGATGATTTTTTTTTTGCACCAAACCAATGACCTGATAGGCAAGTGCTTTACCACTAAACTATGTCTCCAGCCCTTATTAGCCTAATTTTAATGTCTAGCCTTCTGCTAAGTTCATTAGAACCTGTTTTTACAAGCCTTTTTGTTGAATGGCACTCAGAAGTCCACTCACCACATTTTTTATCATACCTTGTAAAGATATTCATGGAGTCGGGGCTTCCAGAACTACTTCAGAAAGTACTCCAACCTTTTTTGTGTTTTACCTTTAATGGACCATAATATGAGCTATAGTATCTATTTTAAACTACTGCATCTCTTCTGTATTTTGTGTCCCTTGCAAATATTTATTTTTCATTCTAAGGGATAAGAGAGAGAAAATAAATGAAATTGCTGTTTTTTGTTTGGTTTGGTTTTGGTGCTGGGCGATTGAATCCAGGGCCTAGTAGATAACGCATGTTCTGTCGCTGAATCCCACACCCATCCTCTGAAGTTAGATTTTATTTGTATGTGACTTTTTTTTTTTAATGGTTTTTTGAGACAGGGTCTCACTATGTAATTGAGACTGACCTGGAACTCACTATGTATTCCAGGCTGGTCTCAAACTCAGGTGATCCTCCTGCCTCAGCCTCCAGAGTGCTGGGATTACAGGCATGCCCCACCACGCCCGGCAAATTGTGTGTGACTTTAATTTCAATCCTCAGTTTGGGTCAAAAGTCCTTGGTAGAAAACCATTCCCATACTCTGCCCATAGGATCACCCAAACACTCTCTGAATTCTCATTTAGTTTCCTGTTTTTGTCAAGTTCTAAATCATATAAATTCTTGGATTATGGTTGTCATTTCTCAGAATTCTTTATCTTGAATAGACTTTTTTCCACTAAATCTTAGTGAGAGCATCAATGTAATTCAGTTCAAAAACATTTATGAGTTTTTTACTGAATGGCAGGTTGGTGCAGGGAGCTAGAAACAGGAGTGTGAAAAGACAGTCTTTTCCTGCAGGGAGCTTAACGTTTAGCTAGAGCTGAACTCATCAGCTAATGGTCTTGGTAAAATGGCTTTCTGTGGGGAGAGGCCTGTGTAGGTGTTGAGGAAACAGAGAAGAAATGGTCTTGTCCGTCGTTTTTCCTCTGGAGTCACAGTAGTTGAATGTGGCAGTGTGGGGCAAAACCACACGAGTTTCTCTGCATCACTGTACCACAGATGGTCAGTTTCTGAAAAATTGCTTTTCAGAGATTTTTACCATACCGCACAGGCTTAAATTAAAATGAAAACATAGATCTGCGGTATAAATAATTGGACACTGTTCTGTGAATTTAGCATTCATAGATTTCAGCAGCCATAAGTAATAGTAAAGAGTTAAAAGTCACATATTCTAAAAGGAAGCACTTTCAGCAAAATTCACAAATGAAGTTCTTCTTGCCAGGACTGCCTCTTAACATCAGTGTGTCTCAATCCAACATTTGTATAAACGTAAGTTAGAAATACAAGTGTGGTCAGAGTTAAAGGTTGAAGCCCAGAGTTAAAGGTTGAAGAGCTGTTTTTTCCTCCTCCTTTCTCTTTTTTTCCTGATTTTAAAGTTTTGAAGGGTATAACTTTAAAATCTATTAATAGACTTTTTTCCTTCCCTAATTATTTAGTATTACATATGCAGACAATTTGGAATGCATTTAAAAGTATAAAAATAATTATCTATAATCTCACATGTGGAAATGAGTATATTCTTTGTTTAGGTGGATTTTTTTGTTTTGTTTTGTGTGGTGCTGGGTATTAAATCAGGGTCTCATGAACGTACATGCTCTGCCACTGAGCCCTTTGTTTGTATTTTGGTGTTCCCTTCTCGTTTTTTCCCCCTCTCCAAATTACAATTTGCATTCTCTGTGCATTTTCTTTCATTTAACATTATATATATAAGTATTACTTTTTTAAACTAGGTTTTGCTGTGTTGCCCACGCTGTCCTGGAACTCCCAGGCCCAAGTGTTCCTTCTGTCTCAGCCTCCCAAGTAGCTGGGACTATAGGTACACACCACTGTGCTCAGTTTATGAATACTTTTCCGTGTCTTTAAGTGCTTCCTGAAAAATATAGTATTTTTTGATTGTATTATAGTCAATAACCTGAGCTTATCATAATGTAATTATCTCCTAGGAAGATATTTTTTAATTAGGTTACTACCAATTTTGGGGGGAAGTAATAGTTTATTTGCATTTTCTGGAAAAAAACATTTTAGTTTCTCATTATAACCTTAAAAAAGAAGTGCTGTTTTTTATCTATTTTTTGTAGACTTACCTTATATTTTATTTTTAAATTTTATAAGTATACGTTTGCAGTACAAGAAGTTTACATTCATCTTGGGCAATAGGGACATACATAACACAGGTCGTTTCTTTTTTTAATTCTTTTCCCTTCACCCCTCTCTCCCTTCTTGTATCTTGGAATTCCCTTTCCCCATTTTCATTCTTCTTGTTGTTTTTTTTTTTTTTTTTTTTTTTTTTTGTACCAGGGATTGAACTCAGGTCCATGTGCTTGTGAGGCAGGTGGTGGAACCACTGAGCTAAATCCCCAGCCATTGTTGTGAATTCTTAGCATATATTTATGACATATAATGTTTACATTCTTTGTGGGTATTTGGTGCATGTACATGACACTTCTTAAATCTTCTTACTTTCCCTTCCCTTCCTTTTCTCTCCTCACCCTCGGTCTCTGGACCCTTTCCTGTTTGTGAGAGATCTATCATTTGTTTTCTTCTGTCCATCCTTTATTTTGATCTGTTTGTACTTTGCCTTACACAAATGAGGGATAACATACGATGTTTAGAGCTGGAGATTTAGCTCAGTGACACTGCACCTGCCTTGCAAGCATAAGGTCCTGAGTTCAATCCCTGGTACCAAAAAAATTAAAAATTAAAAATTAAAAATAGAAATGGTGTTTAAGCTTGTGTGTCTAATTTATTTCACTCAACATTATAAATATAGGTGCATCCATGATCCTACAATGTCTTGAATTTATCCTCCTTTATAGCCAAGTAGTATTCCATTATGTAGAGATAGCACATTTTCTTTGTCTATTGATGGGCATGCTTGCTGCTTCCAGGATGTGAACTAGTACAACCACTCTGGAAATTAGTATGGAGATTTCCTAAAGAATTAACATTAGAAACTCCATGTGACCCAGCGCGTCCCCTTCTAGGTATCTTCCCAAAAGAGTTAACGGCATCGTATAACAGTGATATGTGCCTACCATTGTTTATAGCAGCACAATTCATAATAGGTTGTTTCTAATTTCTTACTGATTGTGAGAAGAGAGAATCTTTTTTCACTGTGTGTGATTATTCTTTCACATAATTCCCTGTGATGAATTTCTGACTCATTCCTTAGGGTTGGTTCCTACAAGGGAAATTAATTACTGAGTCAAAATATACGTAAGCTTTTTTTGAGGGAGAGGTGGGGCAGGTTCTTGACTTGTAGTTCAGGCTGGCCTGAACTCACTGTATAACCCACACTGACCTTGAACTCACGGCAATCCTTCTGCCTCAGCCTCCTGGGTGCTGCAGTTACAGATGTGTTCCACCACATCCAGCATGCATGTTTTTAAGGCTCTTGATGTTCAGTGCTGAGTGGTTTTTCCACAAATGTATATATTATCAACAGTGAATGATACAGCTAATTAATGTCTTACTGAAAAAAATTATTCCATGGCTTCAGACTAAACTTCTAACTTGACCAGCCAACTTCAAAATGTGCTCGTACCTTTGCTCCTAGGATGAAACAAGGAATCTGTTAGAGAATGTAGGTGGTAAATGGAGGAAGGGAGCGACTGAGGGTGGGGTGGGTACACACATGTGACCCAGTGAGAGCCTTGTGCTGCTCTGGAAGAGCAACTCAGGTTTGATAGTGAAGTACAGAGAGCAGTACTTCTTAATAATTTTTGGAGGCAAAACATAGTCTTCTAACCAGCAAGCACAGATAAGTTCCATTTTATGCTCTCAAAGACTTCTAAAAATGAGAACAAAAATATGAAGCCATAGTCATGTTGCCCCATATGGAGTCACCTGTAAGAAAGGTCAGGAATTAATAATGTTTGAATGAGAACTGAGGGGAGAGAGTTAAATCTCAGGTCTCTGTTGGAATATGCCATGGCAACTAGAATTACCCCAGAAATCCCGAGGCATACCAGCTTATCCTTCTAGGGTAAAGGTACCTTTTCTCAAATGACTCCGTATTCCAGGAAGAGGATGAGTCAAAGGCTTTAGGGTATACATCTAACTCTTAAAACTTGCAGAATATCCTGCTGACTTTTTCCATATCACCTGGTTCATTTTTATGTTTTGGATTGGCAATCACCTTGCCCACTCAGAATTCATTCAGGCATTGAGCAACCCTCAATCCAGATCGCTAATAGCCTGTCTAGTGCCAGGTTGCAGCACATAATCTGATTTTAGAAAACCTGTAATCCTTCCATAGAGGAGCACATTTAGCCTAAAATCTAGTTGTGAAAACTGCCTTCTATCAGTCAGTTGTAGAAAACAGGAAAAAAAATTTTTTTTCTGTCAGCACCAGCAATCATACTCAGGACCTTGCACTTGCCAGGCAGGCTCAGTGCCACTGAGCTACATCCCAGCCCTGAAAACAGGAAAATTGAACCCAGTCACCCATCATATCCATGGGTTCTACATCCACTAACTCAACCAACTGTGGATTGAAAATCTGTAAAAATAAAATGTGTCTGTACTAAATACATAGTCTTTTTTCTTGTCATTATCTCCTAAGCAATGAAGTAGAAGAACTATCAATGTGGCATTTGTATTATATTAGATATTGTAAGTAATCTGGAGATGATTTAAAATATAGAGAGGATATACATAATTTATATGCAATTACTATGCCACATTATGTAAGGAACTAGAGCTTCCATGGATTTTGGTAACCATAGGGAATCCTGGAACCAATTTCTCACAATACCAAGGAACAGTGGTATCATTGGATTTGACTAGCACACTATAATGAGTTCCAACTGGCTTGACCTGGGAATCAAGATAAGCAGGGCAATTTTTTTTTTTTTTTTTTTTTTTTTTTTGAAAAAGGACTGACCTGGCACTCACTATGTAGCTCAGGCTGGTCTCGAACTCACAGCAATCCTCCTGCCTCAGCCTCCCGAGTACTGGGATTAAAGGTGTGCACCACCACACCCAGCTTTTTAGTATTTTAAAATATAGGTGTGACACAGTTTACACCATTTTTCTATGGCTAAACATTCACTGATTTTCTATTTTTTCCTGTGACATGTAGCATTGCAATGTAAAATTTCATCCATATGTGCTAATAAAAATATATTTTATATACATATAACTTTTTGTATATATACATGCTGAAGTATTAGGACCTTTATGTTGGATTGGTATTTGTCAAAGTGGAATAATATATGAGTCAAACACTGTTTATGTTTGAAATTGTTTATATATGGACAGCTTACTTCCTAAAATGACATAGGACTAAGATGACATAGGGCTTCTAAACATATATGCTAGGTCTATTATCAAATAGAGAAAAAAAAATCCTTTGAAAATTATGTTTTTGGGCTGGAGATTTAGCTCAGTGGTTCCGCCACCTGCTAAGTTGCCCAGCCTGGACTCTATCTCGTGGTTTTCCTGCCTCAGCCTCCCAAAGAGCTGGGCTTACAGGTATACTCTACCAACTTGGGGTTGTTTTTGGTTATTTGCAATTTGGTAGATAGAACCCATGGGTTTTTTTGTTTGTTTGGGGTACTGGGGATCGAACTTGGGCCCTTGAGCTTGTGAGGCAGGCGCTGGAACCACGGAGCTAAATCCCCAGCCCTAAACCATGGGTTTTCACATGCCACACAAGTGCTCGACTGCTAAGCTATCACCCCCAACTCACTTTTCTGGTTGTTTCTTCTTCTTCCTCCTCTTCTTTCTCCTCCTCCTTCTTTTTTTGAGGTAGGGTCTCACTAGGTAGTTCAGGCTGGCTATGAACTCAAGGTGATCCTCCTGCCTCAGTCTCCTGAGTGCCGGAATTACAGGAGTGCACCACCATGCCCAGCCTCTAGTTTCTTGAAGTAGAAGCTTAGATCATTGACTTGGAGCTTTTTTCTTTTCTAAAGTAAGCCTTAAAAATTATAAATTATCCTGTAAGAAGAACTACTTTAGCTGAACTCTTTAAATATATATTTTTCTTTTCATTCATTTCATGTTTTCTAATTTAGCTTGTTTTTTTCTATTAATAATTTATTTTAAAATGTGATATTTGGCTATGTGTGGTAGCATGTGCCTCTTAGAGACGCTGAGGCAGGAGGATTGTGGGTTAATGGCCAGGCTGGACTACAAAGCAAGTTCAAGCCTATTCTACATATAGAGACCCTGTCTTGGAAAAAAGAGAAGTTGTGCTTATTGTTTAAACTCCAAATAGCCTTTTTTTTTTTTTTTTTTTTTTTTTTTGGTGCCTGGGATCAAACTCAGGATCTTGCACTTGTGAGGCAGGCAGCAGAACCACTGAGCTAAATCCCTGGCCCAAGGCATATTTTCTAGGTAACTTTCTGTTATTGTTTTTTAATTTCTTTATGGTTAGAGAATATGCTCTATATCATCTATTATTGTAAATATATTAAGACTTGTTTATGACCCAAGAAATAATTTGAACAAATATTCTGTGTTTACTTGAAGATTTGTTTTATAATTAAGTGCAGTTAGTTGGTAGTGTTTATTATATTTTTCAGTACTATGAAATTTTATTAAATTCTTTTGTCTACTTATCAGTTACTGAAAAAGGAGAGCTATTATAATGTGTTTTATTTCTCTTCTCAGTTCTGCCAATTTTTGCTTCATGTATTTTGGAATTGTACTGGGAACAATTACATTTGGGATTAGTCTTCCTGATGTGTTAACCCCTTTATCCTTGTTTTTATTCACTTGCTCTGAAATCTCATTTTTGTGATATTATATAGACACTCCAGCATTTTTATAATTAGTGTTTTTGTGATATATCTTTTTTCCATCTGTTATCCCTGTCTGTTATTATGTCTTTATGTTTGAAGTTAGTTTTTGTAGCCTCTATATTGTTGCGTTTTACTTTTTTTAATCCAGAGTGACAGTCTTTTAATTTTAAATAGTTTAGACTGTTTATATTTATGTAATTTATATGGTTGTGCTTAATTATATTTTTGTGCTATTTGTTTTTGGTTTGTCTTATCTGTTTTTTATTTCCTTTTCTCACTTTTCCTTTTTGATTGAGCAAGTATGTTTGATTGTTGTTGTTATCATTATTATTATTATTATTAGCGCTGGAGATAGGATGCAGGGCCTTGTGCATGCTATACATGCTCTACAACTGGGCTATACTCCCTGTCTGTTTTTTTATTCTCTCTCTCACTCTCTCTCTCTTTCTTCTTTTTATTTGGTAGCAGGGATCAAACTCAAATCCTTGCACTTGCAAAGCAGGGGGCGGAACTACTGAGCTAAATCCCCGGCCCTGTTTTTTTATTCTTAATCTCCACTCTTGGTTTATTAGCTCTACCTTTTAGTTTAATTTTGTAGTCCTTATCCCAGGACTCTAATTATGCAATTGTTAGACTTTTTTGTGACTATCCTACAAGTCCTTCAGACTCTGCACCCCCAGAATGGAACTCAGGGCCAGGCAAATGCTCTACCAGTGAGCCACACTTCCCCAGCCCTTTTACAATGTTTTTTTATCTCTTTTTCAGATTAGGCAGTTTGAATTGACACATCTTCAAGTTAATGGACTCTTTGTTCTTTCATCTTTATTCTGCCACTCAGTTAATTTTTTATTTTAGATATAGTAATCTTCATTTTTAGAATTTCCATTTGGTTCTTTTTATATTTTTTGTTTCTCTTTTCATTTGTTCGTTTTTTGTGGTTTGTTTGTTTGTTTGTTTGGAGACAAGGTCTCACACTGTTGCCCAGGTTGGCCTTCAACTATTTTTTTTGGTACCAGGGATCCAACTTGGGTCCTTGAGCTTGTGAGGCAGGCAATAGAACCACTGAGCTAAATCCCAAGCCCTGGCTTTGAACTCTTGACAGTCCTCCTGCCTGTGCTTCTCAAATGCTGGGATTACAAGTGTGGACCACCATGGCCCCTTTACATTATTGAACACAGTTATAATAGCTATTTTAAATCCTTATCTGATAACTAAAGTTTATGTCATTTCAGTATTGGCCTCTATTGGTTTTCTTTTTCCTTGAGAATGGGTAATAGTTTTGTATGATAAGTGATTTTGGATTATGTTCTGGACATTATGAGTAGTATGTTGAGAAATGATAGATTCTGTTTAGTCCTCTGAACAGTGTTAAGTTTTTAATTTAATTTTTATTTTTAGTAGGCAGTTAACTTACACTCAGTAGTCAAACTGTCTTACCTGTAGTGGGCAACAGCTCAAATTTTAGTTCAATTCTTTAAACTGTTGCTGTAAACTGCTTAGATGCTATCCTATACATGTTAAATTTTTGCACATTCCTAAGATATTAGAGATTTAATAGGCCTGAATTCACCACCTGAATCTTTATATCATTCATAGTCTTTATCTTCTGCTTTGGGAGTAAATAAAATTAGAAGAAATTGTCATTCTCATTCATCACCAAATGCAGATTAGATTCAGCTCCCTGGCTTAGCTCAAGGAATCAAGATCATGAAAGGCCATATGATTTAGGGATTTGTATTTTATGTTGATTTCATTTTTTCCTCATTTTTTTAATTTTTCTTTTCAAATTTTTTCTTTCTTTTTTCCTTTCCCCCCTCTCTCTTCCACCTTGTTCCTCATCTCTCTCCCTTTTTTTTTCCTCTTCCTGTCCTAATTCAGATTTCTTTTTTCTTCTGTCTTTTTCCTTCTCTCAATTGTCAATAGTTTTAAAAGGATAGTGAATACAGTTTCTGGCTTCCCCATTGCTGTTAGGTTGTTCTGTTCTTGTCTTTGTTCTCTTGTCTTCAACAGTTTCATAGAGTTTGCGTGATCTTTCTGTGTCCTTTGGCCTCACTGCTAACCTTTCCCTATCCTTCTGCCTATCTGTCCCTCCCTCCCCAACTCCTTCTAAGTCCGCATCCCTAAGGGTAAAGTTGCTGTATTGAAGAGTTCATTCATTATAAACATATTTGGGGCTGGTCCTTGATTTTTATTTAATTCACATGGTTACAGGTGGTAGATTCATAACTACCACAAATTGTCATTTCCTAAGCTGTGCTCAATGATATTTTTCCTGCTGATTGTATCACTTGGGCTAAGGTGTTATGATTGATCTAATCAGTTGTCCTTCCTGGTATACTGAAAACAAGATTGCCTAAAAGTCATTAGAGACTCACAACCTAAAGACCAACTGTATCTGGAAGACACCTCTGAGAAGCAATCATTCCATAAGGGTTCTTTATTCTCTTCTGAGGGTCCTCCCTCTTTCTTCTTCTAGTACAATTCCAGGAAAATCCATAACTACCTGCAAAGTTTTGTCACCAGCTACAGTGCTGATGTCCTCCATGGGGACCAGGGTCTGTTTGGCGGAAACTTCTTCAATTATGCTAGTAACTGAAGCACTGTCACTGGAATCATGGTGCCATGTGGCCATATCTCTAACCAACTGCATAAAGCGCTCTCCATGAGACACAGGCAAAAGGTTTAGAATTAGCCTATACCTGTCCATTGCTATTTTATGATCACCTATCTGTTCACACAGACTTGATCGCTCTCACAGAAAATGGATATTAGTAGGTTCGCATTTAAAAGCTTGTTGGATGATCTCCATGCACATCAGGATGGCCTCTTCTTGTTTTCCTAACACAAAGCAGATGTTGGCTTCACACATGAGACCTTGCAGTGCCTTGTGAAGTTTGCTTGGAGGCCTCTTCTCCTGGGTACTCTTAACATTTAAGGCAGGTAGTGAACTGTCTCCATGTATCTTCAGTGACATCTTTGACATGGGAGTTGCTAGAGTTAACCCCGAGGATGATGGAGCTTCAGAGTCATCTGGATTTCTTCAGCTCATAACTTTCCTTCTTCCTAAAGACTCTTCTTCTTCCACGTCTTCCTCTCTTCTCTCTGCCATTCAAACTCCTCAAAGGATATCTTCCCTTCCAGGTAATCTGTGATCTCAGGACAGAAGCCAGACATGTCTGCAGCACAGCTTGGACAAACCTTATGTTGATTTTAAGTGGGAGCTATTAAAAACCTTTAAGGCCAGGGATTTAGCTCAGTAGTTCCATCGCCTACTTTGCAAGAGCAAGGTCCCCAGTTTGATCCATGGTACCAAAAAATTTAAAAAATTTTTTAAACCTTAAAGAGGAAAGAATCATAATTATATTTTAGCAAAATCACTTTGGTTGCTCAGTGCAGAACAATTTAGAATGGAATAAGATTTGCAGCAAGCTGGGTGTGATGGTGCACGCCTGTAATCCCAGCACTCAGGAGGCTGAGGCAGGTGGCTCGCTGTGAGTTCGAGACCAGCTGGGGCTACATAGTGAGTTCCAGGTCAGTCTCAACTACATAGTGAGACTCTGTTTCAAAAAACAAAACAAAACAAAGGACTTGCAGCAGCAAACCTATTAAGATGTTGTTAGAGGGCCAGGGATGTAGCTCAGTGGCATCGCAGCTGCCTCACAAGCGCAAGGTTCTGAATTCGATCCTCATTACTGGGGCGGGGGCATTTGTTAGAACTATCTAAGCAAGAGATGATAGTGAACCTTGAACAAGGGGTTACATGTAGGAAGGGAGGAAGAAAGATGTCCTTAGGAGAGAAATGATGAGAACAGAACTGAAGTGAGGTACATGTGGTATAATAGAAATTTAAGGCTTACCTTGTCTCGCTATAGCAGATTGTGTTGGGATTCTTGAGAGATAAGGCTAGAAAGAGAGCTGACAATACCACAGAGGACCATGGAAGCCAGGAAGAAAATTTTGGGCTTGACATGAGGGACATTTGGGAACATATTCTTGAAGGAAGCAACAGGATAAAAGATGTGTAGGTAAGAGCTGGGCGTGGTGGTGCACACCTGTAATCCCAGCATTTGGGAGGCTGAGGCAGGAGGATTGCTGTGAGTTCGAGACCAGCCTGGGCTACATAGTGAGTTCCATGTCAGTCTCAACTACACAGTGAGACCCTGTCTCAAAAAG
>NW_022900944.1:33095791-33100028 GCF_012274545.1 Fukomys damarensis
ACAGGGAGACGGTCTAAAAAACCAAAAAAAAAAAAAAAAAAAGATGTGTAGGTATGTTTAGCAGGAGCACAAAAGATGGATGGGAGAGCTTGGAGACTCTTGTATTCCTTGGCACAAAAATGAAGATTTTATTAAAGGTGTGTCTGTAAGAATGATGAAAAAGGTAGATAATATCAGCAATTCAGAAGAAGAAATGAGAGACTATCGGCTTTTTAAAAAATATTTATTGAATATGGACTTATAATCCATCTAGCAACTATTGTTCTCAGGAGTTGTTGAAAGGCCCAAAATAAATCATATATATGAGCTGGACATTCTAGAAGGCTGAGGCAGGAGAACTGTAATATAAAGCCCAGGCTGGGCAACTTGATGGCCTAGCAAAAACAAGTCTTGCTTGGGATATAGCTCAGTTGGCGCCATCGCTTGCCTGGGCTGCATAATGAGTTCAGGTCAGTCTCACCTACATAGTGAGACCCTGTCTCAAAAAAAAAAAAATGTTTTTGATGTATGTACTTAACCTTGAAATGCATTTACTTTTCTCTATGGGAGTGTGTACTGTGACCCTGGAATCATAACTGAGTTTCAGTCTTTCCTCTGACATTAAATAGTATGGACAAGTTACTGTTCCTTATCTATAAAATGGAGATAATTATAGCAACTGCCTGATAGAGTGGTTATGAAATCAAATAAGATTATATATGTAAAGTATTCAGAACTTCCATCTTCTCAGGGTTGAGTAAATGTTGATTGCTATTATTTTCTTATTATTTTTGAGTGACTATCATATCTCTTTATTCTCCCATGGTAAAAGCCAGCCCTAGTAAGCAGCCTTTCAGCCTCCTGTAGAATGTATGGTCATTCTGTCCTGTTCTAAGATAAAAATTATAGTTGAATACATACTTTCTACATGCCAGATGCTCTGCTAATCCCTTTATATGAATGTTCTCAGTCTTGGGCCCTGTAAATCGACTCCTGTTATTACTGCTGATAAAATTACTATTTTAATAAGAAATATAATGGGTTTATAAGAGTTAATGACTTATCCAGGGGCACACTGCTAGCTGGTGCTGGATCAGAGACCCAGAAACCGATCCTTCTGACTAGAAAGATAATGAATGTCCTTAGCCACAACTGTAAAAAAAAAACAACAAAAAACAATAGTTTGTTTTAATCAGAATTTTTATTTAATTGATAGGAACATGGTGAAACCAAATTATGCTATGAAATTTGAAAACCACCTGCCTGACAATTGGCATGAGCTCTTAAGGGCAGAATGGACATTGGTGACTGTAGTAGTCACAGGGAATTAATTTCTGTAACAAAGAGGCCATGAGGCTCGTATGTGTGGAAGTTGCAGTTTGGCTGTTATGGCCCTTGGGCCAAATCCAGCTTGCTGCCTGTTTTTGTACAGCCTGAAAGTTAAGATTGATTTTCACATTTTTCAGTGGTTGAGAGAAAAAAAGCAAAAGAATAATCTTTTGTGGCATGTGAAAATTATATTAAATAAAAGTTTCAGTATCATTAATAAAGTTTTATTGAAACAGTAACTTTTTATATATTGCCTATGGCTGTTTTTGTACCTCAACAGCGATACTCCAGTTGCGACAGAAATTTCATGGTCCTCCAAGTCAGAAGTATTTATTATTAGGCTCTTAATAGAAAAATCTTGCTGACCCCTAGTTTTAACCATTATCTAAATTTATATATGTTTCTTTGACAGGACTTTATTGCTTACTTTTCAGTGGAGTTATTTTATTTTATTTCTTGAGAAAGTGTCTCACTATGTAGTTCAAGGCTGGCCCTCAAACTCACAGCAATCCTCCTGCCTCAGATCCCAAGTGCTAGGATTGTAGGCATGCACCACCTCACCTGGCTGGTGGTTCTTTAGAAGTTACTCATCTGTCTAAATCATTTTTGTGTTCTTTTTTTCTCTGCAAATCAAGATTTTGTTTTGATTTGTTGTTTGTTTTTTTAGTGCTGGGGATCACACCCAGGACTTTGTTCATGCTAGGCAAGTATTTTAAAATTGAACTATACCTTAGCCTCAAATCAAATTTTATGTCCTACTTTACAAAGCTTCAGGGCTGGGGATTTAGCTCAGTGGTTCCACTGCCTGTCTTTCAAGTACAAGGACCCAAGTCCGAGCCCTGGTACCAAAAAATAAAAAATAAAAAAACTTTACACACCAGCACACACCTGTAATCCCAGCACTTGGGAGGCTGAGGCAGGAGGATTGTCAATAGTTCAAGGCCAGCCTATGTTACATAGTTAGTTCAAGGCCAACCTGGGCTGCTTAACAAGACCCTGTCCCCTCACCAACAAAAGAAAAAGAAAAGAAAAAAGAAAGCTGGGTACAGTGATGTACACCTGTAATCCTGGCTACCCTAAATGCTGAGGTGAGAGGATCCCAAGTTCAAGGCCGATCTGGGCAACATAGCAAGACCCCATCTCAAAAAGAAAAATAAAAAGAAAGAAAGGAAAGAAAAAAAAGCAGAAACCTTACCTTTTATAATTAGATCTCTTGAAATAGATGTGAGTGGATAGTGTAGTTCCTTTCTAAAAGTCACCAGCTATAAGAATCACTGGCTCAGCAGATGGAAGATGCCATTGGCAAAGAGCACAGGTGGGGCTAGCAGCCTAGCAGGGCAAAGGTCTAGATTCATTCTCAGCACCCCAAAGGGGGGAAAAAAAGATAGTGAAATACCCAATCACGTAATTTCCTTTTGCCTTTACAAGTTTTGAAAAATAGTTTTTTGGAGGTTATTTCTGATTTTGGTGTTTTATTGTTCTTGGTGGTGGTGGTAGTAGTTTTGGAGAGATTTTTTTGTTTCTTTTTTGGGGTTTTTTTCAGTCCTGGGGATCAGTTCCAGGGCTTTGTACATGCTAGGCAAGAGCTGTACCACTGAGCTACATCCCCAGCCTTTGAAATATATTTTGGCATTCATTTTGACTTACAGGCTTTTTTGCAAAAGACTAAATGAACACTCTAGCTGAGAAACAGTATTCCCTTTAGGAAAAAAAACTTAATTTTTCTTCTGCCGGACTTGTGATAGTAGGATTTAATTTCCCAGCACTTCAAGTTCTTCTGTTAATATATATGTATATTTTTGTTTTGGTACTGGGGATCGAACTTGGATCCTTCCACTTGTGGGGCAGGCGGTGGTACTACTGAGCTAAATCCCCAGCCAATTCTGTTAATAATTTAAACATGAAGTTATACTCTCAGGCCATAGAATTCCTGATTTGCATTAGTCAGTATTATGAGGCTAAGTAACTCTTGGGCATGCTTTAATAGGTTTGAACATCTGTGTAGCAAATTATATCAATTAAGCCACTCGAATGGTTTTAATACTTTCATTATTACAGAATTTTCAAAGAGTCTCCTTTATTTAAAATATTTAGATTAGATTTGCTTTTCTTCTTTGACTTTTTAAAATGACTGACCATAAACCTGGAACTTTTTCTTCCTTTGATCGCATTTCTGGACTCTACTTTGTTAATTCCTCCCTTTAAGAAAGTTTCTGCAGTTTGTTAGTGCCTGGAGCATACTTTTCAAGAGAACGACTGTTGGTCTTCAGTACAGTTATTGCAGATTTTGCTGGTAGGGTGACTTTGTGTAAACTGAAAACTTATGTACCTTCTCAATCCATGGAGTTCAGTGAGCTGTGTAGATGAAATGAGTAATTTAGTTAATACCTAACAGAAAGTCTTGGCATCGTCCCAGTCCTGTTGCGAACTTCTCTTTCTGTGTTACTTCTTTAACTTAGTTGTCAAAAATACAATGATATAAAAAATTTCCTGTACATTGTTTTATTCTGTCCAAAATATATTATCTATGGTTCTTAATTGCCATCACTGTCATCTGAAGAGACAGTTAGAAAACATCCTTTTGTTAATTGAAGTGTGAAGTAGTAAAACCTCTACCTCTCCTTCAGTACCCTTGTCCATCTTGTTTTTCTTCTCTCCCACTTGAAACTTCCTTCTGAAGTGTCTTACCCACGTTTGATCATCATTAGGAAGTAATCAAATTTCACAAGTTGTCCTACCTTTAAATCTCTCATTTTTTGCCAATTTGTAATAAACAAGTGACAGGTATATTAATATTTACTAAGAGGTGGATGATAACTTTCCTGGGATAATTTTGCATTTTTAATAAAGAGGTTATTGCCAGGAATGAGTTCAAAACCAGCCTGAACTACAAAACAAGACTATCTCAAAAAAAAAAAAAAAAAAAAAA
>NW_022900944.1:33100066-33112997 GCF_012274545.1 Fukomys damarensis
CAGCCTGAACTACAAAACAAGACTATCTAAAAAAAAAAAAAAAAAAAGCTGGGCATGGTAGGAACTTGTAATTCTGTAAGTCGAGCTCTCAGGTTGAGGCAGGAGGATCTTCACAAGTTCAGGGCCAGCGTGAACTACACAGCAAGACCCTGCTTAAAAAAAACCCACCTTTTATGCTAAAGAGAAAGAAAAAAGTTTAAAGAAGCTATTTAAGGCTGGGGATGTAGGTGGTGCCATGCCTGCCTGGAAGCACGAGGTCCTGAGTTTGATCCCTGGTACCACATAAATGAATGAATGAATGAGTGAAGTTTGAAAGATTATACAGAATCTGAAGTACTATAATTTGTTAATAGAAGAAATACTGTGCATTTGGAGGCTAGAAATTATTTCTGTAGCCAGATGTGATGGCACACACCTGTAATCACACCACTCAGGAGGCTGAGGCAGGAAGACTTCATACTGAGACCCTATAGTCTAGGCTGACCTTGAACTCAATATGTAACCTAGGCTGGCCTTGAACTACTTGAACTTCTCCTGCCTCAGCCTCCTGTGTTGGGCTTATAGGTATGTGCCACTATGATGGCTTTTCTGTCTGTTTGAAACACTCTTAGTAGGTTACTTGTACCAGTAATAGTCCCACTAACAAGTTTGTTTTCGTTGAGTATCTTGTCTGTAGGGGTTCTTTCCGTGGTTGCATCTAAGCCTGTCAAAGTCTTGTCTATGTACAGTTTTCACCTAAACCACTCCTGAGACCCGAGGATGTGCCATGCCTTGGGCTTGATCTTCAGCACCAGAAATCAGTCTATCGATCAATCACTCCTGCTTATGTGGTCTGTATGATAAAGCCCAGTGAAACTAAAAACAGGAGGGCTAAGAGCACCTGAACTCACTGATAACTTACTCCAAGTCTGAGGTTAACTCTTGGCTATATATTAAAAAGGATGGCAATATGAATGAAAAAGCCAAACAGCAGATCCGCCGTGGGGGTAGGGAGAACGGTGGGTCCTGACATGTAGATACCAGTGGAGAAAATCTGTTGGAGACTCCCTAGCATTCCTGTTCAGTGACTGCCATGACCTGCCTGCCTGGCAAGGCTCATCAAGACAGAAAGAAGGTGGCTTTACCTCCAGCGCTGTTCATTCATTGCCTTCACCTATGCATCAGTATGGGAATTTAGTGACCTTCGCAAGACCATTTATGAGTCATCTCCTACAGTTAGGAAATCAGAAGTATTTGGAGACTTTTGAAATGAGAAAGAAGAGGGAATTTTTTTGTTCTCTTCGGGCTAGAAATGAATAGGATTCCAGCCTTTAACCAAAACTATTAAGTGACAATTCTAGTGTTTGCCCATGGACCGGAGACACTTACTTCCATTGTGTCCTATTTTTAATGCACCATTTTTAGAGACATGTCTCTGGCTTCCCTCCTACCCATGGTTATAAAGCTAAACAAAGAAGTACGAAAATTGCAAGAACTGTGCAACAGTCATTTGGCCACATTTATGTCCTTTGTTTTAGAACGGAAGTTCCTGGTGTTCTTAGTGAAGAGCCAAATAAATGTCCTGATGGTGGTAGAGAGAACCCTCTGCCTAGGAGACAAAAATCTGGCTTTGAGAACTTGGTCTTCCAGCAGCGGTGTGACCTGGGATCAGCCTCTTTTCAATTTTATTTTTTATTTGTGACCCAGGACTGGTTGTTTTTTTTGTTTTTTGTTTTTCTTACCTCAAGTTCTTGAGGGGCACAAACAAGTTAATAGGCAAAAAGTATTTTGCGCTTAGAGCATAGTTTTGTTTTCCATAGCAGTTTGTCTGGGCTGCACTCTTGCTACATTATAGTAACTAAAATCTCCCTCCTATTCCTAAATGGCTATGTAGAGAATGGGGGAAACTGGAGTCAGAAAAGATGTGATTTCCCCAGAGCTGCAGGGGAAATTCAAGGCCAAAAAGTAATTGTTAATAGATCAGAATTTACCTATGCATTTTTAAAAATTTCATCAAAAATTAATTACATTTAAATTATTTAATTACCTAAATGGCTTTGTGAGGAAATCTGTTACGTCAATCTACTTTCCTTCTGACTTTGACAGAAATTATAATCTTTGTTGATTCAGGCCCATACGTGGCAATAAATTGTATTCAGGAACTGTTATAAGAAACTAGTCATTCTCCTGCTGTATTTCTTTTGGGAGTGTAAGAAAGTTTTAGGTCCTGAAAAGCAAGGAAAATGATCAGATGACAGCAAAGACAAAAAAGGGCACATGAGCAGAGTCAGATCTGTATTATGTCGTTTCCTCTGTGACTGGATCAGCATGAATATTTGTGCGAGGGCATGTGGCTGTCCAGATCATCACTAGGAATCTGTACACTTTTGCTCCCAAATAAATGAGAACCCAAGATGAGAGAAAAGTACTTCATCTGGACCCCTTTTTAAGTCACTGATTTAGTGATATTTTATATCCCTTGACCATTTTACACCTTTACCCTTTTTTTTTTCCCCCTGCAAAAAATATCTAAAAATCACACAGAAAGTACACAAAATGTAGTCCTGGAGAAAAGGAAGGACCTACTTGAACTAGTTAGATTACAGGGGGATTAAAACAGTGTGATTGAGACCCTGCAGCCTGGAAAGATAAGATTAAGACTCAAAGATCTTCAGAAAAAAAGACTAACTCTCCATCTCCACTTTAGTCTGGCCCTTGAAAAGAAATTAAATAAAGGCAGGGGAAGTCTGGACTGGAGTTAACGAAAAGCTGGAGCACAAAGGTTTTTCAATTCTGGCAGGAGGTATTAACTCTCCCTTGGTTAATGTTGTCAAATGTGGGTGATGAAGCGTATCTAGAGATGGAATATTGGGCAAATGGCTCACTATGTGTAAGGACCTCCAAGAGTCTAAATTGTCAGTATTTTTCTTGCCTCTGTTAAGAGACTTTTAAATTACACTAATTTTTTAAAAATAGAAGCAATGAAAATTTAGGAGGTTTTTAGAATTCTTTTTGTTTGTTTGTTTGTTTTTTGTTTGTTTTTTGAGACAGGGTCTCACTATGTAGTTGAGAATGACCTGGAACTCACTATGTAGCCCAGGCTGGTCTCGAACTCACAGCAATCCTCCTGCCTCAGCCTCCCTAGTGCTGGGATTACAGGCGTGCACCACCATGCCCGGCATAGGAGTTCTTTTAAAATGTTATCTATTGAACTGCCAGCTCTGAAGCAGTAAAGACTGAAATTATAGTTACATCATATTTTACTGACAAAGCAGCAAAGAGTAGTGGAGCAATGCCAGTCACAAAGGACTGAAAAAATCTCTGGGTTTTGCTTGACTGCTGGGGCAGAGTAAGACCCAGTTCCTGAATAACTGGAAGACCTTTTATCTCTAAGCGTTTACTTACAAAAATTTTATCATCTTATCCCTTACATGCAGATCTGTGGCATCCATTTGAAGTTAATTTTGCATGTAATATCAAGGAGAGGTTCAACCTCAGTCTTTTGCAAATGGCTATCCATTTGTCCTAGGACCCTTTGTTGAAAACTATTTTTTCCACCACTGAATTATCTTGATATTATTATTAAAAATCAGTTTACCATAAATAATATAGGAATTTATTTTTGGACCTCAATTCTATTCTGTTGTATGTCTGCCTTTTGACTAAATATACTGTCTTGATTATTATAGTTTGTAGTTATTTTTATGATCAAGAAGTATGAATCCTCTGGAGTACCCCTCCACCCCCACAGTCTGGGTCCTTTGCATTCTTAAATGAATTGTGGATCAGTTTGCCAGTTTCTATATAAACAACAAAAAAAGGGGCAGCTGGAATCTTGATAGGGATTGCATTGAATCTTTAGGTGTATTGATACCATAACAATATTACATCCTCCAGTCCTTTAACATGGGATGGCCTTCCAGTTATTTCAGGCCATCTTTAATTTCTTTCGGCAGTTTTACACTTCTTTTTTTACATTTTACCTAGTATTCTTTTTGATGGAGTTATTTGTTTTCTTAATTTTGTTTTGAGACTATTCATTGTGAATCTCAATATTTATTTTGGCACTTAGCAAGGACTAAAGGGATTATTAGGATACATCAATTGCTTAAAGTAGAGTAAATTACTTTTTTACATATTATGACAGAAAAGAGGGTATTTCTGAGCTGACAGGGACACATCCTAGGATGACTATGTGTTGATGATCTGATTCTTCTTTGAGTACCTCAGAAAAAAATTTCCATTGCCAAAAAACCTAGGATCATTACATGCATCTTATCATTCTGCTTACTATTTTCATGAAGGAAAGCAGTCCCAGTACTGTTTGTGGCAACTAAGAGAAATCTGATCGCTGAAAGATTAACATAATCTGCTGTGAGAGCGCAGTGACTTTGTGCACAGAACAGTAAAGTGGCACTAAATCATTGAGGTTTCCTATGCAAACTTCATTCTGACCAAAGGAAAAAAAAGGCTCCATCACCACTAAACATATCTGTAAATCCTAATTCATCAAATTCAACCCACTTCTTTGCTTTAGGGCAGTGGATATAGCTTAGTGGTAGAGTACTTGCCTAGGATGTGAGGTCCTGGGTTAAATCCCCAGTACAAAAGCAGTATCAGCTCTGTTGTTCAAATCTTCATAGTCTCAGTGATTTGACCCCACTTCTTTATCTTTCTTTCTTTTTTTTTGTACCAGGGTTCAAATTTGGGACCTTGTGCTTGCAAGGCAGACAGTAGAACTACTGAGCTAAATCCCCAGCCCAGGTCTGTGGAATTTTGAAAAAAAATTTTTAATTTTTATTTTCCTATTTAATGATAATTGTGAATCACCTAGATTCACATTATAATCAAGTTGCACTGCACAGTTTCAGTGTCCACATTTGTGTTTCAGAAACATTGAATTAAAACATTTCTCAAAATGTATCTAAACTTCTGATTGCAGAGGAATCTGCTCCCTCTAACTGCTCATTCAGTCTTGGGAAAATATAATTGGTTTTACCCAGCTACCCTTTAGCTAGTAGGATGGGCTTAGATACCTAGTTAGATAGGAGAGAGTACTTAGGAATAGTTTTATTTATATTTACTTTATGTATAAAAAAATGAAGAGGAAAGAAAGTCCCCCCACCCCCAAGACATTATAATAGAATTTTAAAAGAATGGTGTAAGAATTTGTCCAAGAGTAAAATTTTCTTTCTTACTTGACTTTTCTCGATATCACTATTAATGACTTATTTCAGTGAATGAAAGGGAATGATTAGACCCTTGAAATCATCAGGTCCTCTGACCTTAAAAGTTAAGTTAAATCTTAACTCAGATTTGATAGCATCCTTCTTGTTAGTCATTTCAGATCCTTCTTGGAAAAAATGGGATCAGCAATGCATAAATGAATCTAAACTTCAAAATACTATTGAAAAGCTTAATAAGATATCTTCCAGATTCTAATTTGTTAAAAAATTATTTTTACAGTATTGTGAAAGCAAGTCATTGGTAGATTAAATATTTTTTAACATTTTCTTTTCACTATCTGTTTGATTTTTTTACTTTCTTGAGCAACTCGTTTTTATCAGACTTGTTCAAACAAATCTAGATCTTTTTCTGGCTTCCTTGAATACCCAGCTGTTTATTTCTCAGTAAGATTGATTATTGCTGACTTCCTAAGAACATTTGGAGATGCAAATAGCCAGGTATTTTTATTGTTGCACAAAGTAAAAGTCATACAGTTGATGATAAATTTCACTGTGATCTACTCAGTTTGCTAAAAGTAGGCTTAGAGTCACTGTGTTCATTTCCCTGAAGCTGTTTAGAAGTGCTTGAGGAAAAGATTATGGTCTCTGCTTTCGTTTCATGGGTATCTTAGCCTAAATATTGTCTCTGGTGAGTACTTTCTGGAAATTGGGTTTAGGGAATTTGGAAATTAATAATTTTTTTCAGTACTTGAGATTGAGCCTATGGCTGTCCCACTAAGCTACAGCCCCAGATGCTTTTATTCTTTTGAGACAGGGTCTTGCTAAACTACTGACACTGGGTTCAAACTACCAATTCTCTTACTTCAGCTTCCCAGCCTGTAGTATGCACTACCACTTCTCAGCTCAAAACCCTTTTTCATAAAAACTATATAACACTGATATTTTTTTAAGGTATAACAGGATAGTAATGAATGTCCTTGTTACAGGGTAAGTATGTGCCATCTTTCAAACAAAACGTTTGAAAAAGATCTTGGCACCTGGTAATTAAGATTTGCAGTAAATTTCTTTTTTTTTTTTTTTTTAGTGATATAAAATAAAATGTTTATTAACATTCTCAAATAGATTATTTTTTTGAGACAGGGTCTCACTATGTAGGTGAGAATGACCTGGAACTCACTCTGTAGCCCAGGATGGTCTCGAACTCACAGAGATCCTCCTGCCTCAGCCTCCCAAGTGCTGGGATTATAGGCGTGTGCCACCATGCCCGGCTTCAAATAGAATTTTTAAATTTAAAATTTTTATTTTTATTCTTATTTTTTATTTATTTTTGATACCAAGGATTGAACTCAGGACCTTGAGCTTGCGAGGCAGGTGGCTGCACCACTGAGCTAAATCCCCTGCTCTAAATTTTTAATTTTATTAGTACAAGTTTTTAGTACATAATGATTATATAACACATCTCTTCTTTTTTATCCCCTCCCCTTTCTTCCCCCCTCCCTCCATCTCTTGGTCCCCTTCCCTTTTGCAAAAGATCTAGCTCCCTGTTTCAGCCATAAATTTCAACTAAAGTAATAGGAATGCCTCATCTGGATAAAGAAAAATACAAAAAAAAAAAAATTAAAAGGGAAGAGGAAATAAAGGATAGAAAGGAGGGAGAAAGAAAAGAAGGAAGGAAAGAAACCCCTGGATGGGATATTTGTAGTTTTGTAGCTAATCAGAACTAAGAAATAGTAGTGGGAATTCCCAGGACCCCTCATTTGTTTAAGTTTGTATTTAAATGGGTTAACCAGTAGTTGGGAAACATGCTCAGCATATATCCTCTTTACACAAACCACTACTGTAAATACAGTGGCACCTCAGTTCACAAACTTCTTTCCATGAATCTGGTTGCAAAGTGAATTGGGTGAGACTGAATCAAATTCAGTGGTTAGGTTCACTGTTGACCTCATGAGGAAATTTCATTCGATTCTCATCCCATTCAGTTTGTGACCGGAATCCTGGAAAGAATTAAGTTCATGAAAGCTACCACTTTCACTTTTATTCACCTTTTTTTTTTTTTTTTAAAGTAATTTGGCAGATGTATAAAGATGACTTAACTCTTTGGGAAAATCACATGTATATATTCTGATTATATGTATATGTGCTGAGTCATTATACAGGTTATTGTGCCAATTAAAATTATACAGTGGAGCTGGGCATGGTGGCGCACGCCTGTAATCCCAGCACTTAGAAAGCTGAGGCAGGAGGATCGCTGTGAGTTCGAGACCAGCCTGGGCCACAAAGCGAGTTCCAGGTCAGTCTCAACCACATAGTGAGACCCTGTCTCTAAAAACAAAAAAACAAACAAAAAATTATACAGTGGACCCTTGACTTACAAATTTAGTTCATTCACGAGAGTCACTCACATTGGTCAGTTCAAGGCTCAGGCTTCTCCACGTAGCCTTCAGAGTCTCTCTCCTGTATATAGGCAGTGCTCAGTGTCCTTAAAGAGACACTGTCCCAGGATTTCTCAGTTAACCCCACATAGGAAAGGTGGTTGTAATGTTCCTTCTAGAACTCTTTAAGGGTTAAATCTGTATCTGAGACCATCTGGAAGTACAAGCAGCCAGCATTTGGATCATAACTCTAGACTTTGATTGTAAGTTAAAACTAAAATTCTAGTCATAACCCAAGTTGTTTGTGTGTTGCACTGGTCATAACTCTAGGGTCCACTGTAATTAGAAAAAAAAGAAAATTATTTGGTTTATTTTTTTTCTGTTATACACTGGTTATAACATTGACATTTATTTTTTTTTTTATTTTTTATTTTTTTTGGTACCGGGGATTGAACTTGGGACCTTTTGCTTGTGAGGTAGGCAGCAGACTGAGCTAAATCACCGGCCTATAACATTGACTTTTGAGTCATCAGAAGAATATGTACTGTCAGATTCTTTGGTTTTTGCAAATCTAAATCATAGAACTGATATAGAAGTACTCTGCAACTTTAAGAGCATTCCAGTTTTTATATTGTATCAGAATGCTTTTGACTATAGGTAACAGAAATTCCTGTCATCTGGCTTGATAAGAAATGAATGAACACACATGACAATAAGTCCAGGGTAGAGAATTGTTCACCTCAGTAACATTATTCAAGGCCCATATTCTTTTCATCTTTCTGCTCTGGCAGCCTCAGTTTATAAGCCTTCTCTAGTCCCTGGTGGCTTCAAGTCATATTGCAACTCTAAGGCAATGCTAACTATTTTATCCTTGTATGAGTTTTCTGAGTCTTCCAGAGACTTTCCTTCCCATCTCATTGTCCAGAACTAGGTCACATGCCCATTCCTAAACCAGTTGAAGCAAAAGGAAATGTCCACCATAATTCACTTAGACCAATGAGGCTGGAATCATGCAAGAAGGGGTATTAAAAGCAGACTGTTCAACAGAATTAGTGTACTTTGCAAGGGAGAATGGGAGAATGCCAATGAGACACATACACAATAAAATATGCAGGGATGCCTAAAGACCAAATTAAGAACCCCTAATGAAGCAGCTGTAAATTCAATGCCCGTGTTGAATTGCAGCCTGGAAGCTATGGTCTATGGCTGTGTGCATTCATTTTATTCCTCATAGAAACCTGGTCAGGGTGGCTACTCCCTGGAGCCTCAGTGTACTATATTATACCTTAAGACCACAGCCACACAGGATTGTAGAAGCAAGAAAGAGGGAAGGTTAGTCAGAGGCTAGCAGAGCCCCCCAAATAAGGATAAAGCTGTACATCCCTAGAAAGAGCAATTCTGATCAAGGGCATGACAGACCTAGTCAGTGTATGTGGGATTCAAGGCAGATCCAGTCTGTAGAGAAGGCGATGGCAGAACCTCACAAGACAAGCAGAGTAAACTCAGGGAATGTACCACTCTTCCAGTCTAAATACCTGGAAAACGAAGGTAACTTGCAGTCCCAGAGCCACCTGACCAAGTACATTGCGGAGTCTTGAGATGTTCTCCATTGCCTTTGGATCTTAGGTAAGTCGAGGGTGAGTTAGTGTATGCTGCAGTGAGATGGATGCTCATTTTAAGTGGAAAAAGGAGCTCAGGCAGGGATTTACATAAGTGAATGTTAACTTGTAGTTTTGTTAAAGTAATGGTTTATTCTTGACTCATATGGTGGATAACAACCATGTGTTGTCCACATTGAATATAAAACTTCTTTTGTCCGCTCTGCTCCTTGCCATTCCTCTATGTCATCATGTGACCTATACCTTCAGGTCTTTTCTGAGAGCTTTTCCCTGTGTGCTTACCCCTAGATCTCAGCAACACTCCCCTCCCCACTTTTCTTCATAGATTCGATGGTGTGGAAATTTTACTTATAGTTTATTATCTTTCTTCCTCACCAAAAGTGGGTTTCTTCATGAAGATAGGAATTTTGTTTTTTGATTTTCTGCTACGCTGTTTCAGGTACTAAGAGCATAACTGGTATATTGTGGGCACTCAGTAAGATTGGCTGAATACCTCTTAGTATTCATCCTAAAGTTTTTATCTCCTAGTGAATTGGTGCCCCCTTTAAACTAGAGATTGAGCCCAAAATGGGTCTTGATCTTGGATTCTCATGATTTACTCAGGATCTCACAGTGCTAGGATTACAGGCATGTACCACCATACCCAACCCTGATGTTCCTTCTTTTATTGAGTAATGAAAACTATGTTTTCTGTGTCCTTTTTTTCCCCTTAGCTACCACGAATTACTAAACTCATTTGTAATAACTGTTGTTAACTATGGTTGCCTGTATTCCTCTTACTCACTACAGAATTTTAAAAAATGTTATTGATTGATTAGTACTAGGGATTGAACCCAAGGCCTTCACACTGAGCTAGCTATATCACCAGACCTTTTTTTTTTATTTTATTTTAAGGCAGTATCTCACTAAGTCACTAAGTTGCCCAGGATAGGCTTGAACTTGCCATCCTCCTGCCTCACCTCCCAGAGTTCTAGGATTACAGGAGTGTGCCATTGTGCCAGCTAAAAATATTTCTTTTAATGATGCATGGTTTTAATGTTACTTATTGTACATTGCCTCAAATCTTTTATGAAAGTAAATGATGAATGATAATAGTGAGGTGACTGAAAGGTAGCAGAAGAAGTAAAAAAGGACACTACTTTTGGGGCTGGGATCTGATAGTACAGGTTCTTTTTTTTTTTTTTTTTTTTTTTTTTTATTTTGGTACTCAGGATCGAACTCAGGACCTTGCATTTATGAGGCAGGTGGTGGCACCACTGATCTAAATCCCCAGCACCTCCAGGTTCTGTTCTTAATAGATAGGAACCAGGATGGGCATGGTGGTGCACATCTGTAATCCTAGCACTCAAGAGGCTGAAGGAGGAGGATCACCATGAGCACAAAGCCAACCTGGGCTACATAGTGAGTTAAAAAAAACAGCCTGAATTACATAGAGAGATCCTGTCTCAAAAAACAAAATAAACAAACAAGCAAACAAGCAAAAAAAAAGGAACTAGATCAAACATTACTTGGTTGATCAGGTGTTTTTGTTTGGTTTGGTTTGGTTTGGTTTGCTTTGGTTCTGGTATTGAATTTGGGTCCTTATGCTTGCAAGGCAGACCACTGAACCGCTGAGCTAAATCCCCGGCCCTATTTTTTTTTTTTCAGTTGGCTTTGAGTGACATAAAGGCAGGAACTGTATTTTTCTTGCTTATAATTGGCTCGACAGTGCTTAATACATAATACATAATTAATAAATATTTGATGAATTAATACATTAGGCTGGGGTGTAGCTCGGTGGTGGTGCACTTGTGAAGCATGGATGACGGCTTGAGTATGATCCTCAGCTCAGCCAAACAACTAGTTAATTTAGTATGCTTTTTCTTTGCCATCTATTTTAAGTCTGTTAAAGCTTGTGTGTGGATGCCCCCCTAAAGCTTCATGCAGTCATTGGTGGGGCTTTTTCAGAGCCCATTTCAGAGCTTTTTCAAATCAATTGGCTGGATCTAGAGTGTGTTATGCTGGAATTGGTGCTGGGTTCAAGGGCACTAGGATTAAGGGTGTGAATGCTACCCACCCTAAGTAGTCTGGGTAAGATAAAAGAGGCAAAAAAAGGAATCTGTTAAGGTCCCTTGTTCCTTTTTGCTACCTTGAGGGCACCATGAACTGTTCTCCTCTACAGTGCCTTCTGCCAAGCCGCCTTGCCATGGAGCCAGCCAATTATGGACTGAAAATCCATGGGTTTCTGTAGTGTAGTGGTTGTTGTGTTCACCAAATACTCGATTATGGACTGAAACCTCCACAACTGTGAGCTAGTAAACCTTTCCCTTTAACTTTGGGTTAATTTTGCCTCAACAATGAGAGAAAAGTAAATAAGACAAAGTTCCTGTTATTATTAAACTTAGTTTCTTATATGCTATTACCCAACTTGCAATTTCCCCTCCTTATGAATTTCCAAACTTCTTTGATTTTTCTGTGACTTCCTTACCAGCAAGGAACCTTCTTCCTTTAACCACCCAAAACTTCGCCCCAGGCTTCATGAATATGTGCCTTTTCTATCTTCCTGAATCTCCTGGACCTCATTCTCCAGATGACTAAACCAAAGGCGACTCATCTGCTCACAGGCTCACAACTGGAAGGGACCAGATCATCTTGTCTACCTGACTCATCTGCACTTCGACTAGAGAGGTGATTGCCCAGGGCCACACAGCTAATTGGCAGCTAGGCCAAAACTAGAACACAGACCTCTTGACTCTTTTGTCTGTTTTTCCACCTGCAGAAAGGACAAGCTACTTCCCAACTCTAGAAAGGGAAAATAGTACAACAAAAGTAAGAGAGTCTATTGTCTATTTTCCTTTAATTGGAGAATTTTTTTTTTTTTTTTTGCTGTACTAGATGTTGAACCAAGGGCTTTAGGCCCACTAAGCAAGCCCTAAAAATATCTTAGATGCAGTTTATCATAAAAGCTGAGTGTCAGCCCAAGTTTAATCCCAACTCTATTTTCTCTTCGCACAAGTTCTCTAGCACCTCTGTCTTAGTGTATATCCTTTCTTTTTTCTCTTCCTTTATATATTTAATGTACATATTTAAACCTGCAAGTTTGGTTTGTCAATAGTGAGAGAAGTTGTGTGCGTTTTTACATATATAAGTAGAATATAGCAGTTTTATAAGTTTATTTTAATGTATTGAAAACTTTCTATGACAGTGTATATAATTCTGTCATATTCCTCTTATTAACATAGTACTCAATAATGTACCATGATTATTTAATCAATTTCATATTCATTAATATTTAGTTTATGTCTCATTTTTCACTATTACAATTCAGCAGTGAAGTCTTTTTTTTTTTCTCCCAGTACCAGTTACTGAATCCTAAGTCTTCACACTGAGCTACATCCTCAGCCCTTTTTATTTTTTTATTTTGAGACAGGGTCTCACTAAGTTGCTAAATTGCGCAGAGGGGGTTCAAACTTTAAATCCTCCTGCCTCAGCCTTCCAGAGTGCTGGGAGTATAGGCATTCACTACCATGACTGGCCTGCAGTAAGATCTTTATGCAAGTATCTTTGTACATATATATCACATAACTACTACTTCTCTATGATAGATAATAAAAAATGCAAAGACTGGGTCAAAGTATATGCATTTTTCTAAGGTTATAGTTTTCTCTATTCTGAAAATAGGTTATGGGGCCAGGGATTTAGCTCTGTGGTTCCACCACTGCCTAACAAGCACAAGGTCCAGAGTTTGATCCTCGGTACCAAAAAAAAAAAAAAAAAAAACAATAAAAAAAGG
>NW_022900944.1:33113153-33122366 GCF_012274545.1 Fukomys damarensis
AAAAAAAAAAAAAAAAGACAATGAAAATAGGCTATGGCTAAGTCACCAGTTTGGCAGTGTATGTTGGTGGTTACAGAGCAGATAGTGAGTCTTAGGACTGCATAGTATATATATTAGGAACAGTGAGCATTTTGGAGAAATTATTCCTTCATCTTTTTCTTATATGGAAGGTACATCATGTTCCTGACCTTGAGGCGGAAACAAAACAAAAGCAAAAAAACTTCCTTCTCTTCCTTCCAAGAGACTGAGATAGTTGAATAGTGCTGTCTAAGCAACTTCTGCTTAACTGTGAAGGCATTTACATATGGAATTGTAATTGTCAATACTCATCTGTTCATACCTAAAAATGTCTTGTTTATCCTTATTTATGGCACAATAGTATTGCATTATATATAAAAACCCCACCTTCTTTTTCCGTTCATCAGTTGATGGGTATCTGGGCTGCTTCTAAGATTTAGCTATTACAACTGTGCTTCTATAAACATGGATGTGTATACATCGCTGTGGTATGACCCTTTTAAATCTCTCAGGAAGATACCAAAAGAGGGTAATAGCTGGGTTGAGTAGAACCTTTAGTTTTAGATTTTAAGGAATTGTACCAATTGATATTCCCACAAACAGTGGAGAAAGGTTCCTTTTTCCCCACAGCCTTGCCAGCCTTTGTTATTGGTTGATTTCTTGATGATAGCCACTCTTTCTGGAGTGAGATGAAATCTCTGTGTTGTTTTAATTCTCATTTCTTAAATGACCAGTGATATTCAATCTTTTTTCATATATTTATTTGTTTTGTGTACTTTATCTGAGAAGTGTCTGTTTATTGCAGATGCCCATTTTCAGACTAAGTCTTTAAATTTAGGGGATCTGATTTTGTTGAGTTCTTTATGTATTCTACATAGTAGTAGTCCTATGTCTGAGGATCGGCTGGCAAAAATTTTTTCCCACACTGAATTGTCTCTTCACTCTGTTAGTGGTTTCTTTTGCTCTATAAAAGCTTTTTAATAAAATGAGATCTCGGTTGTTAATTCTTTGTAATATTTCCTTTGCGATCAGGGTTTTGTTCACAGAGTCTTTGCCTACTTCTAGGTCTTCAAGAATTTTACTTATTCTGACTTCCTGCAGATTGAGTGTTTCTGTTTTTATATTTAAATCTTTGATCCATTTCAATTTTAGTGCATGGTGAGAGATATTGGTGTAGTTTTAATTTTCAGCATGTAGAAAGCCAGTTCTCCCAGCACTATTTACTAAAGAGGTTATCTTCCTTCTAGTGAATGTGTTGGGCTCCTTTGTCAAAGATAAGGTAATTGTGTATGTTTAGAGTTGTTTCTCCATCTTCTATTCTGTTCTAATGATACTGGGGTCTGGTTGTTTTGGAGTTTTGTTGTTTTTTTTGTTTTTTTGTTTTTTGTTTTTTTTTCCTTTTCTTCAATACCATGGTGTTTTCATCACAGTTGCTTTGTAGGATAATTTTAAGTTAAGGAGTGTGATGCCCCCTGCCTTGCCTTTGTTGCCCAGAATTGCTTTTGATATTCTAGGTCTCTTTTGGTTCTAAATAAATTTTAGGATTATTTTTTCCTTTTTTTTTTCCTGTCTGAGACAGGGTCTCACATTGTAGTTCAGGATGGCCTTCTACTCACTTTGTAGCCCCGGCTGACCTCAAATTCATGGCAATACTACTGAGTCAGCCTCCCAATTTCTGGGATTACAGGCATGTGCCACGAAGCATAGCCTGTTTTCTCCAATTGTGAGATATGCTATTGGTATTTTAATTGGGGTTTCATTAAATCTGTATAACAGTTTTGGAAGTATGGCCGTTTTCACTATATTGATTCTGCTTATCCAAGAACAAGGAATATCTTTGCATTTTCTGATATTCTTTTCTGTCTCCTTTTTCAGAGTACCTTTGTTTGCTTTTTTATATATACCAGGGATTGAATCCAGGATATTGTGCTTGCAAGGCAGGGGGCAGATCCACTGAACTAAATCCCTGGCCCTGTAGTTTTCAATGTAAAGGCCTTGTACTTCCTTTGTTAGATTGATTTCTCTAAGTATTCCATTTTTCTTGATGCTATTGTGAAAGTTGTTTCCCTAATTTATTTCTCAGTGAGTTTGTTATTTATGTACAGGGATGCTATTGATTTTTGAATATTGATCTGTAGTCTGCTAGTTATTAAATCTAGGAGTCTTTTGGTGGAGTTTTTGGGGTCTTCTATGTAGAATATCATGTCATCTGCAAATAATGATAATTTAACTTCTTCCTTTTTTATCCTTAGTCCTTCTATTTCTTTCTCTTGTTTAGTTGCCCTGGCTAATGTTTCCAGAACTATATTGAATAGGAGAGGTGATAGTGGCCATCGTTGTCTTGTTCCTGATTTTAGAGTGAAAGTTTTCACTTTTTGACCATTTAGTATGACATTGGCTGTCGGTTTATCGCAGATGGCTTTTATCATGTTGAGATAACAAGCCCTTCTATTCCAGTTTTCTGTAGGATTTTCATCATGAATGGGTGTTCGACTTTATCAAATACTTTTTCTGCAAGTATTGAGATGATCATGTAGTTTTTATCCTTGGTTCCATTAACATGGTGTTTTACATATATTGATTTGCATAAATTGAACCATTCCCTCATCCTTGGGATGAATCTTACTTGATCGTGGTGTATAATCTTTATAATTTACTGTATTCTATCTGCTAGTATCTTATTGAGGATTTTTGCATCTGTGTTCATAAAGGAGATTAACAGGTAGTTCTCTTTTTCGGTTGGATCCTTCTCTGATATTGGTGTCAGGGTATTGCTTGTTTCCAGGAGTTTGGGAGTATTGCTTCCTTTTCAATTTCACTAAAGAATCTGAGGAGTAAAGACTTCAGATCTTCTCTAAATTTCTTGTAGAAATCAGCAGTGAATCTTTCAGGACCTGGACTTTGCTTTGTTGGTAGATTTTTAATTACTTCTTCAATTTCACTGACTGGTACTGGATTATTTAGAATTTTTTTTATCTTCTTGATTCAGTTTGAATAATTCATATATAACTAGGAATCTGTCCATTTTTTCTATGTATTAACGATATGGATTTCTGCAGGATTCATTGTGATTTCACCCTTTTCATTTCTAATTACATGGATTTAAGTCTTTACTTTTTTTGTTAAAGGTGGCTAAGAGTTTGTCTTTTTTTTTTTTTTTTTTTTTTAATTTGGTACGAAGGATCAAACTTGGGCCCTTGTGCTTGCAAGACATGTGCCGGAACCACTGAGCTAAATCCCTGGCCCTGTCTATTTTATTAATTTTTCAAAGAACCAACTCTTAAATTCATTGATTCTTTGTATTTTTTTTCTTAGTCTCAATTGTGTTAATTTCTGCTCTGGTTTTTATAATTTCCTTCCTTGCAGGTGCTTTGGGTTGAACTTGCTCATATTTTTAGGGGGTTTTTTTGTTGGGGTTTTTTTTGTTTTGTTTTGTTTTGTTTTGGGGATTGAACTCAAGACCTTGTACTTGTGAGGCAGGTGGCGGAACCACTGAGCTAAGTCATCTTTTTCTAGAAGCTTGAGGTTCAACATGAGGTTATTTTAGCTCGTTCTGTTTTTCTAATGTGGGAATTTACCACTATAAATTTCCCTAGTAGGACTGCTTTCATTGTGTCACATAAGTTCCAGTAGGACATATTGGCATTATTATTTACTTGTAGAAACTGTCTAATTTCTTTTTTAATTTCATCTGTGACCCATTGGTTGTTCCGGAGTGTATTATTTAATTTCCAGTTGTTTATGCAGTTTTTGTAGTTTCTTTTGCCATTGATTTCTAGCTTCATAATATGCATGGAATGATTAGTTAAGCATGTTCTGTGAGCTAGTATGTGGTCTATTTTGGAGAAAGTTCCAAGTGCAGATGAGAAGAATGTGTTTTCTGTTGTTGTGGGGTAGAATACTCTGTAAATATCTGCTAAGTCCATTTTTTCAGAGGTTTGATTCAGCTCTGATATTTCTTGATTTTTTTTGTCTCATTCATCTGTATTTATGACAGTGAGGTATTGAGGTCCCCTATTACAATGGCATTCATTAGTGCTTATTTTTCATCTCCATTAAGGTTTATTTTATATAGTTAGGTGTGCTGGTATTTGGTTCATGTATATTTAAGACTGTTATCTCTTCTTCTTGGACTGTTCCTTAACAGGTAAGCAGTGACCCACATCTCTTTTGATAAGTTTTGGTTTGAAATCCACTTTGTCTGCAAATAGAATAGCTATCGTGGCATTTTTCCAGGTTCTTGTCACTTAGAGAGTATTGTTTTCCATCCTTTGACTTTCAGTCTATGAATTTCTTTTTCAGTTAAATGTGTTTCTGGTATGCAGCATATTGTTGGCTCTTGTTTCTTGATCCATTCTGCCAATATTTCTTTGGGTTGGTGAAATGAGACCATTTACACTGATGGTTATAATTGATGTGTATTGACTTTTCCTTGTCATGGTATTTTCCTATTGCTAGTTTTCTTTCTTTCCCCTCTGTTTAACTGCTTGCCTTCCCTGGTGGGTTCATTTTATTGGGGTTCATAGAATCATTATCTTCATTGTCTTTTTCCAAAATATCCTTCAAAACATTTTGGAGTACTGCTTTGGTGGTCATGAATTCTTTTCAGGTGTTCTTTATCATGGAAGTTTCTTATTTCTCCATCAGTTTTGGAAGATATTTTGTGGGGTCTGTAAATCGGGTTTGAAAATTGAGAAGTCTGCTGTGATTCTTTTTTCTTTCTTTTTTTTTTTTTTAACCAGGGATTGTGCTTTCCAGGTGGGCGACATTGCTGTGATTCTGATGGGCTTTCCTTTATAGGTGATTTCTTTTCTCTAATGGCTTTTAATATTATGTTCTTGTGTTGACTTCCTGGAATCTTGAGTATTATATGCCTTGGTGTAGTTATTTTCTGATCATGGCTAATTGGAGTTCTCTGTGCCTGACTTACCTGTATGTCAGATTCTTTTTCTGTGTTTGTGAAGTTTTCTGCTATTACTTCTGTGAACAGGTTTCTTATGTCCTTTGTGCTATCCTCTGATTTTTCATTGATTCCATTCAGTCTTAGATTATTCTTCTTTGTATTATCTAATTGCTGTTGGATTGATTTCTCATGGTCCCTTGCTATTTTAAAGAAATCTTTCATTTGATGAAAGATAACCATAAACCTGTCTCTAGATCTTATATTCTATCCTCACATTGGTTGATTCTGTTGCATATATTTTTGATAGAATTTTTAATCTCCTGGATATCTTCATTATGATCATCATCTCTTTAGTTTTCTGTAAATTATTTCTGATTTGTTGTTTTTCTAGAGATTTGTTCATCTGCCTTGTTACTTTCACTGCTACCATTTTAGAAGGTTCAGCTGGGTGGTTTTTGATTTCTTCCTCTTCAATGCCCCCTAGATTTGCCTTGGGTGAGCTGGAGGTCTAGGGTTGCATCTTGCTTCTGTGTCTTCTCATTTTCTATTTTTTTAAAGTTTGTTTCCTGCATTTGTGCTTGTAAATGGCCTATGATAGGTATCTTTGTTACTCATATCAAGACCTCCTTACAAAATGACTACTTTTCAGAGATGTCTTCTAGGTGTAGCTGGCTTTTGGCTTTTGAGTCTATCCTAAAATCTTGCGTATTCAGTTTATTAGCAATGAGAAGGTGCTGCCTATTTGGCCTAGCACCCAGTTCTTTGGTACTGGCCTGTAGTATTGTTTATGATTCCCCAGACAATCTTGGTATTGGCATACAAGGAAGAACAATTGATCACAGCTGTGTTACCTTGGTTAAAGTAGTATAATCAGCAATAACGATCAAGCACAGCCTAGAAAATGCCAGATTGTTATTTAACAGTTAACTTGTTATTTAACAGTTAATTTAACAGTATCTGTTAATTTTCCACTTTTAACCATAAATACAAGATTTATAGTTATATAACAAAATCTACAGTAAATAAGAAAATTGTATACAGTAAATGTCCCTCTATAGAGTGATTTTACCCTTGGGTGAGAAGATTTAAAAGCTATAAGAGGGGAAAAATAGAGAAATAAAAGAAGAGAAAGAGATTAGAAACAAGGCTAATGGAAAAAGGAAGATTACTCAAGTTTTGGGAAACTGGTAAAGTCAGGAGGGAAGGAAAAGGACCAGGGATGTGGTTCAGTGGCACTATGCCTGTCTGGGAATTGCAAGGTCCTGAGTTTGATCCCCAGCACTGCAAAAAAAAAAAAAAAAAAAAGTTAAACCAGGCGTGGTGGTGCATGCCTATAATACCAGCACTGGGGAGGTGGAGGCAGGAAGATCATTGTGAGTTTGAGACCAGCCTTGGCTACATAGTGAGTTCCAGGTCAGTCTCAACTACATAGTGAGACTCTATCTCAAAAAAAAAAGTTAAACACACACAAAAAGAAATGAACAACAACTAAACAAAGCAAAAAACAAACAAAAACTAAGAACAACATTCACTCTCATGAAAAAACAAAAACAATCTAGAAAAAAACAAAAGCAAGGAGCAACAACAAAAAAAGAGATTTCTCAAAGATTTCAAGCCTATGGTTATGTTCTGGGGTCTATAGTTTTGTAGTAGTGTCCAGTTCATAGCATATCTCCGTGTCACTGATAGACAAAGGAGGCAGACAGAGCCCAGATCCATGCTGCATGATCCTAGCAAGCCTGTAGTAGGATTAGAATGGGGTGCTGGATAATCCCAGCAAGGCTGCAGTAGGAATAGGATAAGGTGCCAGTTCTGATGCTTACAACTCCACAGGCTGACCCTGGCCTCTGGTTGTGGAGTTGGGGCTTGAGTTGCTCAGCCTACAATGCTCTAGGTATCTCTGCCAGCCTGACCTCAGCTCCCTGATCCTGGATGTCTCCTGAAGTTGTGCCTCACCTAGAAACTGAGAGCCCTGAGATGAAGTCAACCCATGGCTGCTCTGAGTCCTGGGTCAGTTGGCCCCTCCTTAAAATGGCATCTAGCCAAGTACCCATCTCCTGGGGGTGCTTGGAATGGAGTCATTCACCAGCTATTATAACTTACAACATCTATTGCTCCATTCCACTGGTGCATTTCTCCCTGGAGGCCTTTGGAATCACGCATCCTCACTGTGTCTCTGTACCTTCAGGCCTCTTCTCACACCATGAGCCAGGAGTCACAGAGAAAGTGCAGTTTTCCCCTTCCTTTTTCTGTGTTGAGGTCTGTCCACTTTCCCTGTGGGCTCCAATTCTCCCTTCAGATTCTTCCTGGGTCCTGGAGATCCACCTCCTCCTTTTTTTCCCCAAGTTGTTATATTCCAATGTCCGGATTCCACATCTCAGAGAGGCTGATTAGCTGCTATTTACCACAATCTTCCCAGAAGTCTCATTTTTTTATTGTTTTTCACTCAATTTGCTTATCTGATCAGTGATGATAATAGAAAAAGTACTGGGCTGTGATTGGGGTCTAGCCTGGGGGCCATATTTTCATTTATGTGATCATGGGCTAATTAATGACAGTTATATCAGATTTCTGAACATTTATTACACTATGTATTTATGATATATACATTTTCATTTATAAATGTGTGTGCATATATATTTTTATATGTAATTTTTAAAAGTTCCCTGTAAACTTGGACCGGGGATTTAGCTCAGTGGTTCTGCCACCTGCTTTGCAAGTGCAAGGTCCTGAATTCAATCCTTGATACCAAAAAAAAAAAAGTTCCCTATAAACTGTTACTAATATTGTGGGAATATCTTCACATCTTTTATCTCAATGTATATATTTTTAGAGTAAAACTAGGATTCTACTTGCTGTTTTAGAAATCATACATCATGAATATTTTCCTTGATATGAAATATTCTTCCAGAACATGAATTTTAATGGTCATACAGTCCTTTGAACAGAATAAGACATCATACAATGTACCATGGTGATATCATTATTCCTTCTTTAAAGTGCTATTCTGTTTTAAAAGATTTTAATTTCTTCCTTTCTCTGTAGGGAACATGGTCTCAAAGTATCGAGACCCTTTGATCCACACCTTCCTGAGGGGCGTGAGAGATCCAGATGGTGCCCACAGGGCCAGCAGCTTAGCCAACCTAGGAGAGCTGTGCCAGCACCTGGACTTCCTGCTGGGCCCCATAGTCCATGAGGTGCTGTATGTTGATTCCTTCCTCTAACGCTTCTTCTTGCTTTGACCTATGATATAACTTGGCATTGAGAGTCAGAAAACCTGTGTTTTTTTTCTAGATCTGCCACTGCTGCCTCCCTATGAGACAGGGCAAGGAACTTCCCTAGGTTTCATTTATCTTTTATGTATAATTTAAAGTTGTGTTATAAGTTGCACATCCCTAATTATACTCCAAAATCTGAAACTGTTTGAGCGCCAACATGGTGTCATAATTGGAAAATTTCCACACTATGAAACTTTGCTTTATGCACAGAATTATTTAAAATGTTGGGCAGAATTACTTTCTGGCTATATGTGTAAAGTTTATGTGAAACATGAATGAATTTTGTGTTTAGACTTGGACCTCATCCCCAAGATAACTAACTTACTGTGTATATACATTTATTCTAAAATCCAAAACAAATCTGAAATCCAAAATGTTTGGTCCCAAGCATTTCAGATAAGGGATACTGAACCTGAAGTAAGAATCTTATTTCCAAGTAACAGGAAATTATCTTAACCTAGCTTAAGCAATAAAAGATGACTTATTATAAAGATTCTAAGGTAACTAACAGAGTTGAAGAAACCTTTTAAAGGGGCTAAATAGACCTTTATCTAGTCTCTGGACTATTTACAAATCTTCTTTTTCTCCTAAATGATCAATTTTATTTATTTATTTACTTTTGGCTTGATTTTTTTTGAGATAGGGTCTTGCTGTGTTTTTTTTTGTTTTTGTTTTTGTTTTTGTTTTTTTGTACTAAGGATCGAACTCCTCAGGACCTTGTGCTTGTGAGGCAGGCACAGTGCCACTATGTTAAATCCTGACCCTCAGGCTGCTCTTACATTCATGTGCGGTCCATGCTGGCCTTTAACTCACACCAATCCTCCATCCTCAGCCTCCCAAGTGTTCCATGTGTGAATCTTACTTCTATTTACAGCAAAATCTCGGGCAAATACTCCAGGCCTTCTTTGGTCACAAAAATGCCCTGAAGGAAGAGAGCCTTGCAGCTGAATCTGGAGAACAAGCAGAAGTTAGATTGTCCAAGAAGGCAGGGGTCTTGGGGATATATATATATAT
>NW_022900944.1:33122539-33151736 GCF_012274545.1 Fukomys damarensis
ATACACATACATACATACATACATACATACATACATACATACATATATTTGGCAGGATCCCCAGGACCCAGGAAGAATCTGAAGGGAGAATTGGAGCCCATAGAAAAAATCAACAATAATTTAGTTTCTTAAAAAAAAGAAGAAGAAGAAGGCAGGGATGAGCATTTCAGCAGAGGCATTAGTGTGTGCAAGGTGGGGCTGTAGGAGGAAGCCTGGCATGTTTGAAGAGGGATGGGAAGAACCCAAAGCTCAGGTGGAGAGGTAAGTGGGGGTGGGGCTAGTTGGTGGCAAAAGAGGCAGGCAGGGGCTACATCATGAAGTAGTTTGTTACTGTATGATTTCCTGACTCACAAAAAGAATCAAGCATTGCTTATTTAACCTTAAAAAATGAAGTACAGGGCCGGGAATTTAGCTCAGCGGTTCTTCCGCCTGCCTCACAAGTGCAAGGTCCCGAGTTCGAACCCTGGTACTAAAAAAAAAAAAAGAGAGAGAAGTACAAATAGGAATGGTTCATTTGCCAGACAGAGGTACTGATGCAAAAGGAAGCACCATGTGTGACCATGGGACCTTTCTATGTTTCACCCTTCAAATCAAAGGGAGGAATGACTGCTGGGAGGGCACCTGCCTGACACATCCCTGTCCAGTGACCTGTCCCACTCCTAGGGACCTGCACTGTTTCTACTACATCAGTTCCCAGAGTGTTCAGGATTATTGATAAACAGCATGGCAAGGACAGACCAGTTGTTATTTATCTTTTTATACCTGCTCATACCCATCACAGTGTTTGGCATATAGTGGGTGCTAAGTGTTAGCTAACTGCTATAAAAAAGAGAAGAGGTAAGGCAGGTTGGGGAAACTAGTTCCTACATGTTGAAAAAAGTCACAATTCTCAATACTCTTCTGAGACCCTTACATATATCAGTTGATCCAGTCCTCAACAAAGAAACCGAGGCACAGAGAAACTTAAGTTGCCAAGGTCATGAAGATAGAAAGTGGCAGGGCTGGAATTTGAATGTGAACAGTTAGTCCCAGAATTCATGCCATTAATCACTCCTCTATCTTGTCTTTCAATAAGTATTTTTGGTTCATTTTTAAGATTGCATTTTTGCTTGAAATTGTAGAGTATCACCATGAGAAAAGCCATAGGCAGGAAGGGTCATGTAGCTGTGCCTTAATAGAGCTTGTTTTGGCAGTGAAACTTCAGAAGGCATTCCTTCTGATTTGGAAAACCAGGTGTTTCCATCCCATATAATTTCTGACTCCTCTTTTTAGATGTTCTTTCTCATGTAGCATCCCACGCTTGCCTTGTCATCAGTGCCAAACCATCTACCTGGGGGACTACAAGTTTGAACATGCTTGGAGCTGTGCCAGTTTTAGTGTTTCAGTCACTGAGTCCTCCTACAGTCTGACAACTCAAGTAGGCTCTTTGACATGGCTTTTTAGTAGCTCTTCATTCATTTATTCATTCAACCAATATTTATTGAGCCCATGCTCTGTGCCAGTTGTCCTAGCACCAAGCCACATGCTAGGTGTTGGGGACCAAGCTGTGAACACAGTAAAGGCCCTATCTTCATGAACCTGACTTTCTGGAGAGGAGAGGTAGGCTATAAACAAGTAAATAAGTCTATGCTGTGTTGGGGTGGTAAATGTTAAGGAGATCCATCTAGTAAGGTGAAGAACACAAAGGGAGCTTGTTACCATACATGACTCAGATGAACAGGAAAGGCTTCAAAATGATGAGTGAAATTTGAGCAAAGACCAGAGAAGCAAGGAGGTGATCCAGATTCCTGCAAAGGGAATGTTCACGGTCAGGCTTGATGTGCAGGGAGCACCAAGGTCAGTGTGACTTGTGAGAAGAGCATGAGAGAAAGAATCATAGGAGTCAGTATTAGGAAAGTATTGCCAATCCAGAGAGAGCTTGAATGGACTCTGGCCTTTCCTATGAATGAGATAAGAAGCCAGAGCAGAGGAATGAAATGGTCTAGCTTATTTTAGAAGATTGTGCGGCTTCTGTGATAGCTCTTTTGGTGCCTCATGAAAGCTCTTTGTAGTCTTAGAAATTCTCACCTCCAGGGTACACCAGTAAAAATGGAACTTTAACCTTGAGGAAACTTGTCTGCAATCTGAAGGAATTCTTCATGAGCAAAGGTCATGTTCCAGGAATGCTAGAAAACAAGGGTAAAGGACCCAGCTTCGTCCCCTATGGAAATTCCCATACAATGTGAAGTAAGGGACCAGAGTGATGCAGTGGAGCAAGCACAACAGGCTGAAAGAACATGAAGCTGGGGCCCTGTGTTAGACATGCCAGGGCATCAGTAAGGTTACACTGATCAAGTGCTAACCAGGCAGAGGAAGAAGAGAAGAGTAGTCTGCTTTGATATAAAGTCTTACAAACTAGCTGCCATAGTCTCGTCTGACATGATCCAGTCTGGGACATGAGCCCTGCCTCCATCTGTAGCACACGAGCCTCTGAAGAAAGCTGTGCTAAGGTTGGGTGCTCCAGATCTGGGCATTGTCTGTGCTTCTGTGGTGCTGGCTGGTAGTGGGGGAACAGAAAGTGTGGGCTCAAGCCTTCCACAGTCTTCACACTGGAAATTCAAGTTTTCTTCTCTGTTGATATTAAGATTTAACTTGTGTAGGGAATATTACTATTTTTTTACCCAGTTTCTCCTTGTTCTTGTCAAGATAGTACTGCTTAAAACAAAGTTTTGATAGGCTCTTTCTTTCATCTTCATCACTCTATGAGAAGTAAATATAATTGAGGTGAACCACAGTGAGAGTCCTGTCCTCAATCCAGCAAATAAAATGGGCCCCAGGTGACAAGTCTGTGGAGCAGTTTCTTTTTATGCAGTGCCCGTAATTCCACATACCTGAGCTTTGAGGCTTGATGTAATTTGTTACCAATTTTGCCACCATCGGTATAGGTTCCTAAGTCTGAAGGCTCATGCAGGATAAGGGTGAAGGGTGTGTGGACACTTGAGATGAAGACTTGGCGGATGTTCTAGGAAACCCCGAGGAAGCTCAAGAAACTGCCATGGTTTCTTTCCTGGCACATCGAGTGAGTAAGCTGAGCTCATAATAATTATTAATTACACTGCTTTTGCTATTAAGGCTTCTTAGTTCACAGATGGTCTGGTTTTAGACATAACAACAGACAGACCAAATTTTAACAAAGGAAGCTTTAGATACAGTTGGAAAATTGAAGCCATGCTTCTTTGATACATAACTCAACTCTGGTACTTTCTTTCCTGAAATTTGCCAGCGTCATTTTTGGGAAATTTTACCACTTATATTTTCTTCATTTTTATAATTCTGATTATGCTTGATGTATGCCAGCTATTTAGGGAGTGTTTTTTCCTTATTTCTGTTGGCTCCCACAATGTGTTAAATTGCTTAAACTTCTCAATGTTTCTAAGGCAGCCATCATCTTTCTTCTGTATAGCTTTCAGAAATGGATATGACTTATATGATTTAGCAAGCAAAGAGAAAGCCTTCCATGGTATCATTGCTGAGTATAATAGGTACATTGACCCTCACTCAGGGCAGGTGTCACAAAGATTACACAGAATAGGTTTCTGCCATCTGGGAGGGCTTACAAACAAAGAATAGAAATATTATACACACAAAAAAAGTATTACACCAACTCATAAATTAGTAAACACCTTACATCATCTACGTGTCATTCTTCAAGGCTTTTAGGGATAAGAGACGATATTCAGTATGTCCTTAGGGTTGGCAGTGAGAGACTAGCAATGGAGTGACTTGTTCAGATTGGGTACCTGCAAGAGAGTAGCCTTGCTCCCTCCCTGTGCCTAGTGTTAGCTTAAGGGTCTGACCCACCGGCCTGAAGGAGAGCTGGACACAGTGCTTGATCTAGGCGGAAAGAGGCTCTTTTGACCTCTGCGTGGTGTCCACAAGACCATATTAAAATCCTGGTGCCCTAAATACATTTTGCACAACCATTTTATATTTCCTAGTGTTTAAGGAAGGTTTGTGAACCTCTTCTGTTCTCAGTCTTCTTCCTGATTACCTAGGGTGGCTCATTGAAGTTGGACTTGAGATAATCTAGCATGTAAGTCACTAACAGCTAATAGGAAGCAGGAGATCATTCTAGCTGATCTCAGCCAGGCTTGTAACAACCAGCTCCTCTCAGCTGTACCTTCAAGGTGGCACAGGGATTCAATAGGCCATGAAGGGAAAGTTCTTTTCTAGTCAGGATGCTTCTGTCTGGATATTCTGATTATGGAACTAATACCCGACAGTCAGAGTTGGCCTTCCACTGAGAAACTGAGGGAAAGGGTCACACTCAGCATAGTGAGGCTAAACAGGGGGGTCAGAGAGAAGGTACTGACAGGGTTCTAGAGCAGGAAGCTTTTTACTGCCAAATTAGAAGCATGAGCACCAAGCTAAACCTTGAGGGAACAGGCAAAAGCTTGGGAGCCTCTGCTCATGACTTAGCCCTGGGCTGACTTCAGATATTAGCTATCAGACTGTATGAGCTAAACTTTCTTGTGTTGGGCCAGGGATTGAGCTCAGTGGTTCCTCCACCTGCCTCACAAGCACAAGGACCCAAGTTCGATCCCCAGTACCAATAAACAAACAAATAAACAAACTTTTTTGTGTCAAGAAAGACTCCAGGGCTGGGGACTTAGCTCAGTGGTTCTGCTACCTGCCTCACAAGCACAAGGTCCCAAGTTCAATTCCCAGTACCAGAGAGACAGAGAGAGAGAGAGAGAGAGACTCCAACCTAGCTCTAGCTTGTTTCTCTGACTTCAGCTCTTACCCTGTAAATACTAAGCCTGAAACTCAAGGTAGCTATTATATTGTTGCCTATTTGGAGATGGTCCAATGAATTCCTCTTAGGACTGAATTGCTTCTACTGTTAATGCCAGAGGCATAGGAGCCAGTGCTGGTCTCAGAGTCAGGGTCTCAGGTCAAAGGCAGATCAGAGTCAGGGTCTCAGGTCAAAGGCAGAAGCAGCTTCCTGGGTCTTATTGAAAAACAGCCCCCATAGGGACAGGGGTATAGCTCAGTGGCACTGCACCTGCCTTGCAAGCACAAGGTCCTGAGTTTGATCCCCAGTACAGAGAGGGAGAAGGAGGGAGGGGGGAGGGAGGGAGGGAGGAAAGCACAGCAAAAAAAGAAAAAAAACAGCACCCAATGAGTTAAGCCTTTCTGGGATTTCTCTTTCCTTACAAGCTGCAAGTTTGTCTAATAGATGGACAACTTGATTAAATGCCAGTGCAGCACAGATGCAATTATATTTAAAAACAAGCACTTTCTTCTAATCTTTCTGCCATTACTGATTAATTAGATACTTTGAACTATGCCCAACTGTTTGAAAGCTGTGAAAAATACAACCTGCATAGTTAAAATTTCTGTACCAGCCTATTCCCTCATTTGTGCCTGTATTCACCATTCTTTGAATGTAATATATATTTATACATGTTTCCAAACACACAATCTGGTTATTTTCTTATCATGGTTAGAAATTCCTCTACTGCTGGTGAAAAAATACATACACACAGAAAATCCAGCTGGGCATGGTGGCGCACACCTGTAATCCCAGCACTCAGGAGGCTGAGGCAGGAGGATCACTGTGAGTTCGAGACCAGCCTGGGCTACATAGTGAGTTCCAGGTCAGTCTCAACTACATAGTGAGACCCTGTCTCAAAAAACAAAACAAAACAAACAAAAAAAAACAACAGAAAATCCAATAACAGTCCAGGGATGTAGCTCAGCAGCACGTCTACCTGGCAAGTGCAAGGCCTGAGTTTGATTCCTGGTACCAAAAATAAAAAGACAGAAAATCCAATAACAAAAGTATCTGAGACACCAATTGAATAATTCAGATGTACCTTCGGGTTATTGCTGCTATACGTTTCATTTGCAAAAGTTTTTCTAGGTGGGTATGGTGGTGCACACCTGTAATCCCAGCACTCAGGATTGCTTCAAGTTCAAAGCTAGCCTGAACTACAAAGCAAGGTCCTGTCTCAAAACAAACAAAAAAAAAAGCTATGTGTTTTTCTTTTTCTTTTTTATTTTATTTTATTTTATTTTTTTGTACCAGGGATCTAACTCAGGACCTTGTTGCTTGCAAGGCAGGCATGGTGCCATGGACTATCTTTTCTTTCTTTGCTTAGTGTCCCTACAGTGGGACACATAACAGTTTTTCCCACTTTTACGGAGATAGTTAACTGTTTAGTTTTTTTGTTTTTTGGTACTGGGAATCAAACTCAGGGCCTCATGATTGCCAGGCAGGCACTACACTGCTGAGCTACATCCCCAGCCCGCTTAACCTTTGAGCTTATCTTTTTTGAGATGCATATTATATACATATATTCCTTCCTACTCTTTGACCTTCCTTCTGAATTCCAAAGCAGATTTTGTCCTTTTTGAGAAATCCTAGACTATATCCATCTCACCTTCTTTATCGACGGTGAGGAAACTAATCCACCCCTCTCTAACCCAAATTGCTCTTGATGAATGTGTAGTAAGTGCAACATAGTTGAAAGGCTCAGGTAATTGTGCGATCCTGATTTTTATTGACTTCTTCCCTCACCCTCCTAGGTGACAACTTGCCTGATTGCTGTAGCTAAAACAGACAGTGAAGTTCAAGTGCGCAGAGCTGCCATCCACGTGATTGTTATGCTGCTTCGGGGACTCAGCCAGAAAGCTACTGAGGTAAGTCGATGTGTTTCCTACCTCTTTGTCTTCAGTCTTCCTTTACCAGGGCAGGCTCAAACCTTTTCCCTATATAGCCTCATGTACATGAATCAGTCAGCAGGGATTTTGCACTTTGCATCTTCAGTAAAAGTCTCTGTTTCCTATCTAACATATTGGGCAACTACCTAGTAACTGCTGCAGAAAAACCAAACATGTCTTTACAGATTGAGGTTCTGAATTCTGACATTGTCCAAACAGGCAGGTTCCAAAGTGAGCTACCTGAAATACATTAACTCACCTCTGCTGCCTGAACTCTAATGACTTGCTCTCCTGGCTCATTTCATTGTTCATGCTGAATTACTGAAGAGCTTCATTTAAGATGTTTCCTTCCTAGCTCTTAATTCAATCCATGAGATTTTCATTGCTGCATAAATTAAACTTTATTCCTCAAGTGGATTTGGCTGGATTTCTACTACCTGTATGTCCAATACAAGAAGAAAAAAAAAATATATATATATATCCATATATATGCTAAGAATGAGTGATCTCAAAATTAATTTTCTTCTTGATTTTAATGGAAACTCATTCCTAGTTGACTTTAAATGGAGAGTTTGCATTAATAATTCACTTCCTGTTATCCACAGTGATCATCTGTGGCCCACACATCAGTATTTAACCAAGATTTCAGGGGAACCATGTAAGAGTGATCGTTTTGTAACACAGGCCTTATTCATGGTAGAATTTTACCATATCCAGTTCCTGGTACCTGTTTATACATGCATGGACTGTTAGTTATCCCCTTCCTTCTCTGCACAACCACATTTTCTCTGTAAATGCATGCTTGCTATTGTTTTAGCTTAGCAGCTAGGCCATTGAATCTTCAAAAAGCTACTTCTCTATCCTTTATCCTCAGCGGCATTTCCCTTCCTTCTCATCTGCTTGTGTAGGTTAAGGTTTGGATTGAATGACTTTATCTGGTCTGAACAAGTTCAGCCTCAGAAAACTATAATGACCTAAACAAGTTAAAGATTTGTTTTGCTCGTATCACAGGAAACACATAGGGAGGTGTTGTTTGTTTGTGGCTCAGAATAAACAGAGCCAGTATTTCTATAATCCTCATGGCCTTTGTCTCATGGTTACAGACAGCTGCTGCTGTGGCCGTTATAACTAACTTAAATGAATAAGAGAGAAGCTGGGAGAATGACAGCTCTAGGTACTTTTATATCCTTTTCTGAGGAACTAGAACAATTTCCTGGAACTCCCAGCGCTAGCTTATGTTTTATTGGCCAGAAGAGCCACACATAATTAGTTATCACTGCAAGCAGCCCGACAGTGTATTTAGCTGGTATATTGCTGTTCTGAACAAGATTGAATTCTAGTTAGCAAGGGAGAAGTCAGGAAATGGGTATTAGAGAGCTGACTAATAGTGACATGAAGGGGAATGAGAAAGAATGATGTGGCTTTTTCAAGGAGTTCTGTAAAGATAGAATTGCTTAGTAACTGTGAGCTCTCACCTGGAGGCATTGAAGGTTCCAGATTGTTATCTAGGACTTTGATGGGAATAGGGGGTACAGGTCATATAGATCATAACTTGATAATTCATATAGTTAAGTGAATTGCCGTAGAGCACACTGCTCTTCTTGAAAATCTGCTGTATAAGAGGGAGTCAAGAAAGATGAGGGGATTTCAACACATGGTTAAGATCTACACAACTCTTAGTAAATATATCATTGTATCATTGTTATATAAGTTTTTAACAACTGAGGAAACTGGGTGAGAGGAGTACAGGGGACTCTGTACTATCTGCAACTTTTCTGTAAGTCTAAAATTATTTCAGAATTAAAATGTACTTAAGAATATAAGTTGCAACACTATTAAAGAAATTTACAAAGGACTGGGGATTTAGCTCAGTGGCACCGTGCTTGCCTCTCAAGCGCAAGGTCTTGAATGCAATCCCTGATACCATTAAAAAAAAAAAAATTTCCAGGACTTTGGGACTGGGGATGTAGCTGCATGGTAGAGAACACACTTAGTATGCACAAGGCCCTGGGTTGAATCTCCACCACCAAAAACCCACTGTAAGTGCACACATCCTTACTGAATGAGAGGGAAGGCATGTGGTGATGAGAGGGGGTATATATGCATATAAAGTAGCGCAAAATGTTTGGTTAGCAAAGTGAGCAAAGAAATACAAAGAAATTCTATGCAGATTTCTCACATCTGTGTAGCCAGTGAAAGCAACACTGCTTGTCTCACCAGTACTAAAATAATTTGTGTCCGTGGAAGATCTTGTCACTTTCAAAAAGCTATGTGAATGAAAAACCTCCCTTTTATTTTCCAAACCATCTGTAGTCTGCACTCACTGAAACCTGAAGATTGTGCTTACTCAGGGAAGAAAGAAAAGGAAATGGGATGGGATGAATGTATGATTCCTCTGTCTAGTGCATCCTTGAGACCAGGTGTGTTAAATCTTGTCATTGTAGGTGTGATTATAATCAGGGACTCTTCAATGAGAAGTGGAGATAACCACAAGCTTTCAATCTTGAATTTCTCTTTATAGCTCTGTTTTGCCCTTAAGAACAGCTGAAATGGAAGTGCTACTTTGTTGATGAAGTTTTGTCTTTTTTTTTTTCCCCCCCGCTTTGATGAGTCTCTCAAACTCTAGAGTGCCAAAAGCTAATACTGAGTTTCATTAAATTCTCTCTTGCTAAGGGATGTACTGGCCAAGGACCTCTGTGGTTATGGCAGCTTGAAAGGGAGGTAGAAGAGATAGGTTGGAGTCAAAAGGGAAGACATCACCAAATCCAACTCATGAGGTAGTTTTTACCTCTTTCTCACTTGAAAGTAGCCAGATTTCTCTATAATCAACACAGTATCCACAATGAAGGAAAATCTCATCAGCATTTCTTATTGAGAAACCTATTTTCTCTGCTTAGCCTTATTTTAGCCTTAGGACTGTATCTGATTGTTGTATAACCTGAAGTTTAGTTAAAAACCGGAAGGAACTTTCTTTGAACCCATTCTACCTTATCCTTGCTGAAAAATAAATTTATTAAGAATAGCCAGAGAGGGCTGGGGATTTAGCTCAGTGGTTCCAGTGCCTGCTTTGCAAGTGCAAGGACCCGAGTTCAATCCCCGGTACCAAAAAAAAAAGAATAGCCAGAAGAGGAAACATGTACAGACCTGCACTTTGTGTTGCCCTCACAGTTAAGGATGGGCCCTTTCTAACACCAAGAAAGTAAGCTAAGCAACAGAATAAAGAAATTGTGCTTAATCCTTCACTCTTCACAAGTTTGATCTTTGTACAATATTTATTTATTCTATATATTATAAATGTTTAGAACATCCATTCATAAATTCATTCCAAAAACAATAATCACTAATAGTTGAACACTAGTTTATCAGACTGGCCCTCCAGATACCGTCTGTCAAGTTTGGACATAATATAATGAGCAGCTACCTGAAATCACTGGAGAGGAATTAGAAGTAGGCAGATTCTGAAGGGTAGGCCTGGGATTTAGCTCAGTGGTTCCAGCACCTGCCTGGTAAGCACAAGGAGCTGAGATGGATCCCCGGGACCTAAATAAATAAATAAATAAACCCAGTAATTCGATTCTGAAGGGGAGTCTCAGCTTAAAGGAGAAGTGATACATTCTGTGAGCTCCCATTTTCTTAGCTTTTATCCTAAAGGCAAACTTAAAAGGTTATTTGGCAAGGAATGCAACCCAGTAAGAGCCCTAGTAGAGATCAGTCTTGCTGGCCTGGGGAACCAGAAGGTAGAATCAGGGAAACCACATCTTCAGGAGAAAGAGGAACAGTGCTCGAAGAGAAAGGTCCTGAGGGAAGATTCACAAATTCTCCCTACATCTCTGGCTAACCTGTGTATCAAGCAAGATAATTTCTTACTTAAAAAATAAAGCCAAGCCTGGTGTAGTGACATATGCTTTTAATCACAGCACTCAAGAGGCTGAGACAGAAGGATCCACCACAAGATCAAGGCCAACCTGAACTACATAATAAGACTGTCTTAAAAAAACAAAAACAAGGATAGGGGATATGGCTCCTGGCAGAGAATTTACCTAGCATCCAAAAGGCCCTGGATTCAATCCCTAGTACTATGAGAGAGAACGAGAGAAAGGGAAAAGAAGAAAATACTCATCGGAGAACCAAATCCGCAATTTCCATAATTTAGCATTTATAATATTTAGAATATAATACAAAATTACACAATATATGAAAAAATTGGTAAAATGATATATATTCTCAAGGAAAACTAAGACAAACCCCAAGATAATACTGACATTGGAATTATCAAAGATTTTAAAAGATAGTTATCAATAAAGTAAAGGAAAATATTTCTGTAATAAAAAAGAAATATCAAAAATAGAAATGATAATAATAAAAAAAAGAGCCCAGTATAACTTCTAGAACTAAAAAATATTATTTCTGAGTTTAAGAAAAAACCCTGAATGGAGTTAAAAGTGAAAAAGAGACAACCAAGAAACAAAGAATTTGAAGATAGAATAACTAAGATCAAAATGGACCAAAGGTCTAAGTGTTAAAACAGAAAAACTTAACCTGCTGGAATATAAAATAGGTGAAACTTTTGAAGTCATAGGCATAGACAGAATCCAAAATACACAAAAGACAACAGCAAGGATTAACAAATAGGGTCATATCAAATTTAAAGGCTCCTGAACAGCAAAGGAAACAACCAATAGAGTGAAGAGACAACCTTCTGAATGGGAGAAAAATTTGTCAGCTATTCCTCCTATGGCTAACATCTAGAATATATAAAGAACTCAAAAAATTAGACCCCCCCCCCAGTAAAAGGCGTACTCAACAAATGAAAAACCAAAATAATAGATACTTCTCAGAAAAAGTAAAAATAGCCAATGCCTATGTGAAAAAATGTTCAGCCTCACTGGCCATTGAGAAATGCAAATTAAAACAGCATGACGTACCATCTCACTCCAGAAAGAATGGCTATCATCAAGAAATGAAAGAGGCTTTAGGGAAAAAAACACATCCTCACTGTTGGTGGGACCGTAAACTAGTAACAACCGCTATGGAAAGCACTGCTATGGAAAGCAGTATGGAGATTCCTCAGAACACTAAAGAGACCCAGCTATTCTTCTAGCTATCTTCCTTCCTCAAAATGCTAAAGGGAACGTATTACAGTGATACATGCAGCCCATTTTGTAATAGCTACGTCTTGGAAACATCCTACAAGCCCATCAACAGGTGAATGGATTTTTAAAATGTGGTAGTGTACACAATGGGTAAGTGAATGCACCTAGAGACCATAATATTAAGTGAAATAAATCAGACACACGGGCTTAAATATTGTATGATTTTTCTTATAGGAAAAACCAAACTATAAATAAAAAGCAAAATAAAAGATAGATAATGGGAAGTAAGGAGATCCTTTTCAAATAGGAAGGGAAACAAAATGGAGGGAGGAGAGAGGAAAGGGATAGAAAAAATAGAAATAGGGCTTTTGCAAATGGGATAGGGAACAAAAGTTGGTAGGAGCAGGGGGGAATGGGAGGAGTAGGGGACAAGAAAAGAAGATGTGCTATGTACATATACCACAATATACTAATAAAAACTAAAAAATATTTTTAAGGCCGGAATTTAGCTCAGTGGTTCCGCTGCCTGCCTTGCAGGTGCAAGGACCCGAGTTTGATCCCCCGGCCCGGAAAAAAAAAAAATTTTTTTTTTTTTTAAATGAGTGATTTGGTATGACCTGAGGCAATCAGGAACAGGGTTTGCCTTGTATTTTCCCTGGGAACACTGGGTCAATATGTACTAATTTAGTATTTGCAGGGATTGTATAAAACATTAACAGTTGGGCCCAGTGTTGCACACCTGCAATCCCAGCACTGGAGAGACTGAGGCAGAAGGATCACCATGAGTATGAGGCCAACCTGAATTACATAGTGAGTCCCTGTCTCAAAAAACAAAATCAAAAGTATAACTACCATAAATCACGAAAATCAATTATACACAATAGAAAAAAAAGCTAATCTTAAAAAAAAGTGATTTTTTTTCCTGTCTGAGAAGTGATTATTTTATTCATGTCCAATCTGTTTTTCATTTTACAAAGCTAAACTTCATTTCATGATAAACTGTAATGTGCTTCCATCAATACATTCATCCTCAGAATTGAGTTTACAAAAACTTTGAAACTATGTATTAAAACACGCACAACGCATACACAATTATTTAAATTTGTCTAAAAGTAGAGTTATTTGTATTGATTATAGTTTATATATAACTAGGTAACTACTGCTGCAGCCCTCGACTTAGTTTACTAAGTGGTGTCTTCTCACAACAACCAAAGTACTTGAGACCTTTGTGGTTTGCTTGACACATGTAAGGCCATGGGTTCAATTGCCAGTGCCCCCCACCAAATCAGACTTTGTTGAACATTGTTCAGTGCAATGGGAAACAGGAGCCTAGAAGGATTTAAAAATATATTGTGCATTTATAAATTGTCTCTTACCGCAAACATTTCCCTCCTACTCATTCTTAGACATACTAATTGCCATTGCTCCATTTCTGTGAGAGAGAAGGCAAATCCTGGCTTTAAAAAAAAGGAAACAGCTTGCAGTGATGCTCTGCTTTTTAATTGCAGAAGGTGCTTATGCTTCATTCAGAAGATTTAAGTGTCACTGTCCCATTTTCACCTTGTGCCTGTCTGTTCAGCCTGAATCAGAGCTAGGCTATGCCACACAATCTTTGACAGAGCACAAATGGCAAGTTTTAGGCAAACAGACGGAATGGAAAGTTCCATTCCTTTTATTAATTTTGTCTTTTTGATAGTTATTTTGACAACATTTGGCATGTTTCATGCTATGAGAACAGTAAATTTGCCAGTGTCCTTCCCAGAATGACGTCCACAGACACTGCTTTTTTGAGCAGATAAAAGGCTTCATGTGGAGAGCAATGAAAAGATATTTATATAAAAATGACTAGGGTTTAGGTAGTACATATTCCTCTAGACTCCTTTAAAAAAGTGGTTAGGAGAGCCCTTCCAGAAGTGAAATCAAAGAACCTTTCCCCTTCCTAGGAGCTTGAAGCTGCAGCTAGTTGATTATGACACCATTTTGTGTATCAGAACTTGAGTGTGTGCAGCGTCAGTATTGTTAATACCAAGAATTTCAATAAAAATTCAGTCTTTTTTGGACATAACTGGGATTTAAAAGTACAGCATGAGTGAATCTCAGCATTCCAAGAGGCTGAGGCAGGAGGATCATGAGTTTGAGCCCCAGCCTGGGCAACTTAGCAACCCAGGGAAATCATGTCTCAAAAACTTTTTTAAAAGGGCTACGGATATAGCTCAGCATGAAGGCCCTGGGTTCAGTCCCTAGTACTCTGTCAGTCTATCTTTTATAAAGTATTTCTTATTCTCAAACATTTTCCTCTCTACTTACTCTTAGACATCCTAATTTCTATTGCTCTTTTTCATTCTACAAAGAAAAAAATCCTTAGGCCTTGTATTAGTTTCCAAGGGCTGCCATTACAAAGTACCACAAGCTAGATGTCTTATAAAACAAAAATTTACTGCCTATAGTTCTGGAGAATAGAATCCCAAAATCATGGTGTCCACAGAGTCAGACTCGCTCTGAAACCTGCAGGGAAATTCTTTCCCACCTGTCCAAGCTTCTGGTGGTTTTACTCTGAGATTTATTGGCTTGTGGCTGTGCAATTTTGTCTCTGCCTTTGTCATTAGCTGCACTCTCCCTGTGTTTCTGCCTTTCCCTGAGTGTCTTACAGGGACATTGATCACCTAACACTATTATGACCTTGTCTTAGCCACATGTGTCTTAATCACAGTGACCCTATTCATGTAAAAATATTCATTTGTCATAGGTTTAATTTCCCATCTGGAGCAGGGCGTGGTGGCGCACTCCTGTAATCCCAGCACTTGGGAGGCTGAGGTAGGAGGATCGCTGTGAGTTCAAGACCAGCCTGGGCTACATAGTGAGTTCCAGGTCAGTCTCAGCTACATAGTGAGACTCTGTCTCAAAAAACCAAAAAAAAATTTTTTCCCCCTCTGGAGAATAGCCATTCTAGTTAGTTGGTTAAAAACTTTTGCAAAGTTCTAGTTTCTTTTTAGCCATATGCTTTTTTCCCCCTTGAATAGCAGGTTCTCATTGCTTCTTTGAGTCAAGTGTTGCCAAAAAGTTGTGATGGCTTTTTATACCTGTTACATGAATTTAGAAGTTTATCTTACTCTGTTTTTTCTCAAGCCAATTTAATTTGCTATCTTTTACCTCTAAAGAGTCAGTCAGACAGGAAGTACAGCTTTTTAAATGTTTATTCCCACACATTAAAAACTGAATGTTGAGCTGTGGATTTACTTCAGTGGTTGCGGCACCACCTGCCTCGCAAGCGCAAGGTTCCAAGTTCAATCTCCGGTACAAAAAACAAACAAAAACCTGAATGTTTAGTCATTAACGAATGCCTGTTTTTCCAAGGAACTCTCGTGTCTGTCAAATACAAGATTTGTGTATGGGCAAGCAACTGAGAAGTCATCCTCGTAAACTCTTGAGTTAAAGAGGATTTACAGCTAGAGACTTCAGGGGCATTTGTCAGAGGCATATTTGTCTCAGGAGCTGAGCCAGGACCTGAAAAAAGCAGAGCTGCAAGAGTGTCAGGAGGGAAATGGTACCAGGCAGGGGATAGATGCCACCTAAAGGAAGTTGGTAAACTGGACAGTGGGCCAAGGCCAGGAAATGGGGACAGTGTCTGCAGGGCCACTGCTGCTGACCCAGAAAGAATTGATTGTGTCTTTATCAACCACACAAGAGCCACCTCTTCCCATCACCTTGTATTTTTTTCCTCAGTTTCTTAAATTGAGATATAATTCATATGCGATAAAATTCACCCTCTTAAAATAAAAATTCATCATTTTCTTATATTCATAAAGTTGTGCAGCCATCACCACTGCCTAATAGCAGAACATTTTCATCATCCCAAAAGGGAACCCCCTACTTGGGCCCAGGGTGGTTAGCTTAGCATTAGTGTGCTTGCCTAGAATGTGGGAGGCCCTGGCACTGTGAAAGAAAGAGGGGGGGGGAGGAAAAAGGCAAAGAAACCCATACCCATTAATATCTATGCCCCTGTTCTCTTCTTTCTGAAACTTCTAGCAACCAATAGATAATCTTCTTCTGTCTCTATGGATTTGCCTGTTCTGGGTATTTGTTATAAAATATATGACCTTTTGTTTCTGCCTCCTTCCACTTAGCATAATGTGGTTAAGAGTCATCCATGTATCATGTATTAGTACTTCATTCCTTTTTATGGCCAATTAGTATTCCATTATATGTATCACACCACATTTTCATCAGTTTGTGGACATTTGTGCTGTTCTACTTTTTTGGTTTTTTTATCTAATGTTGCTGTTTTATTCCATTCTCTGTTGCCATAATAAAATACCCAAGGCTAAGGTAACTTATAAAGAAAGAAAGTTATAGCTCACAGTTCTGAAACTCTTAAGAGCTTGCTGCTAGCTAGCTTCTGCTTCTCTTCTGGGGAAGGCTTCATATTGTGTCCACTCATGGAGGAAAAGCAGAAGGGAAAAAGAAACGTGCAGAAGAACACATGACAAGAAAAAAGTAGAGGGAAGGCTAGCCTACTTTCTTACAGTCCACTCTTGCAGAAATGAATCCGGTACCGAGAAACCTAACTCACTCCTGATAGACCTAATGCACTGCTGGTAGAAAGACATTTATGATTCATGACAGTGGTGCCCCCTGACCTATGCCCCTCCTGCTGGTTCCCACCACCTTGCAATACCATTACCTACCCATAACCTAGCAGTTGCTTTGCCATGTAGTTGTACACACTACATTTATGTACAAGTTTTTCCTCAAATGCATGTTTGCATTTCTTGTAGGTATATTAGAGGAGTTGCTGGGTCATATGGTCATTCCGTGTTTAACTTTTTAAGGAACTGCCAGATTGTTGTCAAAGTCATTTCACCATTTTACCTTTGCACCGGCAAAGAATTCCAAATTCTCTACATCCTCATTAATACTTGTTATTATTTATCATTTTAGTTACAGCCATCCTGGGGGGTATAAAGTGGTGAGGTTTAGATTTGTATTTTTCTGATGACTGAAGAGAGTATCTTTGCATGAACTTATTAGCCATTTGTTTCTTCTTTAAAGAAATATCTATTCCATTTCTTTGCCTATATATTTATATTTTAATTTAGTTTTTATTTTCAATTTTTTTCATATTTAATTTTAAAACAGTGATTTTACAAGGCCTAATTCAAAGACCCATCGCCCTTCTCCTTTCCCACTCTCCCTTGTCACTCCCCACTGGCCACCATTTTCAACTTCTCTAACTGCTTCTTAAATGTTTGCTTTCATATTACTTTTTTTTTTTTTTTTTTTTTTTTTTAGTTCTTTACATAGTCTAGGTAAGTAGTGCTTTGTCCGAGGAATTTTTTCCCACACCGTGGGTTGTCTCTTTACTCTGTTGGTGGTTTCTTTTGCTGTGCAATACTTTGTAATAAGATGAGACCCCAGTTGTTGATTCTAACATTTCCTGTGCAATCAGGGTTTTTATTCATAAAGTCTTTGCCTATACCAGTATCTTCGAGAGTTCTACCTATTCTGTCTAGCAGCGGATTGTTTCTGTTTTAATGTTTAGATCTTTGATCCATTTTAATTTTAGTTTAGTGCACAGTTAAAGATAGGGGTCTAGTTTTAATCTTTGGCATGTGGAAAGCCAGTTTTCCCAAAAGAGGCTGTCTTTCTTCCAGTGAAAGTGTTTGGCTCCACTGTCAGAGATAAGGTGGCTGAGTATGTCTGGAGTTGTTTCTGCATCTTATCTGTTCCATCGAGATCGGGTCTGTTTTTTGCCAATACCATGCTGTTTTCAGATCAGGATTTGTGATGCCCCTGCCTTGCCTTTGTTGCCTAGAGTTGCTTTTACTATTCTGATTCTCTTCTAGCTCCAAATGATTTTTATGATCATTTTTTTTTAATTCTGTGAGATATGCTGTTGGAATTTTAATCGGGAATGCATTAAATCTGTGAAGTTTGGCCATTTTCATTATAGTGGTTCTTCCTACCCAAGAACAAGGGATATCTTTCCGTTTTCTGGTATTTTCTTCAATCTCCTTTTTCAGAGTACTGTAGTTTTCAATGTAGAGGTCTTTTACTTCATTAGATTGATTCCTAGGTATTTCATTTTTTGCATGCTATTGTGGAAAGTGTGGTTTCCCTAGTTTCTCTCTCAGTGAGTTTGTTATTCATGTACAGGAAGGCTATTGATTTTTCCCCCCAGTACAGGGAATTGAACTTAGTTCCTCGCACTTGCAAGGCAGGCAGAATGCCACTGAGCTAAATCCCTGATACAGGCTATTGATTTTTGAGTATTGACTTTGTATCCAGCTATGCCACTGAATTTGGTTATTAAATTTAGAATTGGTTACTCTCTAAGCCTATTGCAAGAGGTCAGAACAAATCAGCTATATACAAATAGTTGTGGACTAGTGGGCTTTATAGGAAGGTGACAGTATGGACTGGTGATTTCACTGGCAGACTGTATTACGGTTATCTTGAAGCTTTTTTGTTTGTTTGTTTTTTGTTTTGAGGCTTGGCAGAAAAGAATGTTTGCTTTGACTTCTAGAAAATGATTGCAAAGAGATGATGAGTAAGTGGATGGAGACTTTTATTTAACTTTCCTGTTTATCATGTGATTGACCCCCCAGAGGGTACAACCTCAGGCTTCTGCCACGGATGGGAAAGAAGAGTCACTTGGATAAACGGTAGAAGAGGACTCAGGCAACCTGATTACCACTTAAGTCTATTTGCAGCTGGACATGGGGCTACAAACTGGGAATCCCAGCTATTCAGGATTAAGGCAGAAAAATCACAAGTTCAAGGCCAGCCTGGGCAATTTAGCAAGACCTTTTCTCAGAATAAATAAATAAAAGTAGAAAGGGCTGAGGATGTAGTTCAGGGCTCCCTGGGTTCAATTCCTCATACACCTGCAAAAACAAAAACAAAAACCTTTCATCGAGGGGTTCTGTTCATCTCAGTTTTAACAGGCCTGGTTCCAACAACTACTGAACTTTTTGAGTTTCTGTGGTGCATAAGACTTGTTTCTGGGTTTCTTAAGTTTAATGAATCAATTTATCATCCAAACTAGGACACCAAAATGAAGACTTTGACCCACAGATTCATCTGTCTTTTCAGCATCAAAATTTTTGTTGCCATTGCCTTGCAAGTTCTTTTTGTTTAATAACTTTGTACCACTGGGCGTGGTGGTGCATGCCTGTAATCCCAGCACTAGGGAGGCTGAGGCAGGAGGATCGCTGTGAGTTTGAGACCATCCTGGGCTACGTAGTGAGTTTCAGGCCAGTCTCAACTACATAGTGAGACACTGTCTCAAAAAACAAAAACAAAAAAAATACAATAACTTGGCACCATTTTTTGCCTCTTTCGTGCCATGTTTGTGTTGTTTCAGGAGAGAGTGGCACATGCAACTGCTCAGTGTGCCAGCTTTCAGGGGTCATCTTGCATCTTTGTTTCCCTCTTTGTCAGTGGACAAAGTAGGGACTAAGGATAGTGTTACTCCCTACATTTCTTGAATAAGTAAAAAAAATCTTAGCAGTTCTATACATACATGTTTTTCAAAGAGACTGTTTTTCCATAATTAATACCAAACCTCAGCATCTGCCTTAGAATCTCTCCCACATGTTTGGCATTCTAATGGAAATATCTAAGTGCTAAATCTTCATTAGGGAGGACCAGGGATTTAGCTGAGTGGCACCACTCCTGCCTCAGAAGCAAGAGTGCAAGGTCTTCAGTTTGATACCCCGTACAAAAAAACAAAATAAAACCAAAAACCCCAAATCTTCATTTGAAGGGTTCTAAACATTTTTGTGACATAGCAACAGTAATCCTTTTTGGGGGGATTTTTTGTTTGTTTGTTTGCTTGTTTTTTAGCCAGGGTCTCACTGTGCAGTTTGGTGCTGGCCTTGAACTTGCTATGCAGTACAGGCTGCCCTCAAACCCACATTAGTTCTCCTGCCTCAGCCTCCCAAGTACTGGGCTTACAGGCGTGTGCCACCATATCTGGTTTATGTAGACATTTAAAGTCAAAGATTTTTAGGATATCAGAGTAGAAGAGACCTTAGGGACATATAAATTTATGTATCACAAAAGTTTCCCCCGGTATATTAACTTCATGAGTTTCTCCTTTTGAAATAAGGTGTTCATTGTCAAATAGATTTGGAAAAATGCTTGCTGTAAACAACTGTCTATTCCCTTCCTGGAGATTCAGGGCTTGTTAGCCTTTGACATCCTATAGCAAAGAAAACTTAACAGTTTTGTAAATTCATTTACTAAGGAACCCTTTTGCCATCATAAGCATGCCAAGTAACAGTGTTCCATGGAACATACTTTGCCAAAGTATCCAGCTGTCATATTTTATGAATGGAGAAACTAAAGCTCATGAGGAGACTGTGGTTATAACTAATTTTCCGTGGCTAATGCTAGAGGAATTAGCACTCACTTCCAGTCATTGGCCAATGTAAGTGTACTATCTTCCCCTCTTGTCCTTGTATTTAATGTACTCATTCATCAGGAACAAGATTTGTTATATTATCCAAGGTATCTTAAGTAACATTATTAAGGTGATTCCATGCACAAATTAAGCACCAGGTTTTTTTTGTGGGGTTTTTTGTTTGGTTGGTTGGTTTTTTGGTACCAGGGATCGAACTCGCGTCCTTATGCTTGCCAGGCAGGCAGCAGAACCACTGAGCTAAATCCCCGGCCCCAGGTTTTTTGTTTTTGTTTTTGTTTTTCTCATCAAGTTTATTGGTACATTTTAGGTATACCGTACAGTTACTTTCATCATTGGGATCTTGTACCTTTACATGACAGGTCTTGGTTCTCATTTTTTGTCTTACCCCTGCCCTCCTTTCACCCCCTCCTCCCTTCCCTATTTACAAATACTTTATTTCCATTTTTTCATTTTCTATATTTTTTTCTTTCCCATATGACCTTTCCCCTTCCCTTCCCACTGCCCCTGCACCTTTAGCCCTTTTCTTCCTATTCCACATGGTCAATTATACCATTAGGATCTTAAGTACAATTATAGTTTTTCACACCAGAGAAACTTCGGTATTTATACATGTATGACTTATTTATTTCACTTAAGAGTATATCCTCAAGTTGGGCCAGGGATTTAGCTCAGTGGTTCCACCGCCTGCCTTGTAAGCTCAAGGACCTGACTTCGATCCCCAGTTCCAAAAAAAAAAGAGCATATTCTCAATATGCATCCATTTTCCTATGAATGTCTCTAATGTCTCATTCTTTATGGCTGAGTGGTATTCCATTTTATAGAAAAACTACATCTTCTTTATCCAGTCTCCAACTGATGGGCAAATGGTCTATTTCCAAGTTTTAGCTATTACAAACTGTGCCGCTATAAACATGGGTAAGCACCAGGTTTACAAAAGTCTAGTCTGTCAGCCCCCTTTCTTGAATCAGACCCAGTGACCTTTTATTATAACATTATTTTAGCAAATACTTTGTAGTGCTCCCTTTATTCTGCTAAAATGAAAAACTTCTTAATCTGTATGCCTATTTTCAAATCAATATAATGCCTTAACTATAATAAGAAATACAAATAGAGTTGTTTTTAATAAAACACATTTTAATTTATAACCCTCTAGGCTAGTTCTGAGACATAATAAGCTAGCTGTTCAGTTGCTCTAATATATAGAATCACCATGAATGTATCAGCTACAATACATACTGGTTCAGATGTCTTATATTGGCAACCTAGAAGTACTGTGAATGACACTGTGTAGACACTTTTCCAAAATGGCAAAGTGCTCTTGGTAAAATTCCGAAGAGATCAAAACATAATTTCAATTCATATGAAATTTGTGTTCTTGACAAAATTAATGAGTTTCTGAGGAATATTAGACTGGAGGTGTAGCTCAGTGGTAGAATGCTTGCCTAACATGTGCAAAGCCCCTCGTTCAATCATTGGCACTAAAAATAAATTCCATGTATATTAAACCCCCTAAATCATTTATTGAATATTTAGTCTGTGACATCACTTATATCTGAGTGTTTTACATGAATTTGTTTAATCTTCATAATAACCCTATGTAGCTATGATTAATACCCCCATCTTAAACACAAGGAAGCTAAGACAGAGAAGATGAGTAACTGTCCAGAAGCTGTCAAGTGGCAGAACAGTAGACGAGCCCAGTCGACCTGGCTTCTCAGCTCACCTTACATCTTCTAAGTCCCTGTCATCTATATGAATGACTCAGAAACAGGTGCCAGAGAGTCCCTGCTCAGATTGTGGCTAACAGTAGTTTGCTTCGTATTCTGGAAACTGTGATATCCCAAAGGAAGATAAGCCAAACAACCTCTTTACATCGCATTTGCTGTCTGCCCAGGAAAATAATGGAAGAGTAATTGGAGAATATTGGGCTACATTTAACACAGGTGCCCTGACCTCCAGGACCCGTCAGCAACTACTGAGAGAGCAGAGACAAGAAAAAACCAGAGCCTGGTATGTAGCTCAGCAGCACAGTGCCTACTTGGCAAGCGTGAGGCCCTCAGTTTGATTCCCAGTTCCAAAAAGAAAAAAAGAAAGTAACAACCAGGGCTGGGGATACAGCTCAAGAAACAACCTGACTTCTTTTTCACCCTTCCTCATATTCCACTCTCCCTTGCCGAAACCAATACTCTAGCCACTGACTGCAAAATCCAGCAACTTCCCATGACATGCATAGAACTGGGGAAGAGAAAGGAGCAGAGAGAAACCAATGGAGACCAGATACCTTCAGAACTGACAGGTTGAGGAAAAAGAGTCTTGCAACTTTTCCTCCTGCCCTGACTCTGGACTTCTCCCTCAGAGTGACTATGCTGATTGTTTGATGGGCCTCTGATTACAAAACCCTTTTATCTCTGCTCCATCCTCTGAAGGGAGGAGTTTTGACTAAGCATGCCCTCCTTGGGGTGACAGGAGATGACCCACTCGATTGGTGCTCTGGAGTCTGCTCCAGCTCATTGCTCACCACCCATGATTTGCTCATGACAAATGTGCTCGAAATAATTGCATTGCCGCCAAGGTTTGGTATTTAATAATATTGCTGACATGTATTAAGGGCTTACTGTGTGCCACTGTGTTCTGCACATCCATTATTTTCCTGAATCCTCCTAATGACCCCATGAGATAAATACGATAATATATTAAGTCTATTTACAAATAAGAAAATCGAGGTCCAGAAAGTTTACATGTGGATGCTCAGATCACACAGCCAGTAAGAGGTAGAATTTAGGGCCACCCCAGGCGGTCTTACTGCCAACTTAACTATTCTAAAGGAACTAATTAGAACTGATAAGAGATTTGTCGTCCTGCCAGCAGGTCCCAAACCTGAGAGGATTCACCGAGAGTAGTTTCACGAACTTAGTTCCAGGCTCATGCTCTCTTTGTAGCAAGGCCCCGTTTATTTTTCAGGGTGGGGTATATATAGGCTAAAACCAAAACCAAAAGTGTAAACAGGATGTAGCTGACTGCAAAGGTCATAAGGTTCTACAAAACAAGTATTATGGTTTACATTTGCTAGGCAACAGGTCAGACCACCAGTTGAACTAGCCCGTTGCTATGGGCGACAGCACGTCCGTGCCGGCGAGGTGACTCAAAGTTCAATCATGGCTAGGCCTATGTCAAGGCTTACCATGATGGCTCACCATAAGATTGTATTTGAGGAAGAGGTAAACTGTAACAGGCTCATTGTAACAAACCCAGGACAGACTTGGGTTCTTATGGCTTCTGGCCTTTACCACTGAGCTTTCTTTCTACTCTCTGATGCTTCTGAGTTGACCGTGTTCAGTTATTCAGGTGGTCAGGGAACTTGAGCCAAGGATATGTTCCTCAAGTGCGGATTTGCTGTCCAGGCCCAGCTAGTGTTGTTTCTTGAGGTCTATAAGACAAAGACCAGGCTCCTTGCAAGACATGCAAGGCCCTTCATATTGTGGACCCTCCTGTTTTTTTCTTTCTTTCTCTCCCATACTTCCCCTCAGATGCCCTAAAACCCTCCTGGCAGCCCCATAGTAATCTGCCTCCATAGATTTCTGATGCCTCAAATGCCTTTTCCCCACCAATCCATGGAATAAACTTGTGCTTATCCTTTGGAGCTCTACGTAAATGTTATGCTTTTTGTAGGAAACCAGTCCAACCTTCCCAGGTACAATCACTTTACTTTCCTTGTTGGCTCAGGGTTAGAGTAGGTACTGCAGTGATCAGTCCACATAGCAGTGTCAGCAGAAAACTGTGGGCCTCGCTCCCTTTTTACATCATGAGGGAGGGAGAGAGTGTGTGAAATCATTCTGGCAGAGGCACACACTCTTCTCTTGAATTTGTTTACACCTCACCTGCCTTTGTGTAAATAGACATCTCTTAAACTAGAAATTTGGGGACTTCCAAACTCTTCCAGTGTTCCTATTTCCTAAGAGCTGATGTTGTCTGAACAAGTTCTCTTAAGAGGGAAATTTTGTCTTTCTTCCTCCTCTATGTGGAAACACCTAAAGTTTTTCGTTTTTGTTTTGTTTTAGTTGCAGTTGGGTTGCAGACATGATCTCCTCAAATCACCTGAGAGAAGGAATCCTGAGGAAGTAACAGAATGAACATTGGGGTTTTTAAAAAATATTTTAATTGGTACATTTTAGGTATATGATACAGTTACACTCATCATTGGGATCTTGTACCTTTTTTTACATGACAAATTTTGGTTCTTTTTCCCATTCCCATAGCCTCCCCCCCCCACCCTTCTCTATTTACAGAGACTTTGTTTCCATAGTTTTCCTTTTCCCTTATTTTTTTCTCTTCCCTTTTTACCTTTCCCCTACCCCTCCCATTTGCCCAATACCTTTAGACCATTTCTTCCTATTACAAAATGTCGATTATACATTTTGACCCTTATTTACAATTTTATCACACCAGAGAAGCTCTACAGTATTTTACACATGTGTGTTCTATTAATTTCACTTAAGATTATGTCCTCAATGTGCATCCATTTAGCTATAAATGTCTCTAGTTTCTCATTCTTTATAGCTGAGTAGTACTCCATTTTATAAAAAAAAAAGCCGTATCTTTATTCAGTCTCCAGTTGATAGGCAGTTGGGCTGTTTCCAAGTTTTAGCTATTACAAACTGTGCTGTTATAAACATGGGTGAGCTTAAATCACTGGGGTATGATTCTTTTAATTCTTTTGGGAAGATACCCAGCAGGGGAATGGCTGGGTCAAATGGGACTTCCAATCCTAGTTTTTTAAGAAATCTCCATACTGATTTCCACAGTGGTTGCATGTGGGTTTTTGTTTTGTTGAGTTTGTCTGTCTGTCTGTCTGTATGTATGTTTGTTTTTGAGACAGAGTCTCACTATGTAGCCCAGGCTGGCCTTGAACTTGTGATAGTCCTCCTCCCTCAGCCTCCCAAGTGCTGGGATTACATGCATGTGCTACCATACCCAGCTGTGACAGAATGACTATTGATGTGCAGTCCGAATTGGTCAGGATTTCCAAATTTGACTTCTCATTCTGTAAGCTCTCAAAATTTTAGAACTATTTGGAGAAAAGTTGCTAACTTAATTTGTGAGTCAGAGATTATTCTGACCATTCACCGTTTCTGGAAAAGAAAAAGCCTTTTGTTGATAATTAATAAAATTTTAAGAGGGGTAATAGGTTTCTTCTGTACCACTTCGACCTTGTAATTTTTTATTAGTGCAGGTTTTCAGTACATGATATTAACATTCATCCTGGGGAGTAAGTATATGTACTTAACGTATCTTTATCCTGTCTATTTATTTATTTATTTACTTATTTATTTATTGAGGCAAGGTCTCACTATGTAGTTCAGGCTGGCCTCAAACTCGCTGTAATCCTCCTGCCTCAGCCTGCCAAGTGCTGGGATTACAGGCATGTGCCACTATGCCTGGCCTTTTATTCTTTTTATTACCCTTCCCTTTCCTACCTCCCTCCCTCTCTCCATCACTAGATCCCCTTTCCCCATTTTCACTATATATAATATATATTTATAATTATATATGTATAATAATTATACTTTTTAGGTTTATGTTTATGATAATGATTACATTCATTATGGGTATTTGGTGCATGTACATAATGCCTCTTTAGTCTTTTTTATGTCACCTTCCCCTCTGACTTTTCCCCTGCTCTTGGTCTCTTGGTCTCCTTCCCATTTGCAAAAGGTCTGTCTCCCTCTTTCCTTTTATCAGACTTTTATTTTGCTCTTTATTTGTGCTTTAGATTACTGAAATAAGAGAAACCATATGGTATGTAGGCTTGTGTGTCTGATTTATTTTACTTAACATTGTGTTTTCAAGGTGTACCACTTTCCTACAAATGTCTTGAATTTATCCTTTTTATAGCCAAGTAGTACTCCATTTTATATAAATGGTACATTTTCTTAATCCATTTGTCAGTAAATGGGCATATAGGCTGCTTCCAAGATTTAGTTATTATTAATTGTGCTGCCATAAACATGGGTATGCATGTGTGTCTGTAATATGATGCCTTTAGCTCTTTAGGGAAAATACCTAGAGAGAATTTTTGTTTTTAGTTTTCTGTTTTTTGAGAAATCTTCATACTGATTTTCATAATGATTGTACCAGTTTAACCATCCCACCACTTTTCTTTTTCCCCTGCAGCCTCACCAGCATTTGTTACTATTTGGTTTGATGATGATAGCCATTCTTTCTGGAGTAGGATAATATTTCAGTGGTTTTTTTGTTTTTGTTTTTGTTTTTGTTTTTTGGTACCGAGTATCGAACTCCTTGTGCTTGCAGGGCAGGCACCAGAACCACTGAGCTAAACCCCCAGCCCAGTGTTGTTTTAATTTGCATTTATCTAATAGCCAGCAATGTTGAACATTTTTTCATGTATTTATCGACCATTTGTACTTCTAAGAAATGTCTACGCATTTCACTTGCCTATTTTTTCATTGGTTCTTTTAGGGCCAGGGATTTGGCTCAGTGGTTCCGCTGCCTGCCTCTCAACTGCAAGGTCCAGAGTTCAATCCTTGGTATCATTAAAAAAAAAAAAAAAAAAAAAAAAAAAATGCCATAGGTACTTAATTTTTTTTTTTTTATTGCTTTATATATTCTAGATGTTAGTCGCCGCGCTGAGGAATAGCTAGAAAAAAAAAAAAAAATTCCCATTCTGTAGATTGTCTCTTCACTCCTTTTCCTTTATTGTGCAGAAGCTTTTGAATTTTATATAGTTCCATTGGTTGATTCTTCCTGTTATTATACAATTGGGGTTCTGTTCAGAAAGTCCTGCCATTAAGGGTTGTACGTTTTTTGTTTTTTTTTTAAACAGGATCTTGTTATGTAGTTCAGGCTGGCTTTGAACTCACTGTATATCCCAGGCGGGCCATGAACTCATGGCAATCCTCCTGCCTCACCCTCCTGAGTGCTTGGATTACAGGTGAATACCACCATGCCCAACTTGTACTTGTTTTTATCTTCCAACAGATTAAGTGTTTCTGTTTTAATACTTAGATTTTAATTCATTTTTATTTTAATTTAATATATGATGAGTGATATGGGTCCAGCTTCAGTCTTCTGCATATAGACAGCCAATTTTCCCAGTACTCTTTGCTAACAAGGCTATCTTTCCTCCAGTGTAAGTTTTTGGCCCCTTTGTCAAAGATCAGTTAGCTGAATGTGTCTGGAGTTGTTTCTACATCCTCTAATCCAGTGGTGGCAAACCTATGGCACATAGATTATTGTGTTTTTCTTTTAACACAAAAGATGTCAATGTATGAGTTGTTTTTTCTAAACTAAAACCTCAGTATTAGGGTTTAATTTTAGTGTTGGCACTTCTTGATAAATAAGAGTTACAGTTTAGGTACTGTTCTCTAAAAGTTTCACCATCGCTGCTCTAGTCTGTTCAATTAATCCACATGTCTGTTTTTGTGCCAGAACCTTGCTGTTTTGTTTTGTTTTTTCATTGTAGCTTTGTAGTACAATTTGAAGTCAGATATTGTCATGCCTCCTGCTTTGGTCTTGTTGCCCAGGATTGCTTTTGCTATTCTGGTTCCTTTTTATTTTTCTTGTACCAGTGATCAAACTCAGGTCCATGCCCTAGCAAGACAGATGGTGGAACCACTGAGCTAAACCCCTGGCCCTCTTCTGGTTCCATATTAATTTTAGGATTGTTTTTTCTAGTTCTCTGAGGAATGCTATGGCTTTTTTTGTTTTGGGGGGTGGTTTTGGTACCAGGGATCAAACTCAGGACTCAGCTTGCTGGGCAGGTACTGTGCTGCTGAGCTGTATAACCCCAGCCCTTATGTAGGTATTATGATTGGGATTAGGTTAAATCTATATATCAATTTTAGAAGTATGGCTATTTTTACAATATCCATTCTGCCTATCCAAGAACAGAGAATTTCTTTCCATTTTCTCACATCTTCTTCAATCTCCTTTTTTTGGAGTACTGTAGTTTTTGTTGTAGAGGTCATTCACTTCTTTGATTAGGTTAATTCCTAGTAATTCCTATGTGTTTGTTTTGATGCTATTGTGAATGGAATTGTCTTCCTCATTTCCTTCTCAGTAATTCATTATTAATGTACAGAAATGCTATTGGTTTTGTGTTTTGACTGTATCCTGCTACATTGCTGGATTTTGTTATACTAGGAGTCTTTTAATGAAGTTTTATGGGTCCTCTGTGTAAAGGATCATGTCATTTGCAGATAATGATAATTTGACCTCTTCCTTCCCCAAATGTATCCCTTTTTTTTTTTTTTTCTCTTGCTTAATTGCTCTGGCTAATGTTTTAAGTACTATGTTGAAAGAAGTGGTGACAGTGGGCATCCTTGTGCCTGATTTTAGAGAGAAAGCTTTCAGTTTTGCCCCACTTAGTATAATGTTGGCCTTTCTACACCAGTTAATATAATCATGTTGTTTTGTACTTACTTCTTTTTATGTGGTATATTACATTTATTGATTTGCATGTGTTGAACCATCCTTACAATCCTGGGATGAAACCTTGATCAGGATGTATGATCCTCTTGATGATTTGTTGCATTCTATTTTCCATAATCATATTGAGAATTTTTGCATCTAAGTTCATTAAGATTGATTAGCCTAGGGCCTGGGATTTAGGTCAGTGGCACCTCACCTATCTCACAAGCTCAAGGTCCTGAGTTCAATCCCTAATACCAAAAAATAAAAAATAACAACAAGATTGATTGGCCTTAAGTTTGCTTTTTCTTTTGGGTCTTTGTCTGGTTTTGAGATGAGAGTGATACTGGCTTCCAGAAATAAGTTTGGAAACACTCCTGCTCTTTCAGTTTCATTGAAAAGATTTAGGAGCTTTGTGTTGTGATGTCCTTAAAGGTCGTGTAGAATTGGGCAGTGAATTCATCAGGTCCTGGATATTTCTTGGTAGATTTTTATTACTGCCTTAATAGCATTGCTTTTTTTTTTTTTTTTTTTTTTTTTTTTTTAT
>NW_022900944.1:33151790-33158467 GCF_012274545.1 Fukomys damarensis
CAGGGTCTCACTATATAGTTGAGACTGACCTGGAACTCACTATGTAGCGCAGGCTGGTCTTGAACTCACAGTGATCCTCCTGCCTCAGCCTCCCGAGTGCTGGGATTACAGGTGTGCACCACCATGCCTGGCTTATCATTGCTTATTATTGTATTGTTCAGAATTTTTATATCTTCATGGTTTAGTTTTTTACTTTTGTATGAGTCTCGCAATCTGTCCATTTCTTCAAGATCTTCTAATTTGTTAGAATAAATTTTTAAAAAATAGTTAATATTTTCTGACTTTCAATAGTGTCCATTGTGATTTTTCCTTTTTCATTTCTAATTGTATTGATGTGACTCTTTTCTCTCTTTCTTTTGGTAAGTTTGGCTAAATATTTATTCTGTTTATTCTTTTGAAGAACTAGCTCTTCCATTTGTTGATTCTTGGAGGGAGGGAGGTACTGGGAATCTAACTCGGGGCCTTGTGTTTGCCAGGCAGGCACTGCACCACTGAGCTACATCCCCAGCCATTTTTGTTGATTCTTTTTACAGTTTTTTTAGTCTCAATTTTATTCATTTCTGTTCTGATTTTTATGATTTCCTTCCTTGAATTTGGTTTGGTTTTGGATTGTTGTTGTTCTTCAGATATATTGAGATTCATCATTAGGTTGTTTACTGAGCTTTTCTAATGTGAGCATTGATTGTGATAAGCTTCCCTCTTCTGACCACTTTCTTTGTGTCCCATAGGTTCTGGTGTATTATACTGCATTGTCATTTGATTCCAGATATTCTTTAATTTCTTCCTTGATTTCTTCTGTGACCCAATGGGTCTTCACAGACTCATTCTGTGTTCAGGAGCGTGTTATTAAGTTTCCAGGTATTTATAAATCTTCTGCGGGTTCTTCTGTGATTGGTTTCTAGTTTCAGTGCACAATGGTCTAATAGTAAACATGGGGTGATTTTGATTCTTTTGTTTTTATTTAAGCAGGCTTTTTAGACTAGTATGTGATCTGTTTGGGAGAAAGTTCTGTATGCTGCTGAGAAGAATGTGTATTCTGTTGTAGTATGATAGAACCTTCTGTAGATATCTATTAAGTCCATTTGTCCAGAGTTGTGGTTCAGCTCTGTTATTTCTTTGTTGAGTTTTTGTTTAGTTGATCTGTCTCTTTGTGAAAGTGGGGTATTGAGGTCATCTACTATGATTGTGTTGGTGTTTTTTTATCTTTTATGTGCACAAGTGTTTGCTTTATAAAGATCCATTATTTGGTATGTGTGTGTGTGTGTGTGTGTGTGTATACACACACACACACACACACACACACACACAAATGTTACCTCCTCTTTAACTAGAATGTAATGACCTTCTTTGCCTCTTCCAATCAATTTTAGCTTGAAATTTAATTTTATCTGTCTCTCTCACTCACTTTTTTTGGGGGGTTCCAGTGTTCTAACTTGGGTCCTTATGCTTGTGAGGCAGGCAGCAGCCCTGAGCTAAATCCCCAGTCCTTGAAGTTTACTTTCAGAGTAAAATTGCTACCCTTGCTTGCTTGTAGGGTTCTGGTGCATGAAATGTTGTTTTCCATCCTTTAATTTTTAGTCTACAAATATGTTTTTGGATTAGATGAGGTGTTTTTTTGTTGTTGTTGTTGTTGTTTTGTACCGGGGATCAAACTCAGGCCCTTGCACTTGTGAGGCAGGCTGCAGAACCACTGAGCCAAATCCCCAGCCCTTAGATGAGTTTCTTAAATGCAGTAGACTGTTGGATTCTGTTTTTCATCCATTCTACCAATTTGTGTCTTATAATTGGGGAGTTGAGGCCAGTAACACTGAGAGTTACTACAGAAAGGTGTTGATTTATTCCTTTTCTTTCAGTGACTCATTCTTTTTCTCTCAGTGACTTCTTTGTCCGCATCACTTTACCCTTGTAATTAATACTTAGATTTTTCATTGGCAAAGCCAGGACAGTGACCACTACCTTTGAAAACACAGCATATTTCTTACTGAATCTTCTTCTATTCAGTGTTTTTTTTTTTTTTTGTTAACATCCTGTACTACTGTGTCCCTAATATAAGATTATGAGGGTTTCCAGGGGAACACCTGGTTTATATTAGATTATTAGTATCACTTGGGGATCATAGAAAGAAAAATGTTTTTGAAAAGGCCAAAGCTCCAACCCATAAAATTCTCATTCTTAGGTGTGAGGTGAGCCCCAAGCATTTTATAAGTTATTCAGGGTACTTTAGTGTGCATTGAAGGTGAGGAATCACTGACTAGAAAAGATGGTATCACTCAAAAGCGTTGGTAGCTCCTCTGGGCTGTGTACTATAGTTATCTGGTGGGGGGAAGGGTTGCATTCTCCAGTGTGGTCCATGACATGGACATATTAGCAAATATATTAGCTGATGAATATCAGCGTCTCTGATTTTCTCTGGGCTTTGGTCTAGCTCTTTAACCTTATATTCCTGAGTCACCTTTCCCAGAGCATTGAATTGGATTGAGTAGATGCCCTAGGACTGTGGCCTGCACTTCCCTACCCATAGGGGCGTGGCCAACTGCTGCTAGACTCAGAGCTGTGTGAATATTCAGGATGCCCTAAAGCAGACTGTCCCCACTAAAGATACTCAAACCTGATAAATAAATGCAAACAAAGCTTTTACCAGTAGGGAGGGGTGGAGGGGTTAAAGGGAAGGCAGGGGCATGGGGGAAAAAATAAGAACCAAGATAGATCATGTAAAGGCACAAGTTCCCAATGATGAATATAAATGTATTATATACCTAAAATGTACCAATAAAAGAATTTGAGACAGAGAGATACAGAGGATTTTAAAAAGAAATTCAAGGGCAAGGGATTTAGATCAGTGGTTCTGGTGCCTGCCTCACAAATGAAAGGTCTAAAGTTCAATCCCCAGTACCAAAAAAAACAAAACAAAACAAAAAGAAACTCAAGCTATTCCCCCTCTTCTCTCACCAGCCATGCATCGTGCAAATAGACAAGTTTGCTGTACAAAAGAAAGATCAAATTCTCTCCTTAGTATCCTCCTGCATATTTATCAGGTGTCCTAGTAATGTACACATTTAAAAGCAAGGTTTGAATTCTAGGTGTGTGTCCTTGAGCAAATCTCTATACTTCCCTAAACCCCTTTCCCTGATTTGTAAATAGGGGCTAATAATACCTACCTCCTAGGATTAAATAAAATAAAGTGCGGTGGGCCAGGGATTTAGGCTCAGTGGTTCTGCTGCCTGCCTCGCAAGTGCAAGGACCTGAGTTTGATCCCCGGTCCAAAAAGAAAAGATAAAGTGTGGAAAGGGCTTAGCACACGTACCGTATGTAGTAAGCAGTCAGTAAATGGTAGTAGCAAGCCATTTTCAGGGGCTGTCCACACAGGCCCACACAGGCCCACACAGGAGGCTTTGGTGCAGAAAGGCAACAGGACTGTGCTGCCCTCAGCAGGAGTCTGCATGGAGAGCCTCAGGGGACAATGAAACCTGCCCCCTAGATGTGGTAATTGAGATCACTTTGAAGGCTTAGCTTGTAATCGCTTCTCAGGATACTGCTGCCAATCTTCCCCCAGGAGCAGCCACTGGCTGCCTCTGCACAGGCTCCAGCCGTTTTCCCTGCTTCCTTTGTTCTATTTCAGTGGCTGTGGGGGTGCAGGAAAGCTGCTGCCTTCCTCAGGTTGCTATTTAAAGACATTCTGAAAGATGCTGCCACCACTGTTCCTACCATTGTAGCGGCTGCTGCTCCTGTCTCTGCCACAGAGAGCTGCACAGTCTGTGACCTGCTGATGCCTTGAGTCACAAGCCCCAGCAGGGGCTATGTCAGAAAGTCTGATTGCCTGTTTTTGTTTAGGATCCCTGAGCTGTTACTACTGCTAGGGGTTAACCTCCAGCTGCTGTCTTGGTCTTTGCCCCTAAACTGTCTTGCCTGTATCCCTGTAGCATTTTTAGCATTTGACCAGGTAAATGTTTCTCTCTTATTTTTCAATGAAAATTATGCACAGCTCCCCCACTCCATTTCCTTCCTACACCACTTTGTTAGGACTTGAGATGCTTTCCCCTTTTTACAGCCAGACCCAATCCAGAAAGAGTAAAAGTACTATTATCTCTAGGTCTAGCAGAGAGAACTACTTTGAAAATAAAAGGTTTTTGAAAGGCTCAGTAATCTCTGCTTAATAATAATGCCACCCTGAACTTCAGTGTGCCTGAGATTCTCTGTCAGGCATGGATAGAAATCCCTTAGACATGAGTAATCCTGCCTTTCTTTACTGACCCTCCCAGTGCTTTCAGTGAAGTGTCTTAAAAGCCTAGTCTTTCTGTTTGAATTGGCCCTAATTTCTTTCATAGACCCATCAAAGTGAAGGTTCGGGTTTTATCAGTAAAGCATTATTCCTCTTGAGGCCAGCACTCCCCAGTGAGGTCCGGATTGCCTGCCTCCATTCTGCTCCCCAATGTGTTTCCTGCCCATTGTCTTAGATGGGCTTCTCACCTCAAAGATGCAGTCCTAGCAGCGTTCCTCGCAGTGCCCTCACTCATGTGAAGCAGTGTAATCAGAGTATTTCAGTGCCGGATACCACCCCACCTGACGCACCCTGGCCCCAATACCACACCCCAGATGGCCCTGAATCTGTTTTCCCCAATTTACATCCCCCTCTCTTCTAGCACCCCTTCATTTATTCATCAACTCAGCCGCCCATTTTTTTTACTTCTACTCTCTAGTCTTTGTTTTCAGAGCTATGGCTTTCCCTTGTTTTCTTAGATCCTTGATGGTAAACCCAGTTTTTTTTCTTTTTTTTTCTTCTTTTTTTTTTTTGTGGTACTGGGGATTGAACTCAGGATCTTGCACTTGCAAAGCGGATGAGATGCCACTGAACTAAATCCCCAGCCCTCCCAGTTTTCTTAATGTAGTGGTAATAATTATACTTTGATTTATATATCACTTTGGTTACAATAGCAAAATATTCTCACATACATTATCTTTGTTGATCCCCACAATAAACTTGTAGAGAGGGCAGTATATATGCTTCACACTCCCTACTTCATGGTAGTGAATCACCTGGAAATGCAGAGTAGTGTGGTGATATAAAGAACACAGATTCCAGAGTTGTGCTGCAAGGTTTGAGCCCTGGATCTACCAATTACTAGCTGTATGACCCTGAAAATCAGAGATAACAATACTACTGTCGTTGTGTTATTGTAAGGATTCTGTTAATGTAGATAAAATATACAGAACCATGCCTGATGCATATCAAGTACTGTGTAAGGATTGCCTATCATTGTTATTCATTCATTAATGTATTCATTCATTGAAGATTGACTGCTTGCCAGGCTTTGTGTTTGGCCTCAGTGATCCATGAGTAAATAACCTGGACCCTGTCTTGGGTCTTATAGGGATCACAGTATTAGGGGGAAGAATGACCAAAGACCACTTAATTATATTTAGCCTTGTGATATATATGTCCTTATGTGTGGATCTTTAAAAACATTAACTTTACAACAGCTTCAAAAAAGGCAGTGTTACCCCAGTGTATAGGTGAGATACCCATGGTTCCAAGAAAGCTGTTTGCTCAAGACTGCATAGCTAGGGATTGGGAGCTCTAGGATTCACTTCACCCAGGTCACCTACCTCCAACTCATAGGGCTCAGCTCTATACATCTGCTTTCCCATTTGGTGTGAGCTCCTGAGGCACTGTGCCTGGTCACCCAGAATACGTCACATAGTCTCCCTCACACATTTGGGAATTGTTTGCTGAGTTGTTCTCTGTTGTGGATCTAGGACTCTCTGCCTCATATTTGGTCTCATCTATTCACTGTCACTCCCCTCAGCCACAAGAATCACATACACGTAAATGGGGAGGGCTTGTTGTTGTTGAGTTTGGTTTTTTGGTGTTCATTTTGTTTGAGACAGGATCTTGCTATGTACTCCAAGCTGTCCTTAAACTTACTGGCTAGCCAGGCACGGTGGTGCACACTTGTAGTCCTAGCACTCTGAGAACATGGGGCAGGAGGATCCCAATTTGAACCCAACCTGAGTAACTTAGCGATTTTTCAAGACCCTGTTTTAAAACAAGAAATAAAATAAAAAGGGCTGAAGAATGTAGCTCCCTGGAGTTGCAGCCCCAGTCTAAGGAAGGAGTGGCTAGTGATCCTTGCTAACTTCTCCATCTCTTGCCCAGTATAAATAATACCATCCACCCCTGAACCCCTTGGTTGTGGCAGCCAGGCAGCCATGGGATCCCCTGGTTTAGTCTAAACTGCTTTCTTAAATTTACCAGTTCCGCCTGGGTGTAGGAGTGGTATGTGGTAAACTCAGTCATTTGGACAGGAACTGTGGCCGTGCCACTGGGTGCCCTGGGGCTGTTGCTTCTTGATCCTGTATCACTAGATGGGCCTTCCTTCAGGGAAATGGCTCCATATCTTCAATGTCTGGGCTGTATGCTGTCTGAAAGCTCTATTGTCTCGTCAGCATGCACTCCTTCTAGACCCTGTTTCCCAACAGCAGCTGTCTCTTTCAATCCCTGATGTGGGTATCTTGTCTTAAGAGGCTTCTGGCTTCTGTCTCAGCCCTAAGGGCAATAAGTAACACCAATTCCGCTACTCTGGTAGCAGTGGTATGGGCACTCTTCTCCAAGATGTCTCCCATGATATGAAAGGCATTTTTTTTTTTTTTTTTTTTTTTTTTTTTTTTTTTTTTTTTTT
>NW_022900944.1:33158570-33162677 GCF_012274545.1 Fukomys damarensis
TTTTGAAAGGTTTTTTTTTTTTTTTTTTTTTTTTTTTTTTTTTTTTTTTGGTACTGGGATCGAGCTCAGGTCCTTGCACTTGCAAAGCAGTCACCAGAACCACTGAGCTAAATCCCTGGCCCAAGGCATTTTTTATCTAAGCAGGAGCCCCATCCACTTCTGCCTAGGTCTGAGGAGGGGTCCACACCAAGAGGAGGCTGGCTGCTGAGTACCACTCCTCAATCCTGCCCAGGGAAGTGGAGGTTTCCATACTGTGCTGCAGGGATTCCTGCCATTTACACCAGTTGCTCTCTTCCTGGTGCAGTCCAGAAGGTTCACATGAGATTCAGGTATCTGACTGTCTGACATTCCTTTACTATTTCAGTGGCATGGAGAATAACACTGAAAAGTCCCATTCCCTTATATATATATATATATAATAGGACACAGAGCCAGCAAGTTACCAAAAATGTATATAACACTACGTATTTACATGGTTGCTATGCATATGCAGGTTACATAACTTATGGCGTCTAACTAGCAAGTGGAAGGCCTAAGTCTCAGACCAGCCATCTTGGGTACCCTCAACATACAGTTTCTGGTGGCATTTTCTTTTTTGTTTTGTTTTGTTTTTGTTTTTCTGGCACAGGGGATTGAACTCAGGACCTTAAACGTGGGAGGCAGCTGTGATGTCACTGAGCTAAATCCCTACCCCTTGAACATACCTTCAGGTTGCTCATAGCCATCCTGGCTCCCTGTGTGGGGTACCAGATTAATGAAGTGACTATGGTGGCCAGCGTAAGGAAGGCAGAGTCTAGGAGGAAGGACTGTAACAGTTCCTGCCCCCACTGTGTTGTGGACATCCCAGACAAAGTAAGAGAAGGGATGATCAGGTAAGCCACGAAGGTCACATATACACAGATGTGGGTAGACTTGTTGGAGGCAGGCATCAATTAGGCAAAGATCAGCAAAAAACTGAAAGCCTACCTCAGAGTTATAGAGACAGTTGCAGGAAGATCATAGATTCACACACACACCCCCAACAAAGAAGAGCATAAAGACAGAGAAGCAGGGCCGGGGATTTAGCTCAGCGGTTTGGTGGCCTGCCTTGCAAGCGAAAGGACCCGAGTTCAATCCCCGGTACCAAAAACAAACAAACAAACAAACAACAACAACAAAAAAAAAAGACAGAGAAGGGTGTTCACTCTTCAGCCACAGCTTGGGCCATTAAGTTGGAAGATCATTTCTCTTCCAGCCATCTGGATGCTCTGTTCACCTTTTTTTTTTTTTTGGTACTGGGGATCAAACTCATCTGGGGTTAGCATTTGGCAGGTGCTGAGCAAATCCTGGAGAGTGGACAGAAATGAGTAATGTACAGCCCCCTGCAGCCTGCCCTCCAGACAGCTCTCAAGGACAGCAGGTTAACATGTCATGGGCACCTGGTATCCTTAGCTAATCCAGCAGTGGCTGTGAGATCTCCACAGAAGAGAACTTATAGTGCTAATGGCTCATTGTTTGTATGTCCTCTTTGGCTGGGAAAAGACAAAACCAAACAAACTGCACTATTCCTGGTCTCCACTTGCTTCTTTTTCTCCTTTTTTTTTTTTGGTACTGGGGATCAAACTCAGGATCTTGTGCTTGCGAGGCAGGTGGTGGAACCACTGAGCTAAATCCCTGGCCCTCTGTTCACCTTTGAATGGGGCCAAATTTGAGATGCCTTTCTGACGGAGACTGACTAGGACCAGAGGCCTCATGTGGAAGTAGTGATCTACGGTCCCCAGCCAATGTCCCCAGCTCTAATAAACACCGAGACTGAGTGCATCCTACTGTTTGGGAACCCAAAGAAGTTCCAGGGCCCTTCTTTTTATTAGATGGCTATGAGGCCACAACATCAAGATAATAGCAACCTTTGTACATTTGGGAATAGGTCCCCTACTCTCTAAGGACTATAAAGTATACGTGTCTGGAATCCTGGAATACATCTAATACTCTACAGACTATGGCTTCAGACTATTATGGGTGAATTTCACCTTTGTGTGTGCACTGTGTAGGCAGTGAGAAGAAGCCATGACACTGCAGGGACCCCAAAATGTCATGCTACGTGAATATGATGAAATCAGCAGAACAGTCCAGCAACTGGAGAAGGTAGGAATCATCCTGCTGGCTTATAGTCCCTACAATTAACCTGTGTGACCAGTTTAAACCCGTTACTTCCTAGAGGATGACAGTGGATTACCAATGCTAAATAAGGTCATTCCACTCTTGTGTACTGATGTACCCTGTGTGGCGTCACCTGCTGGATCACCTTAGCCAGGAGCTAGGTACTTACTACTTTGTAGCAGATTTGGATGATGCTTTCTTTTCTACTGACAAAGCCCCTGACACCCAGGACCAGTTGCTTTTACAGGGGATGGCTGCCAATGGACTTTCACAGGGCTCCCATTGGGATATCTGCATGACACCTGTGTCATGGTTTGGTGGCATCAGACTTGGCTTAGTGGCCAAAGCCACTGTTTGTGCAAATGTACCATTATACTGATGATATTCTGCTTACTTGTGATACTCTTACAGACCATTAGGCAGTTGTAGCACACTGCTCCTAGCACATTTCAAAGCATGTGATTAGGTGGTGAATTAGAGCAAGCTATAAGAGCCTAGATTATCAGTCAGATTCTTGGGGGTTGTCTGGTCAAGTAAGGCAAAAGTTATCCCCAGTGTGGTTATAGATAAGATCGAAGGCTACCCTGTTCCTACCCTGATAAAGCCATTGAAGATCTTAGGGTCATTTGGTTTTTTACACCCCCTGTACAGCAACAAAAAGAAGGCAGTCCCCAGGACTGGTCCCTAGAGCCAGCAGTTGCCTTTAAGACTGCAGACAGAACCATAAAGACAGCTGAAGCCTTGCTTGTCTTTGACCCATGTGAGCTCGATGTCCTTGTGACCATTGGTTTTGGGTGGGCATTGTGGCAAAAGTCAGAACAGTTGTGTCATCTACGACCATACCACCTGAATATGTCTGATCTCAGAAGCTAAGCAGAGTTGGGCCTGGTTAGTACTTAGATAGGAAACAGTTGTGACAACCGATAGGGTTCTGGTCCCAACTGTAGAAAGGGGGAGATTGGATTGCTAAGCCCCAGAGCAGTACTGCCCAAATTTGACAAAGTACAGGTCATACCTGCAGCATTGCAGTAGTTTCTCCAACAGCCCCCTGTGGGCAGAGCCACAAGAGGTCCTGGGACTGGTGATATATACTTCTCTGGAGACCTCTGATTCGCCTCCAAGGGTAGAGTCAGAAGCAAGCCCCTACAAGGAGGGGTAGCCCCTATTCCTGGGATGGGGCATGCTTATTAGTGTTTTATTGCTGTGGCCTGTGTTGCTGTGGATTATGTGTACAGTGCTCCACCCTTCTCACCAAGGGAACCATGGGAAAGATTCACAGATAGAGTGTGAGGCGAAAACCCCTGAGTGGGGTGGAGTGTGTAGTCAGGGCACCCAAGATGGACTTCAGCTCGTTAGTCATTCAGCGTATGTTATAAACCTGCATGCACGGTAAACATGTAAACCAGTGGTCTGTGTTATATAACTTTTTGGCAGTTTGCTGGCCTTGTGTGATATTGTATATAAGGGTTAGGACTTTTCATTATTGTTCCCTATACCACTGAGATAGTAAAGACATGTCAAATATTCCCATGGCTCCATATCCCTTTGGGCTGCCCGAATCCTGAGTCAACCTTCCCAGCCCAAACCACTTGGCGGAATTGAAATGCACCTTTCCCTTAAATAATAAGAAATCATAGATGGGCTGGGGGTGTGGCTCAGGTGTAGCACATTCCTTGCATGTTTGAGGCCCTGGGTTCAATCTCTTATACCACAAAAAAAGAAAAGAATTATAGATAGAAAATATCTGTTAACTCATATCCTTCTGGAGTCCTTGTTTCCTTTTTTTGTTCTATTTTGGTTTGGTTTGGGTTTTTTTTGTTTGTTTTTATTTTTTGGTACCAGGGATCGAACTCAGGACCTCAACTTGCCAAGTAGGCGCTGTGTCGCTGAGCTAAATCCCCAGCCCTGTTTCTTTTTTTTTTTTTTTTTTTTTTTTTTTTTTTTTTTTTTTTTTTTTTTTTTTTTTTT
>NW_022900944.1:33162740-33219978 GCF_012274545.1 Fukomys damarensis
TTTTTTGAGACAGGGTCTTGCTATGTAGCCCAGGCTGGCCTTGAACTCACAGCAATCCTCCTGCCTTAGCCTTCCAAGTGCTAGGATTACAGGTATGAGTCCTTGTTTCTGTAAGTGGTTTGTCTGTGACTATTTATGCTTTATCTTGTTGATCCCACATATTAAGAACAGAGTAGCAGTTAGTAAATTGACCTGGAAATGAAAATGACTTTTTTGCGGGGGAGGGGACTGGGGATCAAACTCAGGACCTTGTGCTCGCTGCGAGGCAGGTGCTAGCATCACTGAGCTAAATTCCTAGCCCAGGAAATGACTTCTTAAAATAATTTTTAAAAATATTCTTAAAATTTGTTCCTTACTAAATGTCCTTACTAATGGAACTTGAATTAGAGAGATAGCTGGGCTAGACCTTTTTTTTTCTTTCTCTATTTTCCAGATATTTTGAATTGTGGTTACATGGCTTTTATTGTCAAGTAAACAAATAAATTTAAACTAAAAAGAAGAAAGCTATCTGCCTTTTGTTTCTTCTTTTGATCTTAACTCAAAGGAACCACTTCATTGATATTCTGGGTCAAGCTTATTGAACGTCAAACACTCTCTTCCTACTTTTCCATTGAAAGTGCACCTGTGTGCCCAAGGCAGTCTTTTGCTCACACTGTTCCCTTTCAGTAAACCCTGTCTCTCTTGATCTCTTCTCAACCATGTCTAACCCTAAACACTGCCTGTGTCCCTGAACCTCTAGCTTTGGTTAAGGAACTGGCACCTGGAGAGAAGGAGGGGCAGCATGTTTTTAAACGGAACAATTTGGATCTGGGGTCTCCTCTTCTAGGCCCCACAACCTAGAGAATATTTTCGTTAGGACAACGGGGGTGGGTGGGTATGTATGTCCCACATACTCCCTAAATTATCTAGATAAAGCACCTGAGCCCCACCCCCTTCCAAATTGTTTTCAGAAAAGGATTCTAGGTTCTTTAAGGTACCCTGGCCAGGGGCTGGGAGCATACTGCTCGGTGGTAGAGCACGTGGTTACCATGCACAGGCCCTGGGTTCCATCCCCAGCATCACAAACAAAAACAACACATACCCTTGGCCAAAGAGCTTCTGAGGAAGTGAAGATGTTTCTTTCAATCATCTGCTGCCCTGAGCTTTCCTCTAGATGAGAGGGAGCCACCCCACTCACACCTATAGGCCCCCCTCCTTTCCCTGCGGTCCTTGGGCTTGGGGATGAATGGCAGGTGTGTTGAAGTCTTAATGAGAGGTTTCCTGTTTGGGATTGCCTATATCCTGCCCACCTAAGAGGCTTCTGTGAGTAACTTTACCTTTGAACTTGCGTTGTATTCAGCCCTGATCCATGGGATTTGATGACAATCCCTGGCTGACAGGAAGCTTTGATCTATGGGGAGTCCAAAGGAAGTCCTGTGATGTGTAGGATCCCTAGAGTTACAGGGATTGGGGAGAAACTTGAGGGTGGGTTGCTGAAATGGACCCATTAATTAAGAAGCCTTTGCTTAACACTCAGTTACCTAAAAAAAGGAGGCTCAGCACCCCTCAAAGACAAAGTGGCTTTGCACAAGCATTGTTGTTATTTTAAGGGCGCACCGGTGCTGAGGGGGAAGATTCTTACCCCAGGAAGAACAGCATAGTACCTTAGAACTTTCTCATTTTGACAAGGGAAAGCTGACGTCTTTGAATGTTAGGAGGATTCTGGAAAAAACAAACCAAAACTTCTGACTAGATGAAAGATTCCTTGGGGCTGGGGTGGGGGAATGACCATGCAATAAACGGTGGAAATTGGAATTTCTATATGTGAGATGCTTTGCGATGCATTGGAGAAAATGTCGGAGACTTGTCTTTAGAAACTACCTTTGAGGTGACTTGAGGGTGAGAGGACTCACTGAAGCTCAAAGCCAATCCTGGTGCCACCCAATAAATACAGGAAAGTCCCTTTTACTTGTAAGATGTTCCTCCTCTGCCGCCCACCTCCAAAGGCAAATGACTTCCTTTACATCCACACAATTGCATGCATTACTTCTCAGTGGAGACCACTCCAGGTGGTGTGTCTGCCTCCTGCTAGAAGGGCAGGTCCATGCATTATTCATCTTTTTTATCACCAGCATACTGCCTGGGCATGATGTGGGTCCTTAATAATTATTATTGGATGAGTGAGTAATCATGAAGCAGTAGCTGCAGGGAGTCATCCCCTTTCCTGAATCATTTCATTTTCACATTGCCAGGAAAGATAGGTCTTCTTTGAGGAAGGATAAGATTTCCTCACCCAAAGATAGGGCAGGATAGTTTCCTAGTTAGTGTCAGGGGACCTCACTCCTCTTGTGTCTCATCGGCCACCTGAGAAAGCCTTGGCAAGAGCTGCCCACTAGAAATCAGACTACATCTTTTTAATTTGGCTCAGAGGACTCAGGCACTTAATGTGGTGACATTAGACAAGGACCACTGAGAGTTGTCTGCAGAACTGACATGGCCCCATACAAAATCAAAATGCAAGGTCCCTTGCTTAAAAAAAAAGGTAAAACTGCCACTAATTGCAGTAAAATACAGAATTTTTCCCTTCCATAGTTTCAATCTGTCACAGTTTATTATTTGCTATTAGTACTTGTTCTAAGTAGAGAAAAAGTAAACTGTGAAATTATTAGTATGAATTTTACTGCTCACCTTTACTTTGTACACTGCCAATTTTAAATACAAATGTGAGTGTATTTAACTCATATAAAGAATCACTAAAATTCCACAATATTTATAAAAAAAAGAGATTGAACTCGGGTCTTTGCGCTTGCAAGGCAGGCCACCAAACCGCTGAGCTAAATCCCTGGCCCTATATATATCTTTTTAGTACGTGATTTTAGCACATACTGACTATATATATCTTGAAGAATTGGTGCTTGTACATAACACATCTTAATTCTTTTCTCATCCCCTATCCCTCCAATCCTTCCTTGCTCCTTCTAACTCTGGGTCCCTGTCCCATTTGCAAAAGCTCTATTTCCATTTTTTCCTTAAATTCTTATTTTTCTTCCCCTTTCCCTTCTTTCTCCCCTGCCTCCATCTCTTGTTCCCTTTTCCATTTGAAAAGATCACCCTACATCCTATTATATCTTTTTTCTCTTTACTTATATTTTGGGTTCCTCATATGAGAGAAGCAATGCAATATTTAAGCCTGTGTATCTGATTTATTTCACTTAATATTATGATCTCTAGGTGCATCTATTTATAAATGCCTCAAGTTTAGATTTTTTATGGCAGAGTAGTTAGTACTCCATTGTGTATAAATACATTTTCTTTATCTGTTCACCTGTTGGTGGGTGAATAAGCTGTTTCCAAGATTCAGCTATTGCAAATTGTGCTGCTATAAACATAGGTATGCATGTATCACTGTGATAGAGTGCCTTTAACATCTGAGGGAAGATACCTAGAATAGGAATAGCTAGATCAAATGGCATTTCTATCTTTACTTTTTTGAGGACTCTCCATACTGATTTCCATAGTGGTTGTACTAATTTACATTCCCACCAACAATGGAAAAGGGTTCCTTTCCTCTCCTACCCCTACCCCCAGCCAACCAGCATTTGTCATCATTTGATGTCTTCGGGAGAGCCATTCTTCTGGAGTGAGATAGTATCTCATTGTTGTTTTAGTTTGCATTTCTCAAGGGGCCTGTTACGTTGAACATCTTTCATGTATTTGTTGCCACTTGTACTTCTGAGAAGTGTCCATTTTTAGTTGCTCATTTTTTGGTTGGGTCTTTTGGTGGGGGGGGCTCTAATTTTTCTGGATTCTTTATGTATTCTAGACTTTAGTCCCTTTTCTAAAGAATAGCTGATAATTTTTTTCCTATTCTTTAGGTTGTTGCTTCACACTGTTGGTTGATTCCTTTGCTGTGCAGAGCTTTTTTTTTTAAATTGAGTTTATTGGTACATTTTAGGTATACAGTACAGTTACATTCATTATTGGGATCTTGTACCTTTACATGACAGGTCTTGGTTCCCCTTTTTTCCCCTTCTCCCTGCCCTCCCTTCTCCCCATCCTCTCCTCTCCATTTACAAACACTTTATTTCCATTTTTTTCATTTTCTCATATTTTTTCTTTTTGTGCAGAGCTTTGTAATTTAATATGCACATTTATATTCTGTAGCTTGTATATGCGTGTGTGTTACTTTCCTGCAGAGTAGTACAAATGCTAAACAAAACAAGCTGAACTTGGGCCGGGCGTGGTGGCGCACACCTTTAATCCCAGCACTCGGGAGGCTGAGACAGGAGGATCACTGTGAGTTTGAGACCAGCCTGGGCTACATAGTGAGTTCTCAACTACAGAGTGAGACCCTGTCTCAAAAGCCAAACAAACAAACAAACAAAAAAAAAAACTGAACTGTTTTGTTTCACTTTTTTTTTCCCCTGTCCTAGGGGTTAAACCCAGTCCTTGCACTGAGCTACATCCCTAGCCCTTTTTATTTTGTAACAGATGCTTACAGTCTTCCTGCCTCAGCCTCTTGAGTAGCTGGAATCATAGGCTTGTACCACTGTGCCCATTTTTTTTTAATGCATGTATGTATGTACTTATTTATTTTCTGAGACAGGGTCTGGCTGTGTAGCCCAGGCTGGCCTTAAACTCATGGAGATCCTCCTGCATCAGCCTCGCAAGTGCTAGGATCACAGGTGTAGGCCACTATGCATGGCCTGTCCATAATTTTTTTTTCTTTTTGGTACTGGGGATTGAACTCAGGACCTTGAACTTGCGAGGCAGGTGGTAGCACCACTGAGTTCAATCCTCAGCCCTATAATTTTAATTCTTAATATGTTTACTTGCTACCACCACTCTCTATCTTTAGTTTACTGAAAATAAGAAAGGATTGAAACTATAGCCTGTCCTGTTTCCTTCTCTCTCATTGTTCTCAGTACAAATTTTGTTTTCGTTTTTGTTTTTGGCATGGGAATCGATCTCAGGACCTTGCACTTGCAAGGCAGGCCATGGAACCACTGAGCTAAATCCCTGGCCCACAGTATAAATGTTTGGCTAAAACAGGGAAGTAATAGAGTTCAAAAGGATATGAATAGGGTTCCTTGGTCATCTATGTTTATGAGAAAGCCATTTCTAAACCAGGTGTGGTGGTGCACACCTATAATCCCAGCACTTGGGAGGCTGAGGCAGGAGGATCACTGCTGAGTTTGAGGTAGTTTTGGTTACATAGTGAGTTCAAGGCCAGCATGAACTACATAGTAAGATCTTGTCCCAAAAAAATAAATAAATAAAATAAAGGAGGGCCAGGATGTAACTCAGTGGTACCCTGCCTGCCTGGCAAGTGCAAGGTCCCAAGTTTGATCCCCAATACTAAAGGAGAAAAAAAAAACAGGCAAGTAAGTCATTGTTTTCTTTTTGTGATAGAAGCAAGTTCTAGTTGGAATGGAAAGTGCAGCTTCTTGAGGCTGTCAGTGCTTCCATCTGCTCAGTTATGAATGTAGCCAACAGGCTGACCTTGTACTTGCTTCCTACTCCATCCATAGTGAGTCCACAGGAATCCTGTGCTTGAAGGGCATGGTGACCGCTATAGGCAAATGCTCTGGCAAGGAATGGTAGACAAACAGCTCATATCTCATTGGTCCTCATTTACAAAACAAGTTTGAAGACAAAAGCCTTAGGAATTTTCAGATTGCACCAACAGATCACTAAATTAAGTAGTATGGGCCCTCTTTGCTTGGGACCTGGTGTGACTTGCAGCGGCGGTTACATACCCATGAAGCCAGCCCAAGTTGTCTGTGTTTCAATGGACGTTCTTAAAATTTTAGGTTTTTACCAAGAGACTGACCAGGAGTAACAGGCATGCCTTCATTCATTCATGAATATTTTACATATCTGCCACATGCCAGGCACTTTGTGAGGCCCTGGGGCTACCCCAGAATTAAGAGGACATGGCGTGGCCTCAGTGACAGTGTACTCGTGATCTTGGGCCAAGGATGTAGCTCAGTGGCACTGCGCCTGCCTTGCAAGCACAAGGTCCTGAGTTCAGTCCCCAGCACTACATACACACAGAAGATAAAGTACTTGTGATCTAGTGAGGACGGTTTTTTTTATTAGTACACATTTACAGTACATATTGCATTTATTGTGGGAAGTTGGTACATTGCTTATCACATTTTAATTCTTTTTTCTCCTACCTCTCCTTTTCCCCCCTGCTCCTTCCATCTCTTGTTTCCCTTCCCATTTGCAAAAGTTGTATTTCTATTTTTTTCTTTAAATTCTTTTTTTTTGGTGCTTGGATTGAACGCGGGCCCTTATGGTTGTGAGGCAAGTGCTGGAACCAGTGAGCTAAATCCCTGGCTAAATTCCTTTTTTTTTTAATCCTCTTTCCCTCCCCTTTCTCCCCCTTCCCTCCATTTCTTATTCTCTTTTCCATTTAAAAAAAGCTCTCTCTCCTGAGGAAGACGTTTTAAAATTACACAATATCCAATTCCCAGGACCTATGTGTCTATTTTACACGGTAAATTACAATCATGATAGGAGGTTGTATTAGTCAGCTTTCCCATTGCTGGGACATGATACCCAACACCCACAGTTTAAAGGAAGAGAGGTTTCAGTTTGCGCCCCCTGGGCTCCAAGGCAGGAACACTACGGCAGAAGGGCATGGTGGAGCCGAGCAGGGGAACAGTGCCAGAGATGCAGGGACGGGCACTAGATTTGGGGCCTAAGTCACGTCTTCATAGTTGCGCCTTCATAGCCCACCCAGACACAAGCAAAAGAGCCCTCTATTCAACCCTTAGGCAGTTCCTAAACAGTCAAGTTGACAGTGATTCAGTTTAACTATAACTACAGGAAGTGTAGGAAGGCCTTAGGTGGGAACTAGAGAAGGAATCCCTGAAAGATGGTATTTTAGGCAGATTGTGGAGGAGTGGAGGGATGAAGAGAAAGTAAAATAGCTTCTCAGGGTGAGGAGCCACCCTGCACAGAAGGAAGTTTTCTCCAAAAAGGAAAGAAAGAAGGCTCGCGTCACTGGAGCACAGACAACCCGAGGGAGGCCAGCTGTGGGACAGGAAGGGCCTGAGCGCTTGTTCTAGGGAATCTTTTCTCCTGCTTTCCTCCTCCCCAGGACCCATGCTGACCGAGATGATCAAAAGATGGGAAGGCTCTTTCTCTGTTCCCTTAGCAAGCCCAAGACTTGCAGCTCTGCAAGTGTGCTTGTAATGCTCAGGGACCCTGGTCCAGACCACTTGGCACTAGTATGCTTGTCACTCACCACACTGACTGTTTCTCATCCTTTCCACTTTGCATCTCCAGTTCCCTAAGTGTTGCTAAAATGTAACCTCCCTTTCCTCCAACCTCTCATCACTCATCTTTTTTAGGGTCCTCACTATTTTCTGTTCTATGTTGCCTTTATTTATGTGCACATGTTCCCTCTCCCACCTGACTGTACAGCTTTTAAGGGCAGGTTCTAGACTTTTTTTTGTTTTGTTTTTTGGTTTTTTTTTTTTTTTTTTTTGGTGGTACCAGGGATCAAACTCGGGCCCTTGCACTGAAGAGGCAGGCGGCAGAACCACTGAGCCAAATCCCTGGCCCAAGTTCTAGATCTTTTACCTGTTAAATGGCCTTATCAGAAATCTGTGCCTAATAGGTAATTCACTTAAATGTAAGCCTGTTTGTTTATTTATTTATTTACTTACTTACTTACTTACCTACCTACTTATTGGTACCAGGGATCAAATTCAGGTCCTTGAGCTTACAAGGCAAGCGGCAGATCCACTGACCAAATCCCCAGACCAAACCTATTTATTTTTAATAGGTTAATACTCATTAAATACTATACTTCACAGATACACACTGAGTGTGGTGACACATGCCTATAATCTCGGCATTCAAGAGGCTGAGGCAGGAAGATCATCGCCAGATCAGTGCCAGCCTGAACTAAATAGTGATACTCAGTCTCAAAAAAGCAGAATAGAAGACAAGCAAATAGATACAAAAGGAGGCTGGGAATACATTTCAGTAGTAGAGCATGTGCTTAGCATGCACAAAGCCATGGATTTGATCTCTAGCACAGGCGGGAGCAGTCATGGTGGGCTGACCTTTTGAGAAGGGGAACATGGAATCAGTAAAAGAGAACCTAACTGGGCCAGGGATTTAGCTCAGTGGTTTCACAGCCTGCCTCATAAACACAAGGTCCTCAGTTCAATCCGCAGTATCAAAAAAAAAAAAAAAAGAGAGAGAGAGAGCCTAACTTTTTAATGTGTGCTTTTTTTTGTACTGTATTACCTTTTCAATAAAAATGTAAAATAAGAACACAGGATCTGGGTATTAGAAACCTGACTGCACTCATTTTTTTATTGCTGCTGCCGCTGCTGCTGATCTGCAATGGTGTTGAGGATAAAATCCAGGGCCTCAAATATTCTAGGCAACTAACACTGAGCAACATCCCTAGTTCTCCACCAGTTTTTAATTTAGTAATCTTTTTTTTTTTTTTTTTTTTGAGACAGGGTCTCACTATGTAGTTGAGACTGACCTGGAACTCACTATGTAACCCAGTCTGGTCTCAAACTCGCAGCAATCCTCCTGCCTCAGCCTCTCGTGTGCTGGGATTACAAGCATGTGCCACCACGCCCAGCTAATTTAGTAATTTTAACCTGCTAATCCTCAGTCTTGTTTGTAAAGTAGGGCTAATAATTTTGTGGTTGTTGAAGCAAGAAACTCTAGACCAGAAGTAACTTCACAAGTAGCTGAAAGCAAGTCACATTACCCCATGTATCCCACTTGTTTTCTGGCCCTACTTTGACCAGATGATTCCTAAGTCTGAGTTTCCGTTTCTTTGAAATGTTTTGTCTTAGTCACTTTCCTCATCACTGAAACACAATAACTGGGACCCATACTTCTATTTTTTTTTTCTCTCATTGAGTTTATTGGTACATTTTAGGGATACAGTACAGTTACATTCATCATTGGGATCCTGTACCTCTACACAACAGGTCTTGGTTCTCATTTTTCCCCCTCGTCCCTGCCCTCCTTTCACCCCCTCCTCCCCTCCCCATTTACAAACACTTTATTTCCATTTTTTCATTTTCTCATATGTTTTTCTTTTCCCTTATTACCCTTTCCCTACCCGTCCCACTTTCCCTACACCTTTAGCCCTTTTCTTCCTATTTCACATTGTCAGTTATCCCATCAGGATCTTATGTACTACACACTTTTTTTTTTTTTTTTAAGAAGAGATTTATTTTGGCTCACATGTCAGTCCATGGTCAGCTGGCTCCAAAAAAGAAACAACACAGCTAGCCGGGCATGGTGGCGCATGCCTGTAATCCCAGCCCTCCTTGGACTACATAGTGAGTTCCAGGGCAATCTCAACTACATAGTGGGACTCTGTCTCAAAACACAAACAAACCAACCAAAAGAAACAGCATAGCAGAAGGGTACAGTAGGAGAGCCCCTTGCAGAGCAAGGTGGGGCAAGGAAGGGAAGTAGACCCTTCTGAGCCACGCCCCCACTAACCCACTTCTGGCCAGGCCCCACCTCCTAATAGCACATTTACCTCTGGACTCCATTGTGACTAATCATGCCCATGATCCGGTCACTTCCCCAATAAGCTCTGCCTATGATTGCATGAAGCTTTAGAGGTATAAACTATAACACCTATTTCTTGCTAACTACTAGAAGTAGCCAAGCCAGAAGGAGTTTGTAGTGAAGCAGGAGCTCCTAGAAGAAGGAGCTTTGGGTGCCCTCCCAGTTCCATGTTAGATTATGACATCAGAACATTGGTCATGGAAAATGGGTGTGGCTCCATCCTTGGAGTCCTTCTGTGCTGCAGTGCAAAGTTCCAGCTGGAAAAAAATATATATCTATGTATGTGTGTATGTATGGTGAATGAAGGTGGCATGGAAATGGGACTAAATTATAAATTCAGGGGTATGAAAGGCATGATTTCTGAAGAAATAACCTCCTGGATTTTATAAGGTAGGTGCCTATTCTGTGGGTGTCAGCAGAAAGCTTTGTGGGAGCTCAAGACAACAGTGCTCATAATTTGTTGCTCTAGAAATGACCATATCGGGCTGTCTTCCCTATGTGTGGTTCTGAGTTCTCTGCCATGTTTTGGGGCTGAAGGGAAAGCCTAGGATCTATACTTAGGCCCAGAGTAAAGAAGAGCACCAGCCCCAAAGTCCGTGTAGTAAGGCATCGGGTGAGTGAGAAACACAAAGAAAACCAATGAGATCCCGGGTATGGTTGCACACGCCTGTAATAGCAGCACTCGGGAGGCTGAGGCAGGAGGATCACTGTGAGTTCGAGACCAGCCTGGGCTACATAGTGAGTTCCAGGTCAGTCTCAACTACATAGTGAGACCCTGTCTCAAAAAACCAAAACAAACAAACAAACAAAAAAAAAGCCAATGAGGACACGTGTTATAGCCACTCCACCCTCCTCTCCAACGCGAGAGGGCCATCCTTATTGTCTCTTCTTTTGGTACCAGGGATCAAACTCGGGTCCTTGCGCTTGCGAGGCAGGCAGCAGAACCACTGAGCTAAATCCCTGGCCCATGCCTTACTGTCTTAAGGGAGCCACCAGGTTTACTCTGTGTACAGATGGTCACAACCCTGTCCTTCTTGTACAGGTGCTGAGAGACGTCCTCAAGGATCTCTACCACCTGCTGAAGCACGTGGTACAGTTGGAGCCTGATGATGTGGCCAAGCTCCATGCTCAGCTAGCCCTGGAGGAGTTGGATGAGATCATGAGAAACTTCCTGTTCCCGCAACAGAAGCTGGAGAAAAAGATTATTGTCCTGCCATAGCCTTGGCTCAAAGGACCTGAAGGAGCCATGGAGGGACCAAGCAGAGAGAGATTAATGCCCAAGCCTTCCATCAGGTGGCCCTCCTACCTCTTTACAGCTAGCTCTGAAGGAGTCTTTATGATGCTGGTAGCTTGGGTCTTGAGCCTGACCTTCCTGAAGCATCTATTCAGCCTCCCTGCATCCAGCTCAGAGCGTGGGCAGTTACAAGGAAAAGCCCACTAGCATTCAGAGAAGGATATCTCCTGATGGAAGTAAATGCTAACGTGATGATGGAATGTGCTGTTTTGACCTTGCAGCTTGGGAAATTGGCCTTCCCTAGGTCACATATCTTGGTATTTTTCATGATGGTATTATTCTTCCTATAGTAATGAGGTGCAGGCACAGCTAGTCATCTCTGTCTGCTAGAGGCATCTGAGTATGGAATACATTTGAGGGAATGGATAGGAAATAGTTACCAAAACATGCAAAATGGAATAAAATTATCTTGGCTAGAAGAAACAACAGGTCTGAATCTGGTCCTCTGGTGTCTCTGGTGTGGAGATGGAAAAATAATGTGGAGACATTGATTCCTCAGAAAGAGAACCATGCTGGTTGAACTTTCCAGAGAAATATAAGCTCTTCCAGAGAAGAGTCAGCCCCATTTGTCATCTGGGGACATTTTGCTTTGCTTCTTCAGAGCTGCCCTGGTTGTCAAGAGAAAACCTCCAAGAGTCTGTGTCGTGCATTCAATCCTCTGCTCCTTTGGCAACATGAACACTTAGAGTGGTACTAACTGCGGATGGAAAGTGTGCTACATACTGCTGGGCTGATGCCAAGATTTTTGAGTAATTTCAGATATTGCACTATGATCTTCACTTTATATATTTATTTTGGCCATTGCATTTTAATTGCAGCTAAAAAGAGATGACAAAAAAGAGAAACTGGCTGGCTGCTTTAGATAAGCCCTCCTGGTGGCCACACTTTAACAATCTTGGGCCAGGGATTTAGCTCCGTGGTTCCGCTACCTGCCTCACAAGTGAAAGGTGCTGAGTTCAATCCCCAGTACCAAAAAGAAAAAAGAAAAGAAACAGTCTCTTTCAGAGTTCTTTGAACAGTGTTCAGGTTGGTAGGACTTAGTGGGGAATTTTGTACAGGGCTTTCCATACCCAGGCAATCCAATACAGTGTCCAAAAACTCACATGACTAAAGGATCTATGTACAAACTTGCCCATTTGCCAGTTAACAACAAGAAATTTCACTCTGGCCAGATTACACACACAGTTTTTAGCTTAGAAGCTTCATGGGGTGGGGGTGGGGGGGCATTCCTTTAAAAGAGATGACCTTACATATAGTTACAGCCACAGTTATCTTAGTGAGCGATACTTTAGAACAAAGCAAGTTAGATGCCGGGCATGGTGGCACACGCCTGTAATCCCAGCACTCAGGAGACTGAGGCAGAAGAGTCGCTGTGAGTTCGAGACCAGCCTGGGCTACATAGTTCCAGGTCAGTCTCAACTACATAGTGAGACCCTGTCTCAAAAAACAAACAAACAAAAAACAAAGCAAGTTAGGGCTGGGGATTTAGTTCAATGGTTCCAGAGCCTGCCTTGCAAGCGCAAGGACCCGAGTTCGATCCTTGGTACCACACACACACACACACACACACACACAAAAAAAAAAAAAACCCTACCAAAAAACAAAGCAAGTTAGCCCTATTTAAAGAATACTTCCATTCAGCAGTATCAGTTTCTGTTCTCCAAGTCAAGAATGTCTAGAAAATCAGGATTGGAGCTTTCAGATCAGGTAAGGTTCTCCTTTGTGCCAGCCAGCTATGCCTAAAAGCTATGCCTAAACAAGCTATGCTTGTTTCTTGGCCTTCTTTTAGCCTACACACATCCCATTTCAGACAGTCAGACTGCATGTGTTAAAGGCATTGTAGTTCTGAGGACCTATCCTATTCACCTTTTGGCATCTCTCAGAGCCTCTTATTATCTTTAGCTCCATTAGAGGTAGCCTCTTAATTTGAACTATTTGGCCAAAAGCTAAAAGCATTTGTTCTTTATTGGATTGGTTTTTATGTTTTGTTGTTTGTTTGTTTGTGACAGGGTCTGGCTACATATCAGTTTGGGTTTGAACTCTGTATAGCCCAGGCTGGCCTCAAACTCACGGCAGACCTCTTGCCTGTTTCCCAAGTGCTGGGATCATAGGCGTATGCCGCCACGCTCAGTCTATTGGGGTTTTGTTGTTGTTGTTGTTTTGATAGATTCAATTTCAGACAGTGACTTTTTCTCTTTTTTTGTTACCAAATTCAAGGGGAAGTTTCCTTAATCCTTCTAACCATGACTAAATTATTAAACTTTTACAAACTATTGAATAATTGTTCCAAATTCATTCATATACATTGTATGCACAATACACACATCTTGGTTTTCGAGAATAATTTGTTCTGCTCATAATACAGAACACACACATACTTTTTTTTTTGTATGTACAGGGTATGGAACTCGGAACCTTGTACTCACGAGGCAAACAGCAGAACCACTGAGCTAAATCCCCTGCCCTAAAGCACTTATATGTTAAAGCATCAAGAGAGGGACCTGTTGTGATCATATGACATTTGATGTGTGTGATATACTACTCTGTGTGTGTGTGTGTGTGTGTGTGTGTGTGTGTGTGAATATGAAAATCCTTGGGAAAGTGTACTAGAATAGTAAAAGCACATAGTTTATTTAATTAATTAATTGAGACAGGATCTCACCCTGTAGTTCAGGGTGGCCTTGAACTCACTATGTGTAGCCCTGGATGGCTTCACACTTGAAACAGTCTTCCTGCCTCAGCCTCCTGAGTGCTGGAGTGCAGGGATTGAGGCTACCACACCCAGCTATCACAAATTTAAATTTTAAAAGGCACAGAATTTTAAGAACTCAAACAAATGGCAGGAAGAAGTGTCTTGCCTCCCACTTCTACCTGTTTCCTCCCTCGGTGGCCACCTTCTTCCAGCTGTCCGTCCTGGTGCTCTCTCTCCATGTCTACTACTGAGATTCTCCTCTCCTTGCCTTTAGTCCTGTAGCTTGCCTAATGGCTTCTACCTGGACTCCCGGTCTTGTGCTTGACCATCCCTCTTCCTCCTCTGCTTTTCCCTCCTGGTCTTCCAGGCCCGCTGTCCACTCCTTCGCCAACAGCAGATGGCATCGTGGTGAGAGACATGCAGGGCTTGGGGTAGCCAGGGCATTGCCTTCATGTTCAGGTTAGACTCCCGAACATCCCACCATTTCCCTTCTCTGCTTGCTTTTCTTTTTCTTTCTTTCTTTGTTTTTTTTTTTCCTTCTTGTCACAAATTTGCCCTTAAGTCTGATTATTTAATCAGAAATCTCGCTTTGTAGCTTCCACTTTGCTCTTTATCATCCCTCCACACACATAATTTTGCATATTTTCTGATACCTTTCTCCTGTCCTTTGCTTTATTTGGTCACCTCTTTCCTCCACGGCTTCTTTCCTATGGTTCTGCCCACCCATTCGCGTGTAAGAACCACGGTACAGGGACTGCAGAGCAAATCACAGAGGACAACAGCAATTTCTCAAGTACCTGCTATGTGTCGCTGCCGCACCAGGCACTCAAAGCACAGTGGTGAGCGAAGACAGGCAAACCCGCATCCTCAGGAGACTTATCCATCGTGGAGGAAGAGGACAATCAGTGATAAACAGGGTAGAATGTCAAGAGGTGAGAAAGCCACAGGGAAAGTAAAGCCAGGAGGAGAGATGAGGCTCAGAGCTGTGAGTCTGGCCTCCCTGAGAAGTTGATGGCTGAGAAAGGTCCAAAGAGGGTGGAGGAGGCCCCCAAATACCTGGGCAGCGTCCCACATAAAGGGAATAGCAAGTGTGAAGGCTCAGAGGTGAGGATGCATCCAGCAGGTATGAGGAAGAGCTGGGGTTCAGGGTGGCCAGAGCAGAGCCAGGCTTGTAATCCCAGGAGGGATTACCACAAATTCAAGGCCGGCCTAGGCTACATAGTGAAACCCTGTCTCAAAAAGGGTGAGGGGACTAGGTGAGAGCGGTGATCACAAGGATGTAGCCTCAGACTTTTTTTTTTTTTTAACCTGAAGCCCCTTCAACTTGGTCTTTTTTCTGTTTGGTTTGCTTTTGGGATGCTGGATATTGAAACCAGGGCCTTCACTCTAAGCCACATCCCCAGCCCTTTGTAAATGATTTATTTTGAGACAGTCTCACTGAGTCACTAAGCTACCCAAGCTGCACTCGAACTTGTGATCCTCCTGCCTCAGCCTTGCAGGGAGTTGTGCTTACAGGTATGAGTGGGCATCACCATGTGTTTGGAAAGTGCTTAGGAGACAAAATGTTAAGTGCTCTACGTAGGAAATACATATAACCATGCCCAGCCACATTCTCCCCCTCACTCGAAAGCAACAAGCCCCATCCCTTTTCACCAGCCCCACCCCTACTTGGCTTCAGTTTCTGCTCCTCACAGTTCCTCTTCTTTGGCAGCAGAAAGAAAGAGGGAAGCGAATGTGTGAATCTGTCCTCATCCACCCACCTGGCTGTCCCTTTGTCTGAAACGGTCACTGAATGAAGTGACTCAGAGCTGCCGCGGTGGAGGATGGCTGCGACATGGGAGTGCATTCAGTGAAGGAGTGCACTGGGGGCTGACCCACGAGCCTGCAAAACCAGGTAGGCTCCTGTAGTCTCTGAACGGGAACCCAGACAGCTGGAATTTCCGTGGCTGGTGCTTGGGGGTGGGACACAGGGCTGGCCACTCTTACTCTTCCCTGATCTCCAGTGGTCTCCCCATCCCCCTCAGCAGCCATCGCCTCCAAGAGCCTGACAGTGTCCTCCAGCAGACTTGTGCTGCAGTCACATGCAGCAGCCTCCCTGCAGTCCTCAGCACCCTCTACTTGGAGCTGAAGGTCTGTGTGGGGGTTGGGAATCTACTGGTATCTTACTGTACCCAGCGCTGTCCCTGATGGCCAGCTCAGGGCTATACTGCTGCATGAGTTAGCAGGGAAGGAAGAGGAAATGCAGACCCTCGCTTAGCGTTTTGATAGAGGTTGGCCCTGGGTCCCTCCTACAATCCTGCCCAGTGACTCAGTAGGTCTGTACCACCCCAGGTACAGCTTCTGTACCCTTCCCCCAGGTGACCCTCTGCAGTCCCCAGGGAACAAACACAGTTCCCTGTTTCCTTTAGTTTGGAAAGTCATTTTCCATCCAGAGCTTGTCTGATAGTTGTAGCCACCTTGTGGAACAGGGAGGCAAGCTATTGTTGTCCCCCTCTGGTGGGATTTGGCTGCATGTCTCCTGAGTCCCAGCCAAGATCCTTCCTGTTTTGGAAGGCCCTCCGTGAAATATTTTGAACATTTTCTGAATATTATTACAGTTTATTTTCCCCCAAGTAAGTATAGAAGCAAAAGCCTTCCAAGTGGAGCCTTGAGTTGCAAACTTGGATGCCCATATACACATATGAACCCCTGCTTGTGGGACCCACAGAGAAGTCTCTTTGAGCCCCACTGATTTGCTAGGTCCGCCTCCCGCCTCCCCTGTGCAGGCCTCAGCATTTCCTGAAGGTGAGAGGAGGGCACTGCCCACAGGGATGGGTGCCCTGGCTGCACCTGTGCATGTGCTTGTGGGTGGCATATGTAAGAGGAATTATAACAAATTTAACGTACATAGCAAAAGCACATTCTCACAATCTCACCTCCATGTTGCTCCGTGTTAATACAAACTAGTGCATGATCCCTCTAGATCTTTGTTATTTACCATATTTTATTATATTAAATGACGTATATATGTACATAGCTGTCTACCTTGGAACCACTCATGTGAGTGCTTACAGATCCCTTCCGTTGTATTGGTGATGTGTGTTCTGTTGTAGGTAGATTACATTTTGGTTGAGCCTTTGTTTTTGGATGGTCAATTGTTTCTCATTTCCAATGATTGTCAAATATTATTTTACATATTGAAGTATTTCTATAAAATAAGTCTTGGGAAATTAGAATCCTGGGTTAAAAGGTATGAATAATTTAAATGTTATTTACCAAAATGTCCGCCCGAAAGTTTGTGTCAGCCTCAGCTGACATTGCTCTAGTACCCATAAAATACAAGCGCATTCTCTAAAACAAAGTGTTGATACATTCTCTAAATAATTCAGAACTAGGAGATTTTCAGGGCCTGGAGTTTTCTGTGCACCAAAACTACCAATGGAGGCACCTGACCACATTTTGCAAGTACACATATTGGCAGCCATGTCCCAGCTAGAGGTAGCAGTGGCTTCCAGGTCCTACGGAGAGGAATTGGGCTCAGCCTGTAAAGCCAGAATGAATGATGGTGTTGCTCTCCGTCACTGTACACAGTAATCATGGTGACAGTTTATACTATAGAGAGCTTATTATGCCCTTCTGTGCACTTGACACATATTAACCACTTAGCCCTCGCACACAGGCCTGTGAGATAGGTATTATTATTATCCCTGTTTTACAGATGGGAAAACTGAGGCACACAAGAGACTAATTACTTGCCCCGGATTACATAGAAGAAGCAGCCAAACCAGTATTTGGGCCCCGGCAGTCTGGCTCCAAAGGCTGTGCTTTTAACCACTGGGCTTTGCTGTTACCCAATAGGTACTCTGTTTCCAAACTGTAAACATCTGTTCTTAGTGTGAGGATAAAGAAAGTGGTAATCTGCTTGTTTAAATGGACCACCTATGTCAAAGTAAGCTTCACCCCAAATTCCCTCAAAATAATGTCCTCTTACACCAGTACACAACCTCAGACAGCAGAATGTGGTATATGTCTTCTGTTTGGTTGTATAGTTGTTCACTTACATGCTGGAGACCAGCCAGGACTGTTCAAGTTCCCAGCCCACCTGCTCCTGTTCTTTGCTGGCTCTCCTTCTCCTTCTGTTTCTTCTTCTCTTCCTCTTCTTCCTTTTCCTCTTCCTTACTACCCTCTGTCTCTTCTTTGTTTTATCTTCCTAAAGGTTGAACCCAGAGCTTGCGCACCGAGCTACATCTTCAGCCCTTTTTTATTTTTTATTCTGAGTTAGGGTCTCGATAATATACCCAGACTAAGCTTGAACTTTCACCCTACTGCCTGCCTGGGTCTCCTAGAGTGCTGGGATTACAGGTGTGCACCAGATTGATCTCTTTCAGTGGGCTAGCCAAGACATCTGAGACTGCCTTCCTGGTGACAGAGGAACAGAGAGCCATGTTGCATGTGCAACGTAGAAAATGTAGCAAATCAGCTGGGGAAGTGTTCCCATGAACCCCAGCCAAAGCCCAGAACGTCCTTGTTGAAGATATGGTGGTTGCTTTAACACTTTCCTCTCCTGTAATCAGGGCTTCAGTTCTTAGATTTCATTTTCAGAGTAAGCAGATAATTTGTAACTATTATTTCTTGTGAGAAGCCCCAAGCATATACACATTAATAGCTTTATTCCCATATCATTCCTTTAGAGAGAATAAACAGGCCAGGTAAATGGCCCTCTTTTGAAGGGAAAAATAAGGTGCAGACAGGTAAATTCTTCCAAATAGAAAACAAAGATCCAAGAAGGGGAAATCAGAGAAGCTTCTTCCTTCATTCCAGGTTCTTGGTGGCAAGTGATAATCCAGCCCCTGAGCTGCAGGGATGCAGAGACCAGTCAGGAGCGTGGCTGTGGAGCCTTGGGGCCGTCTCGGCTGGGGAACTGGGAAAGTTACAGGACCTGTAAGTGGCTTATTAAATGTTGTAAGATCTCACCTGCGCTGCCTGTTTTAAGAGCTGAAGGCACCTCCTAGCAGTGCCTGGGTGCAGCCCCGTTCTTCACAGCACAGCTTCTGCCCTGCACTCTGAGAGCCCTACTGTGTGTATACACTTTAACTGGACCACACACCACTTTCAAAACTTCAAAATCTATGGTGATCCTAGGAATCCCAGAGCAAAGTAGGCCGACTTAACTAAGAGAGAGATTAGTGGTACTGGCACTTCAGAGATGGAGTGAGCCTTCTCCCCAGAAGGTGCTGTTCAGAGAAAATAAGGCTCCCGCTGGATGCAGTGGTGCATACCTGCAGTCCCAGCATGTGGGAGGCTGAGACGGGAGGGTCATGACTTTGAGTCCAGCCTGGGCAACTTAGTGAAACCCTTTCTCAAAAACAAAGCCAAGGGCCAATTTAGCTCAGTGGTTCCATTGCCTGCCTCACAAGCACAAGGACCCGAGTTCGATCCCTGGTATCAAAAAAATGGCGTTAGTCCTGTGGCTATTTTTGTGGGCAAGAGAAGGGCCCATGTGAAAGCCATGGGAACTCCATGCCCCAGGAGAGAGTTGCTCTGGCCCGGCCCCTCTTGAGGCTCAGGAGACATCTTCCCCATCCTTTGGGACAGAAAGGCTCTCAAAATGTAGAAGGTCTGTGATTTCAGAGCTAATCCAAGGTGTTTGTGTGGCTCTCTTCTCCCACTGGCAAGGCCTAGTTGGTTTTAATTTTAGTTTTTTTCTCAATTCTCTAGGAAAAAAATACAGGTATCACCTTGGCCAGTGAAAAGATTGTTGAAATCCCCATCCTCTCATGTTGGAAAGACCTGGGGACTGACTTTGCCCACCTATCCTTCTGTCCTTCTGTTCTCTCTAATTTTTAGCTAAAATCCCTATCCTTTCTCTTTTTACTTTCTTGCTTCTGGCTTGCTAGTTCATTCGCTCATTTTGTTTTTTAAAATTTTTAAGGTTGGTTAATTTCAAACAGGCTACATATACTGCAGCAGGAAGCGCCAGAGGAAAATGGAGCCGCTCTTCCGTACTGTAGGGCTCACTCCTGAATGGCTGGTGCCTTGCTGGCCTCCCATGGCCAAGGAGAACCCCAGGGATATGTTCTCAACTTGGATGCATAATATCATCGCCTAGGAACTAAAATTTTCAAGCCTGGGGCCCACCCCCAGTGATTCCCAGTAAATTGATCTGGGATGGGTTCCAGACAGTAGAGTTTTTTAAAGAGCTTGCTGGGTTTTAAAAGTCTAATGAGTACTGGCCAAGTGTGAGAATCACTGCATTGGCTTGTAAGTTTGGAGGGGGATGTCCTAGCCCCCCCCAAATGTATGACTAGGACACACTTTGGACGGTCCCTCCCAACATAGGCATTGATGATGATATCCAGGTCTTCAGCTCTTCTCTAAAAGCTTTTTTTATTTTTTTTATTTTTTGTGGTACCAGGGATCAAACTCAGGACCTTGCACTTGCAAGGAAGGCTGCAGAACCACTGATCTGAATGCTTTTATGGGGCAGGGGCTATAGTTTAGTGGTAGAATACTTATCCTGCATGTGCAAGCCTCTGGGTTTGATCCCTCACCTCAAAAACAAACGAATGAATGCTTTTATGGAGGCTCCAGCTCTGGGCCCCTTTTGTGACAGTGACAAGTGATGTTTTTAATCAAGAAAAAAGACAGAAAGCAGAAGTGCCAGCACATTTAAGAATTGTTGATAATGCTACAAAAGGAGGCAAATGAATTCAGAATAGCAGTGTTTAAGCAGTTTGTTCCCCTCCTGCTGATCTGGTGTGTAGACTGGGATTGTGTTCTGCCAAGATTTGGGTGTGTGCGTGTTGCGTGTGCGTCTCCTTGGCGTCACCGTGAGTTACATGCAGTGGGTGTGGATGTGGATGTGGATATTTCCATGGGGAAGGCTTACAGTGCCCAATGCAGAGAAGCTCTCCTCAGGTCTTCCTTGGGCGGGGGCCACTGCTGCTGCCACCGCCCTTATTGGAAACACTTTCTCAGGGCAGAGCATCCTGTTAGGGGCCTCCTTGATCCCCCATTTACCATACCCTCCTCCCCTTACTCAGTATCAGGATCCTGGATGAGAGGACAGTGGGGCTGCAGGCAGCCATGTGCCAGCCAAACTGAGGGCCTTTTTAAATTCCCTCAAAGGTGCTGGAGGAGCTGGCCTCGCTCTGGGTGCTCCCCTCCTCTGCTAAGTTCTCTCAAAGGAACCAAAAGGTTGTCAGTAAAGTCAGCCACTCAAGTTTTGGCTGCCACCAATGTTATATTCTGGTCCTCCCTATTTTATTTACTGCTTTAGTTGTGAATTGAGATGGCCAAAACTTTTTCACATAAATCCATGTTTTATGCTGGCTGAATCGTACTCGTCCTCAAACTGGGAGGAAATTTTGTGAAACCAGAGTTCAGACCATTAAAAAATACCTGTCTATTACAAAATTATGTTTATTAATAGAAAATTCAGAGAATTCAGAGAAAAAGATACAGAGAGAAAAATCTATTGTTCTATCGTTGGATTTTTTTTTCTTTTTTTGGTATTTTGAGATAGTATCTCACTATGTAGTTGAGACTGACCTGGAACTCAGTATGTAGCCCAGGCTAGTCTCAAAATCACAGCAATCCTCCTGCCTCAGCCTCCTGAATGCTAGGATTACGGGCATGCACCCCATGTCCGGCCATTGGATCTTAAAATAATATCAAGCCTAATATTACTAAACCTTTTCTTTTTTTTTTTTTTGTACGAGGATTGACTTGGAAATCTAATCTTAATATCAAATCTTATTGGGCGGGGGATTTAGCTCAGTGGTTCAGCCGCCTGCCTCACAAGGACCCAAGTTCGATCCCTGATACCAAAAATATATATATTTATATATCAAATCTTATTTAGGAGAACTTCTCTCTTGCCTTTTAACTCATAGGATTTTAAAGAAAACAACAGAAATTTAGTCTTTGTACATAATAGTTTTGTGACTTGTATATTTACTTAACAAAGCATCATAGTGTTTTTGGAATATTCATACATTCTCTCTATGAACATAAGTTTTAGTAGCTACACAGTATTACTCCAAGAAGGAAGAATATGGCTGACAATTGCCTTCCAGATGTTTCCTAGGGAAACATTCACCTAGGGAAAGAGAGAAAGGAAAGATGGTGGAGAAGACCTTTTTCTTTTAAGGCTTCCAAGAAAAGCACTCCCAGGTCTGGTTTTATATTTGGTTATCTGTCTGGTTCTAGTCCCAACCAAGGCAGCATCAAGAAACCTGGTTCCTTAGCAGGGCTGACCATTCTGCCTCCAGCGGAGCAGAGGCCCTTTCATTTGAAATGAAAAGGGTTCTTCCACGAAAGGGAAGGGCCAGAGTGAGAACTGAACCATAGTAACTGGAGCACAGAAAGGCCCTCAAGTCTGCTTCTTCAAACAGAACTCTTGGACTTGATAATAATTGCTAGTACTCGTCAGTGAGAGGGAAAGTTATGAGGATGGCTGTGTTTGGCAGAGCTGCCTTGTTGGAGTCAAGGCACACACTTTCTACCTTGAATTTTGTATTAACTAGTCAAGCTCCTTGAAGAGAAAGCCTTACTTAGTCATCACCAGGAACATAATGTCTACTATTTGGAAGCCATTTTATGTATGTGGATTTTGTTGTTTGAAGTCAAGGTCTTACTATGGTACCCAGGTTGGCTCTGAATTCCTGGATATTGGAGGGCAATCAACCCTCCAACTTCCAAGAAAGGGGAGCATCAAGGGCTAAAGATAAAAAGACAACAGAGACTTACATAATTTCAAAGTATATGCCGGAAATGGTGGCACACACCTGTAATCCCAGCACTCGGGAGGCTGAGGCAGGAGAATCGCTGTGAGTTCGAGACCAGCCTGAGCTACATAGTGAGTTCCAGGTCAGTCTTAACTACATAGTGAGACCCTGTCTCAAAAAAACAAACAAAAAAAGAAAATCAAACTATATGGGGGGGGGGCAGGAGGTCAGTGCCTCAGAGTGGGCAAAGACCAAGACTCTCCAAGCTCACCATCATTATTTATTGGTACACACAATAATTGGACAGAGTATCAGGTGACTTGGGTAATCCTGTGTAGATGAGGATCTTAGGCTGATTAAGATCTTAAGTCATCTGATGAGGTTCTTATGTTGAGGAGGGCTGTAAGGAAAGCATTCTTACAATAGTAGGTGGGAGGAATTCAGCTGATAAGAAATTTTTCCCTCCCCAGGTGAAACCTTTTTCTTACTACGCAGTTCTCAAGGAACCAGGATATTATTCAGCTGATGCAATCCTGCCCTGGAGTGTCATAGCATCACGGGACCATTGAGGTTTTAGCTGTGACGGTGGAAGCCATTTTGTTTGTAATCTTATTTATTGTTATCTATCTATCTGTCTATCTGCAGTATAACCATTGTGCACACATGTAATCCCAGCTACTAAGGAGGCTGAGGCAGGGGAATTGCTTGAATCCAAGGGTCAGGAGCAATTCTACATAATTTTGGGGGGAAATCCTTTCACGATTAAATCATGATTAGGCCTGTTTTTCCTGCCTACAGGCCAGCTATGGCATGAAGACATAAGTCCATTTTTACTTCAGGTCACAGGTCTTTAATTTGAGAAGTCTGATTTTTTAAAATTATATATTCTATGTATTTTTTTAATTTAAATTTTTTTTCTTTATATATTCTAGATAATAGACCTTTGTCTGAGGAACTGGTGAGGGCTGGTGAAAATTTTTCCCCCATTGTGGTTGTCTCTTCATACTGTTGGTTTCTCTTGATGTGCAGAAGCTTTTTAATAAGACTTGTTGATTTTGGTAGTTCACGTGCAACTGAGTTTTTGTTCATAAAATCTTTTCCTATGCTAATGTCTAGTCTTCCTACTTAGAACATCCCTACAGCTTCTCCAGATCTTCATGGAACTCTGCCTAGCCCATTCCAGCCCACAAAGCTCTCTTTCCTAGCCAGGCATAGTGATGTATGCCTATAGTCCCAGCACACTAGGAGGCTAAAGCAGGAGGATTACAAGTATGATGCCATCCTGGGCAAGTCTCAAAATAAATATTAAAAAGGGCTGGAGACGTAGCTAATTAGTAGAGCACTTGCCTATCCTGTGTGAGGCTACAGAGTTCAACCCCTAGTACAATTAAAATAAAAATATTCCAGAGATCTCGTTCCTAAAATCTCTGACCTCTTTTAGTTAGATCCTCTCTCATCAACAATTTTTTTTTTTTTTTTTTTTTTTTTTTTGAGACAGGGTCTTGCTATGTAGCTCAGACTGGCCTTGAACTCACTATATAGTCCAGGTTGGCTTTGAACTCTTGGCAATCCTCCTGCCTCAGCCTTCCTAGTTCTGGAATTACAAGCATACACCACACCCAGCATCAACATTTAATGTTATTTATTTATTTATTCTTCCCAGTAGTGGGGATCAATCTCAGGACCTTGTATTTACAAGACAGGTGTGGTGCCACTGAGCTAAATCCTTGGCCCTACATTTAATTATAAATGGCTGTTATGGCTTGTGTTTAGATGTCCCCCCAAAACCTCATGCTTTTTCAAGGTGGCTAATCCCAGAGTATGTGACTGATTCATGGTGGGGCTAGGCCCAAGGCACTGGGTTTAGAAGCGTGAGTGCTAACCAACCTGTCTTAATAAGATAAAAGGGTAGAAAGACAATGTTTAGGTCCTATGGTTGCTTTTGCTACTGTGTGGGTGCCATAAACTGTTTCTCCTCTGTGATGCCCCTCAGACGTTTGCCACCCAGCCAGCTGATTTTGGACTGAAACCTCTATGAACTGCAAGCTAAGTAAACTTTCTACTTTAACTTTTTTTTTTTCTTTCTTTCTTTTTTTGAGACAGGGTCTCACTATGTAGTTGAGACTGACCTGGAACTCACTATGTAGCCCAGGCTGGTCTCAAACTCACAGCGATCTTCCTGCCTCAGCCTCCTGAGTGCTGGGATTACAGGCATGCGCCACCACGCCCCGCTTCTCCTTTAACCTCAGGTATCAGGTATTTTATTTTAGCAAAGAGAGAAAAGTAACTAACAGATATTTGGTACCAGAGAAGTGGGGTCGTTGCCATGTGGCTCAAGAGCCTTTGGAACTGGCTTGTTGGAAGGGGAAGTGTTAGGAAAGTTTCAGAGATGTTGGCTGAAAAAGTAGAGCTTCTGGAAAGCCTTAGGCTATACAGGTATGGGAGAGTCTGGTCAGAGTTCAGAAGACCAGAAAGACATTAAAGACCTGGCTCAGATTTCTACTGGGAAGGACTGCACTGGCTGTTGGACTCCAGCCAATGTGTACTATGGCTTGGCAAAAAGTTTGTCTGCATTACTTGTGTTCAGACACTTTGCTTGAGAACTGAGATTAAGGGTGATGGGTTAATCTCACAGAAGAAATTTCAAGGCAGTGTAATGTTGAGGCTGTAGCATGGGTGCTATTAGGAATTTTTAGCCAGATCTATGTTGAGAATCAAGAGGAGAAAGACCAGCAGAATGATTTAAAATGTTTGAGTTTGGCCAGAAGGGAAGCTCCAGTAAAACTGTGGACTGTAAAGACAGAGCAGAGGAGGGCTGGGATGTAGCTCAGTAGCTCAGCAGCACAGGGGTGAGTGCAAAGTCCTAAATTTGATCCCCAGCACCAATAAAAAAAAAAAAAGAAAGAAAAGAAAGAAAGAAAGAAAGAAAAAAAAGAATGGGAAAGATAACTCAGAGATCTTGACTGCTGAGAAGGAACAGATTAGAAAAGATGTCCTGAGGGCATCATAGGAAGCCACAGGACTCCAACCTTTGCAGCTTCAGAGTTATAAAGGTAAAATAATTTGCCTGAGAAGAGAACTCCAAAATACCAGGTTCCAGGATGGCGGCAGTCTAGAGAATTTGTTCCTTGGGACTGGGTTCAGAGTACTCAGCGATCCAGACACTTGCTCTCTACAGCCAAGAGAGAAGGAAGCCTGGGTACTGCTCCAGCGGGCAGCCAACCTTGGTATCATCCACATGGGGCTTGTTTTGGGCCCTTGCAGAACAGAAGAGTTGTGGGGTCAGGAAGGGTTCCACCCAGATTTCAGAAGCAGGCCTGGGAGGTCAAGCAGTGTGGCCCTGAGAGGTCAGTGTGTGCAGCTGGTAGTGTGAAGCTAAAGGTGCAGTGGAGACCTCAGAAGTTTGCAGGAGCCAGGAGCACATATCATCTGAGGAAAGATTCAAGGAGGGAGCAAAACAAGTCCAAGAGAGAAGCCCTGGGAGCTACAACCAGCAGTGCTGTAGGGGCGGAATCTTCCAAGCCCTTTGGAGTTCTTCTCAACTTGCCACAGATTGCCTGCGATGCTGGAACTGTGGGATTTAATGTTTTCCCTGCTGGATTTTGAAATTGCTTTCTATTCCTTTGTATTCTCCTATCTATAACTTTTGGAATTGAAATATCTATCTTGAGCCATTGTATGTTGGAAGTGTTTAGCTTTCTTTTCATTTGTACAGGGGCTTGCAGCTAAGAGTTTACCTTAAATCTCAGAGAAGGCTTTGGACTTGGACTTTCAGCAGTGCTGAAACTGTTAGGACTTTGGCAACCCTTGGAGATGGACTAAATGCTTTTTTGTATAAAGGGATGCGCATGAGTCTTTGGGGGCCAGGGGAGGAATGTTACGGCTTCTGTTTAGATGTCCCCCCAAAGCCTCATGCTTTTTCTAGGTGGCTCACTCTAGAGTACAAGACTGATTCATGGTGGGGCTAGGCCCAAGGCACTAGGGTTAAGGGCGTGATGCTACCTGCCCTAAGTAGTCTGTTTTTTGTTTTGTTTTGTTTTGTGTTTTCTTGGTACCAGGGATCCAATTTTGGACCTTGTGCTTGCGAGGCAGGTGGCAGAACCACTGAGCTAAATCCCCAGCTAGCCCTAAGTAGTCTGAATGAGATAAAAGGGGCAGACAGTCACTGTTAAGGTCCTTTTGTTGTTTTTGCTACTGTGTGGGTGCCATGAACTGTTTCTCCTCTGTGATGCCCCTCAGACATGAGCTACCCTGCCTTGGAGCCAGCTGATTTTTGGACTGAAACCTCTATGAACTTTACACTAAATTAACCTTTTCCCCTTTAGCTTTAGGTATCTGGTAGTTTGTCTCAGCAAAGAGAGAAAAGTAACTAACACAATGGTCTTGTATGGTGACTTAATTTTTCAACTGTTTGTCTTCAAAAGAGATAACCTTCTAGATGACGGGCCATCCTGAGACTTCTGGGTGCCAAATTATTTGCTCCAAGTAGATGTTCAGCATTTAAGTGAACACAAAATTACAGTCTGAATCTTTTTACTACTGAGACAGATAGGGAGGCTGAGCCTATGTGTGTTAGCTTTCTGACTTTGTGACAGGATACCTGAGAATAACCAAGGAAAGAAAGACTCACTTTGGCTCATGGTTTCAGAGCTTTTACTCCGCGGTCAGCTGACTCCATTGCTCTTAGGCCTGTGATGAGGCAGAAATATCATAGTGAAAGTACATGGTAGACTCACTTCATGGCCGCCAGGAAGCAGAAGGCAAAAGAGGAAGGCCAGGGACAAGATATAGTCACTGAGGGTGCAGCCCACGACCCATTTCCTTCGACTCAGTCCCACCTCCTAAATTTCCATTCCTTCCTAATAATTATGAATCTGTCAATGGATTAATCCACTGATGAGTTTAGAGCCCTTCTAAAAACCCCACCTCTGAATATTGCTGCAATGGAAACCAAACCTTTAACACACGACCCTCCTGGGGGACATTTAAGATTCAAACCATAGCTGGGCATGGTGGTACACACCTGTAATTCTTTTTTTTTTTTTTTTTTTTTTTTTTTTTTCAGCTTGCAAGGCAGGCCAACGAACCACTGAGCTAAATCCCCAGCCCACACCTGTATTTCTAATTCTAGTACTCAGGAGGTTAAGGCAGGAGGAGCATAAATTCAAGGCCAGCCTGGGCTACATAGTAAGACCCTGTCAAAAAAAAAAAAAAAAGAACCTTAACACCATGAAAGCCAATTCAGCAATAGCTGAATTCATGTTTGTTAGTGATTGCATATGAAATTAGCCCTATTTCTAAATCCCCAGTGGTAGCAGAGATAAGCTCAGCTTTATTGTGTCCACCACTTAAAGACTTCCCTACCCATCTCCTCAGAAAGGGCTGAATGCATATAGGGCATTAACTGGATGTTAATTACGGACAAACCCTCCCTGGCACAGACCCCACAAAAGTAAAGACTCCCTTATATGCCTGATAATACCAGGTCAGTCCCTGGCCCTGCAGATCAGTAAGAGTTTGCTCCCCAGGGGAAGCCATTTAGGGGCAAAGCCAATTGGTATGGGCAGAAGGTTGACTGTTCTTGTGATATGTATTCATTTTGGAGGTTTTAATTAACTGGTGAGATTGTGCTGAACCAGCCCCACTCTGGAGCCAGCAGAGAGAGACAGGCAAGAAGTTTTTAGGTCATAGTTGGAGTCTTAGAAAACAAGCAGGAGACATTCATGAACAAGCCCTGGGGTGAAGAACCTGCACCCAAAGAACTCATGTTGCTGTGCTGTCCTGTCCAGGGCAGAGAGAATCTTCCCAAACTGGCTGCTCCATTCCTTGTGCTCTTCTCCCTGTTGTATCTCCCTCTCCCTCTCATCTGGCTGGATATGAGTCAGACATATTTACATATTTTGCCTGACCTACAGTGTTTTTTTTTTTTGTACCAAGAATTCAATTCAGGGACTTTTGCACTTACCAGGCAGCTACTGTGCTGCTGAGCTATACCCCTGGGCCCCAGAATGCTTTCAGAACATTTGAATTAGTTGCCAACTCTTAAAAATCAGGAGATTTTCTATGAAAGTCTGGATTTCTGGCTTTTGACAATAGAACCACTTGGCCAAGCTTGGCCCTCTCCCCGTAGGTAGATGAGCCTCTTTGGGGTGCCCCCCACAGTTCCATGCACCCATTTTTTGTCTGCTAAGCTCTGCTTAGTTCCCTGATGTGAAATGTTACCACTTTGGGGTGGAGGATCAGGTAGGAGCAATCCTTAAGTCTTTGCAGCTCTAGTCTGTGCTGCCTCTGGCTGAGGAACAAGTGGCCCAGAGCTCCGCAGGCCCATAATTCAGTAAGGACAAAGCATTTTTTCATTTGTTCAACAATGACCTCTCAACTTCTTGCCACTGAGTGCTCTAAAGGGATGGGCATGGAGACTTTATGGCATGGGCATGTGATGCCACCCTCTGGGTGAGGGTAATAGAGTTCACTGAGCACTTTCAGCCAATCACTTTAAGCCTCCTAATAATCTGGATAACAACCCGACACTGGGGTAGTTACTGTCACAAGACTAGTGGCAAAATTGACTTGGCTGACTCCTGAGCCCTCCTCTCTCCGTCTGGTGTTGATAGCCTCTAACAGGGCCCCGCAGGCCATCCGAAGGTCAAACACATTCCTATTGTGGGTTCAGTAAGTTTTTCAAAATCATACACTTTTATCTTGAATGCCATAAGATGATTTCTCAAGCAGTGTGAAACTGTTTGTACTGCAGGATGGGAGCAGGAGAAGCAAGTGTGTCAGGGGTCTTTGAGTACCTGGTGGGGGGGCCTCCGTTCTTTGGCCTGGGTTTGAGAGGGTCAGACAAGTCCTTGCATCCCTAAGACTTATGAGAGGAGCAGGTGATAGACTGCTGCCCACCCTATAAATTTGTTGCAGCCTGAGTGATGGAAGTTATCCCAGATGTGTTTGGAGAAGATGTAGATCATTTTTCACTCGTTTTTTTTTTTTTTTTGTTTTTTTTTTTGGTTGGTTGCTTTTTGTGATTTCACTACGTAATTCAGGCTTGCTTTGAAGTCACTGTGTAGCCCAGGGTGGCCTCAAATTGGTGACACTTCTCCTGCCTCAGCCTCCTGAATGCTGGGGTTTCAGGCATGTGCCACCACTCCTGGCATTTTTTACTTTTAATTATCATTTAAAATTGTTCTAAGAGGTAAAAGCTTAAGTGTTTGCAGCAGGTTCTAACCTTCCTCTCTAACAACCTCCTCTCCCCACCTCCTCCACCTTACCTCACCCAAGTCTAGCACCAGCTTTTTAAGGAACTTGGAAACTACTGGGATGAGGTCAGTGGGGATTTAGGAAGTCAGGGAAATAAAGGTGTAAAGTATGTGGGGGAGGTTTTGGCATCAAGACACCGGAACCTACGAGGTGGCTGCAAAAACCATTTGCAGCTTTTGCAAACAGCCTAATGTCATCAGCGCCCCACTGCGGAATTCAAACCTAAGCTTGTTACGATTGTAAGCACCTTCTTTAACCAGCCTTTTTGTATTTGACAATTATTCTTTTCTCCTCACCACCAGGAAGGTTCTGCTGCCTTGGTTTTAGAGCGTCCCCTGTCCAGCGAACAGCCCCTTGCTGTGCAGTAGTCCCGAGAAGGTTTGTCCGGCTCTCCCGCTTTGTAGGGTGAGTGGGTCCCAGACTTGGAAGGCACGGCGCGGGGGCGGGGACGGAGTCGCGATTTTGGAGGTCCTCGAGGATCACCTTGGAAGTTAACCACGCTGCGAGCTCCAGATTGGGCACAATAACGTTCGGCCCTGGGCAGCTGGCCTAGGCTCCGCCGGACAGCGTGGAGCAGCTCGGCTTTGGGCCACTTTGGGGGAACCCCGTTCCCGGGAGGGCGCAGAAGCTGCTCCTGCGAACCCCCAAGAAGCTGCATCTACACGGCGACGAGCGGGCCGGTGGGCTCCTTGGGACCGAGCCGGGAACCAGGTGCTCGCCGGCGGATCCCTCCCAGGATTGCCAACTTTACCGGCCCCGGGGCTGGAGGAGGGCGCCTCTCCCGGCGGGTCGCGCTCGGTACTTAAGGCGGCTCCGCGGCTCTGGCGCTCGTCCCTGCGAACCCCCAAGAAGCTGCATCTACACGGCGACGAGCGGGCCGGTGGGCTCCTTGGGACCGAGCCGGGAACCAGGTGCTCGCCGGCGGATCCCTCCCAGGATTGCCAACTTTACCGGCCCCGGGGCTGGAGGAGGGCGCCTCTCCCGGCGGGTCGCGCTCGGTACTTAAGGCGGCTCCGCGGCTCTGGCGCTCGTCGCTCGTCAGTAGCGGCCCCCTCCCCGCTGACCCCTCCTCCCTTTCTTCCTCCATCCTCCTCCCTTCCTCCCTGGCGGCTCCGGTTTTGTGAATGAATTCGGAGGCTGATGAGGGTGCGGGCCTCAGGCTAGCCCGAGCACCCCTCCCCCATCACTCCCGCAGGGTCTTCCCACCTGCGGGGACTGAGACGCCCCGGCGCCCCTGTTCCTGTGGGTTAGCCGGGCCCTTGCTGCACGTGTCCGCCCAACTTGGCTCCTTCTCCTTTGCGAGCTTAAAGACCAGATCGGAGGGCACCTGGGCGCTGTGGAAGGCGCCCTCTCCGCACGCACAAGTTTCCATCCCGCCGCGTGTGGGCCCAGAAGCAGGGCGCCGCACCTGTCAGCGGGAGACGCTGCAGACCAGGCAGCCCCTCAAAGTTTCGGGGTTGAATTGGGGAAGCGTGCGCCCTTGGCTGGAGATTTTCCTACGTCTGTCTTCCGCGGGGCCGGCCTTGGGGAACCCCCCAGTGCCCAGTGAGAATCGGGGAGCAGTCCCGGGCTGTGAGGATGGGGGGACACAGGGTGTAGGATCTCCTGGCTCCGCATCCCTCTTCGTCAGGCTTTGGGTGTCCGGGCTGGGGACCTCCACCAAAGCTCAACCAGCGCTCGATTACACATCGGGTTCGGGCTGCGGGACCTTCATCGTTCCTCTGTGGAGAGGAGGGTTATCGAGGCAGCGTCTTTAATTCCGGCGGGAGAGAGGGATCCCACCTCGGGAAGGAGGGGACTGGCGACACTACGGATGCCGCCTTTGTCTGCAGGCACACTTTTGCCAAGGTGACTGGGGCCCTGGAAGCTGAGTATAGCCTGGTCCGATTGAGATTTCAGGGATTTTCCTAGCCTTCTCGGCTGGGTCTTGGGAAACAGGCACGTGGGTGTGGCGTGCGCCACCTTTGCCAGGAGGTGAGGCTCACGCCAGGCAGGAAGGTGGCGAGTGCGGAGTGCCTTCATGCCTTCGTGGCCGCGATGACCAGCCTCCGGCCCTGCACCCAGTCTGGGAGCCGGGGCCCAGCAGGTTGGTGGCCGGTAGGCTAGCCCCACGCACCTCCTGCCTCTTCCGCAGACAAGGGCAGGCAGGGTGTGGAGCACACCGCGCCCCTTGTGCATGTGAGCTCCGAGGAGGACGGGAGACGCTCCTAGGCAATGGATGCAGGCCCGGGAGCCCCTGAGCCCCAGGCGTGTGCAGGGAGGTGGGTAGAGAAGGCTGGGAGTGCTGCAGAGGAAGCTTGCCGTGCCGGATCCCTGAGCTGGTGGGGCAGAGAGCCCGGAGGCCGTGCTTCCCGGAGAGGCCAGGCTGCCAACAGCCCTTTCCGATCCCAGCTGCCTGAATGCTGCTGGTCCCTGACTGGTGCCTCATTCTGGCTGATTTAGGCAGTGGCTGCGTGTTTCTTATCCCTTCTGTGTGAGAGGTGGCCCCTGGCAGGAATCTGTGTGTGTGTGTATGTGTAGGGGTCACAGACTGGGTTCCAGTGAGACTTAAAGAGTTGCTGCAAGCTTGGAAGGAGAGACAGCATCTGGAGTCACGGGGTGGAAACTGGATTCTCCAGATGGGGCAGGTGAAAAGAAGAGAGCCTGGGAAGGCTTAGGTCAGAATGGAGGGCAGGAAGCAGTCTTTGTCACCTCTTCATCCATTCTCTTCATATCTCTCTCACTGTCTAGGCTCTAGAGGAAATCACCTCAAGGGCTGACTCTCTGTTTTTGGAGAAATGATTTACCTCAGACCTGTGAAGGAAGAAGCCATTGGAACCCCCATTGTAGTGACCAGAAACCAGGTTTTAGAGAACTTGGGCAAGGTCAGGCAGCCAGGAGAGAGTAGAGCTTGTCTCAGGCCAAGTCTCTGGTGCCAAGCCTGGGCTTTTCTCATTAAACCACAGCTGTTTCCAACAGGGCAGACTGTGGGAGCCCCAACTTAGCTGCAGACGGAAACTTGGCAATGTTTCCAGGAGTGACTGGGGCCTGGGGATGAGCACAGAGATTCCAGCGGCACTAGGACCAAGCGGATGGGGCTCCCCAGGCAGCCACCTCTGCGAGAGGCTGCTGCAGTGGTGGCTGCAGTTCCCTCTGGCGCTTCTCAGTGCTGGGCTTCTAGAAGGGCTGTCCACGCCCCAGCTCTCATTTCCTCCTCCTTCCCTTGTCTGCTTTCCCTCCGGCTTTCCCTTTCTTTCCTGCCTTTGAGTAAATGAGAAAAAGGTGAGAAAGCAGAACACAGGGAAGTTTCTCTTACTGATTTTGCTTTGAGCAAGGGAAACCATGTGTATCTTTGTTTCCCTGGTACCTCTTTTTATGTTTCCTGTGATTTCTGGTCTTTTCCTTCTCTGCTTTCTTCAGGAGCTGTGTGCTTTGCTTTACCAATGAATAGTCCCCTCCTAGAATCCATTCACTTCCTCACCAGGGTCTGTGCTCTTAGGCCCCTGGTTATTGCCCTACCCCTCCTCTCCTAGAAGACCCATCATCCCTGTATGTACTCAGAGGCCCCTGCCACACGCTCACCCCACTGAAGCTTACCAATAAAGAGCTTTGCTCACGCAGATCCCTGTGTGCCATCTACCAGGGGTGTCACCTAATTCTGGTCTTTGTTTTCTCTAACAAGAATAATTGCCGGGCCGGGGATTTAGCTTAGCGATTCCACCGTCTGCCTCGCAAGTACAAGATCCTCAGTTCAATCCCCAGGAACAAACAAACAAACAAAACCAAGAATAATTGCTACTTTGCATGTCACCCAGCAATCTCTGGAAGATGCTAAGAAGCCAGTACTGCAGCTTATATATTGCAGGTGAAATAACTGAGTGACAACATAGCGGCAGAACTGGGGATTTGTACCCTAGTACTCTGGTTTCTGAGTCTTCAGAAGGTTTTAGTTCTGCTTAATAAGTGGTCAATGGGCCAGGAATGTGGCTCAGCCGCACAGCGCCTGCCGGGCAAGCACGACGCCCTGAATTCGATTCCTGGTAACAACAACAACAAAAAATGGTCATCGTTTTAATTAGTGGGTCCCTTCCGCTGTTCTGGGCGGGACTCTGAGAATGCTCACTCTCCTATTGCCGGAGAATGCTGCCTCCTGCCTGACACCCCCCATCTCCCACTTTCTCTCACCAGATGCCGGTGCAGCTGGCGACAGCCCTGCGTGTAGTAGGCACCAGCCTGTTTGCCCTGGCAGTGTTGGGCGGCATCCTGGCAGCCTACGTGACAGGCTACCAGTTCATCCATACAGAAAAGCACTACCTGTCCTTCGGCCTGTATGGCGCCATCCTTGGCCTGCACCTGCTCATCCAGAGCCTGTTCGCCTTCCTGGAGCATCGGCGCATGCGCAGAGCAGGGCGGCCGCTGAAGCTGCCTCGCTCCAGGCGGCGAGCTGTGGCGCTCTGCATCGCTGCCTACCAGGAAGACCCTGACTACTTGCGCAAGTGCCTGCGTTCAGCCCAGCGCATTGCCTTTCCTGACCTCAAGGTGGTCATGGTGGTGGATGGCAATCGCCAGGAGGACGCCTACATGCTGGACATCTTCCATGAGGTGCTGGGTGGCACTGATCAAGCCGGCTTCTTTGTGTGGCGCAGCAACTTCCACGAGGCGGGTGAGGGTGAGACGGAGACCAGCCTGCAGGAGGGCATGGAGCGTGTGCGGGCGGTGGTGCGGACCAGTACCTTCTCGTGTGTCATGCAGAAGTGGGGAGGCAAGCGCGAGGTCATGTACACAGCTTTCAAGGCCCTTGGCGACTCGGTGGACTACATCCAGGTAAGGTCACCTCCCCAGAAGTGTCTGTACATGGGCACTGCCTGGCTAGCTGGGCCGACTTTTCTTCGGGGACTTTAGGTCAGGTGTAGGTGGTGTGTTGTGCACATCCCCCTTTGGTACTGAAGAAAAGGCAATGGTGGCTCTAAAGCAGGCCTGGGGTGGAAATGTGGTTATGCTGGCATGTAGTTCTGTGACTTTGGGAAGACCTCTGAACTGGTTGAGCAGCAAACGAGTACATAACATTTACTTCACACTAGGCACTGTCGTGGGCATTTGTAATATATTAATTACTCCTTTAATCCACCTAATACTTCAGGGGATAAGTACTATTATTAACTCTCCTCATAGAAGGTAAAACTGAAGCGCGGACATTAAATTGCCTAATGTTACACTGCTAGGAAGGTGCAGAAGCTTTTGTGAGCCAGGCAGCCCATCTCAGGTCTGCTCTTCGCTCTTGTGCGGTGCTGCCTGCCATTGCCACATAAGGATGTACCTGTTCATAAAGAAATGTGAAGAAGCTGGATGTGGTGGCGCACCCCTGTAATCCCAGCTCTTGGGAGGCTGAGGCAGGAGGACTGACATGAGTTCGAGGCCAGCCTGGGCTACATAGTGAGTTCAAGGTCAGCCTATATAGCAAGACCTGTCTCCCTCCCCCCCCAAAAAAAAGAAGAGTCCCACTCTTCTAGTGTCAAGTTCTTGTCTGTGAGGTGTGAGGTAGACAGACATAGGCAAGAATAATCCTCTTGCCTCATTTCCCAGCAGCACTGGCTGGAATCCTGAGTCAGCCCTGCTCATCTGGTCTAAGTGGTCATTGATATTAGCCTGGAAATTGTATTAGGTTGACAGAGCTTCAGTTTTCAAATAATAAAACCTAGAGAGAACAGAAGATTAAAACTCACACATGCAGTACTACACAGAAATGGGAAACCCAGGATCCCAGATTCTGTTCCAGAATTCTAATTTTTGTGCCAGGGATCGAACTCTGGACCTTACTCTTGCAAGGCAGGTGGTGGCACCACTGAGCTAAATCCCAGCCCTATTCTGGACCAGAATTCTTCACAGCACCCAAATTGTACCTGTTCTATCTCTGCCCTTCTCGGCACCTGTCAGGAGTTTGTCCATAGCTTCATAAACGCTTATAAAAAGGCTGGCTATTTTGGTAGCCCACCTGTGTGTCATTTCAGTCTTGTTGACAGGATATTGAGTTCTCTATTTAAATTTTCTATAGTATATCTACCCAAAATTAGCTTGTGTACTTTGGCTTTTTTGGTGTGTCCTTGTGTGACAGTTGATACCTTTTTCTTTTTCTGTCTTCCTAGGCCCAAGGACCTCCTCTGCCATGTAGGGAGGGATGTGAGTCTAGAAAGCTGTTTGATTCTGCAGTTCACCTGGGGTTGTAGGGACTTTGGAAAACCTTCCTGGGGTCCCCACAAGCTCAGGAAAAAGCCCGAGCCCTGACTTGTGTGCTCAAGCCACCATGACTATGTCATCCACTCCCTTTAAGCTTAGGACCTCCAAACCCGCTTTGCCTCATAACTCCTTTCTTCAGTCATCTCCTGTGTATTCCAGTGGGTCTGCAAACACCCCACCACCACACGCGTACCCCTAGCCATGCTTTTGTCCTTATGGCCCTGGGACCACTGCCCAAGGCGGCGCTGGGCTATAATGAATAATACTTGTTAGATTTCAGCCCATTTCCCACAGCCCTGCTGAGGGCGTGTATCTTTGCCTCTGTGGAAGAGAACTTTGCTCCAGGCAGCACAGTGTTCTTTTTTCCTCACTCTGCTCTTCTAGAAAGACCTCCTTGGAATGAATGAGGCAGAGCAGCATGGAGGATGGGTTAGGGTCCAGGCAGGAAGTAGTAGTGAGACCAGCAGCACTGGGATGCTCAGCCTGTAAGCTGAGGAAGCTGAGTCTGGACGGAGGCCCCTTGGGACCTTCTCTGGCTTGGACTAGCATTTAAGGATGTGTCATGGTGAGGCTGAAGCAGCACATGTGAGGGACCCTGCCTGGAGCCTGATTCCCCCTTGGCCTTCTGTTGCTTGTCTGTGGCCACCTTGACTTTTAAGAGGGGAAAATATGGAAGATTTAGGGTGTCAGATGCAGTCTCCTTCCTGCAGGCTAATGGGATCTTACTCAGCAACTTTTTATTTTGGTGCTGGGGATTGAACCCAAGGCCTTGCATCAGCAATTTTAGTTAAATGGATTTTAGGTTTCTGTGGGGTGGGGTTTGGGTTCATTGTTGGATAGTGTTCTCTTCTTGATCATAGAGCTTAATTCCCTTGCCAACAGTTACCTGGACTCTACCATTTCGGTTACATTTTAGAACACAGACAAGGAGTCAGTCACAAGGATAATGCTGTCAGATCCCAGCTTCACTAATCATGGGACCACTGAGACCAGGCAGGAGGGCATGTGGGCAGGATTTGATCCAGGGTCTGACTGGAGGTGGCTATTGCTAGCGTCCATGGACATTCAGGATAGATCCCAGGCAGGCAGAGCTATCAGCCAGACTATGTCCCAGTCTTAAAGATTTGGCCAAGGCTCTCTGTGCGGAAGCACAGTGTCTAGGGCACCATGTTTGTGGTCTCATGGAGAACCTTTTCACCACAGGGGCTGGAGAGGTTGTCCAGGAGGCCAAAGACTGAAATGGGGACACTATTAACAACTACCCTATGGGATCATTTGGGGCAGTAGCCCCTGACAGCCTTTTCACAGCTTTCTGAGGAATGTCTGCTGATCCTGTTATCTGTACCTGTTACCTGATTTCAGTGACTTGCTCCCTCTTTCTGCCCAGGGACCCCAGATAAATATTTTGAGGCCATTTCTGTGGAACCTGGCACTGCAGGATTAAAACCTTTTCCAGTGCTAAGCATTTATCTTTTCCCAGGGCTGGTACGTACAGTCTCCTGGGTTTTTCTTCTCAGCTCAGTGGCTGTCAAGCCTGCATGTGGGCTCTCCCTTTCCTTACTTGCCTTTGTCTTTCCTTTCTCCCTTTCTGGGCAAGACTCCTCTAGTGGAAGAGAATCATGTGAAGGGGGTCACTTCTCTCAGATACTGAACAGCTGGTGGAGGGGGGAGGGTACCGGCACAGACCTGAGGTCAAAACAGGCTCATGGTGCACTCCCCTGCAGGTGTGCGACTCTGACACTGTGCTGGACCCAGCCTGCACCATCGAGATGCTTCGAGTCCTGGAGGAGGATCCCCAAGTAGGGGGAGTCGGGGGAGATGTTCAAGTAAGAAGTAACCAGGGATCCCTGGGGATAGGGGTCTGAACTGTTTCCTAACCCAATAGGATATGCCTGCTAGTACTTTGGGGGTGGTTGCCCCGACAGTTTTCACTGATACCGGAGGGCTCAGCTCACTTGCAGTGCAATTCATTTCCTGCTTTTTTCAACGAGAGAAAAAAAAAATCACCGAATAGTTATAGACAGCCTATGCAGGGAGGGCTATAGGGGTTTAAGGCCACAGATCCTAAAGGATATTTCCTTTTCAGTTGTGTAGTAACTCACTCCCAAGTCAGGCCCTTGAAAGCCCTTGCTTCTAGAGGACTTGGACTGATGAGCTCTGGGCAATATGGTAAACATAAAGGACTGGATCTTCTTGCAAAGGATACCATAAATGTAGACAATAAATCACATCTTCCTAGAAGCTTTACAACTGCAGAAGCAGCAGGACAGGTGAATGGGGTGGCATTTTGCTTCCTTCCTCAGACTTTCTTTTCTCTGCCACCACTGCAGGCTCTCCTGAAATTTGAAGGCAGCCTAGTTGGGAGAGTGAGTGCAGATGACACAGTAGGCAGGTGGAGCTGGTGCTGGGGAGAGTGAGTGGGTATGGTTGGCTCCTTTAGCCTCAGATTACTCAGTTCTGGTGGGGCTAGTACTGATGGCCAGGAATTTGAGCAATGGCTCTCAGAAGTCAGGATAGGGAGGCTTCCTACTCTGTGCTATCTGTCTCCTTTGGGGCTCATGTCTCAGATGAGAAGGCCCAGCATCTCTGTTCCTTTGCAGATCCTCAACAAATATGACTCATGGATCTCCTTCCTGAGCAGTGTGCGGTACTGGATGGCCTTCAACGTGGAGCGGGCCTGCCAGTCCTACTTCGGCTGTGTGCAGTGTATTAGTGGGCCCTTGGGCATGTACCGCAATAGCCTCCTCCAGCAATTCCTGGAGGACTGGTACCATCAGAAGTTCCTAGGCAGCAAGTGCAGCTTTGGGGATGACCGGCACCTTACCAACCGAGTCCTGAGCCTTGGCTACCAGACTAAGTATACAGCGCGCTCCAAGTGCCTCACAGAGACCCCCACTAAGTACCTCCGGTGGCTCAACCAGCAGACTCGCTGGAGCAAGTCTTACTTCCGGGAGTGGCTCTACAACTCTCTGTGGTTCCATAAGCACCATCTCTGGATGACCTATGAATCAGTGGTCACAGGTTTCTTCCCATTCTTCCTCATTGCTACAGTCATTCAGCTTTTCTACCGGGGCCGCATCTGGAACATTCTGCTCTTCCTGCTGACGGTGCAGCTGGTGGGCATTATCAAGGCTACCTACGCCTGTTTCCTCCGAGGCAATGCAGAGATGATCTTCATGTCGCTCTATTCCCTTCTCTATATGTCCAGCCTCCTGCCAGCCAAGATCTTTGCCATTGCTACCATCAACAAGTCTGGCTGGGGCACGTCAGGCCGAAAAACCATTGTGGTTAACTTCATTGGCCTCATCCCTGTGTCCATCTGGGTGGCAGTTCTTCTTGGGGGCCTGGCTTACACAGCTTATTGCCAGGACCTGTTCAGCGAGACTGAGCTAGCCTTCCTTGTCTCTGGGGCCATCCTCTATGGCTGCTATTGGGTCGCCCTCCTCATGCTGTATTTGGCTATCATTGCTCGGCGATGTGGGAAGAAGCCAGAGCAGTATAGCTTGGCTTTTGCTGAGGTGTGATGCAGCCCCTAAGAAGAGTGGGAAAAGTGCAATGGGTAAGGGAGGGGAGGGGGAGTGAAAGAGAAAAGACTGGGTTGGGGGGAGGAGGGAGTGCTGTGTTTTAGTTTAATGGTCCAAAGGGACAAATCTGAAAGGAAGAGAATGGTGACTGTAATGTGGCCTGGGCTGGGCATTTCTGCTCAGGGGAGGTGACACTGCTTCTTCAGGCTCAAGACAGAGGGCATTTGTATGTTTTAAGGCTGCTTGTCTCCTTGCCCCTGCACAGAGGCAGTGGCCTCTAGGAAGGATCCTGCCTCCTTCCCTGTAGTTCAGAGAGAACTCAGAAATGTGCCAAACCAGATGATAGTTCCATTCCATAACAATTTCTGGTGAGTGAACAGTGTCATCCCAAGGGAAGGGGTTCTCCTAGCCCATGTAAACATAACCAGAGGTGGTAGAATTTCCACTGAGAGTTCTGAGCCAAGTAATGTCCCCTTCCTCTCCAACTGATCATCAATGTAGTTAAGCTTGTGCCTGAGACACAAGTCCCAGGTGTCAGGAAACAGGGTCCAGGAATGGTGCTTTATGTGTTATACTGCACTCTGCATCCCAACATCCCAGGGATGAGCCAAAGTAGTAGAACTTAGCGTTGAACTGCTTTTCTATTTTATTTTTTGCAGTAGTGGGGATTGAACCCAGGGCTTTCACAATGAGCTATATCTGCCCCCCCCACCCTATTTTTTTAAAATTTTGAGACAGGGTCTCACTAAGTCACTAAGGCTGGGCTTGAACTTGTGATCCTCTTGCCTCAGCCTCCCAGTGTGCTAGGATTACAGGAGTGTGCCACCTTGGCCAGCTGACAATGAACTGCTTTTAAAGGTGCATATTGAAAAGGAAAGTTTGCCAGGAAGAACAAAAGAGATTGTGATGGTGCTGAAGACACGGGAGCATTGGAATAAATATGTTCCACTTGGAAACTGACCAGATGACTTCTAGATGAATTCTAAACTTGTCTGTGATCACTGCTGGATAGATGAAATGTTTTAGACATCTACCAGGAAGATCAAACCCTAATATGTGAAGCAAAGTCTTGCGTATTTTAACTTGTACACTCCTGGATTCCTCTCAAATTCAGCCTTGAACTGAGACTAGAAATTTTATCCTCCTCACTTCACTTTCTTCAAAGATACATTTTTTGGGGGTGATTAAATGATGGTCGCCTCTTCCACCTTCATCATCATCCTCCTAGGTAAAATTCTTAAGGTGGCACTTGGGGAAGAGCCTAGGCTCTTACAAGCCTCTGTGCAATAACACAAGCCTGTTCCTGCACATATAAAAAGAATATTAGGACCCTCTCTTCATATTGGCTGCCGTCTTGGAATTGGACAGAATCCTTGGCAGTTTGTTTAGCTATGTGTGACGTAACATGCTACAGTTCTTGACAACCATCTCCAATTAAAAGGTTTTAAGTGTTGCCAAAGTGAATCTTCAAATCAAAGTTGGCCATCTGTAAGACTACCCCATTCTCCTCAGTGGCTTATCTAGGGAATTTTTTTTTTTTTTTGGTGGTCCTCTGCTCCTGAGCTACATTGCCAGCCTTTTTTTTTGGAGACAGTTTTGCTTAGTTGCCCAAGCTGACCTCAAACTTGCACTCCTGCCTTAGTCTCCCAAGTAGCTGGGAGTGCAGGTGTGTACCACAACACCTGGCTTCTCTCAAGAATTTGCTAAGCCAGGTTGTGGATAATCACTACTGCATTTGCTTATGTCTATCCAGAAACTAACCTAGGAGATGGAATTTGTTCCTAACCCTAAGGTTCTTGCTTTCTTATACCCCCTGGACCTGTTTAATTTTCCTCCACTGATTTGGGAGTGAGGGGAAACAATTTTCTAGAGATTTTCAATCTAGACTACTCAAATTTTTTGTTTGCTCAGCTTCTGGAATCCTGCTCAGTCCTTGACTTAGGGACTGTTCACTTTACAAATGTCTTATCAGAGGGACCAGCTAACCTCTCAAAACCAGCACTAAGCTGGAGAGTGGTTGAGGGGGAATATTTAGTTTATCCAGGTGCTTCCTACAAAGGAACCAAGTGTTCTTTGAACCACAGATGGGAAAACCCTGATACTTTCTCTCTCCTATGAATTCAAGGGTTTTCCAGGAGTAGCCAACAGCTGCCACATCACAGACCTCAAGCTTCTAGTAAAACTGCTGGTTGATCGTTAGTCCCTACAATGTTTGGGGAAGCAGCAGGGATTTGCTAAAGTCAGTTCCAGGTTCTGTGTTTCTGCTGGCCAAGAAATATGCTATTTTGAGCATTACAGTGGAGGAAGTCCAGTCAGTCTCAACTCAGTTAAGACTTCATAAGGGCTTTTCTTCAGCATTGACTTGAAGAATGATGGACTCAGAATGAGAAGCTCCTGGCTATCCTACCATCAGCTCTGCCTTGCACTGTGGTTATCAACTTTCAAAAGAAGGCAGGCACTGATAGTGAGCTCACAACTTTTGACCTCGTCTGGTTTTTCTAAGTTATTTTGTATATTTCAGCAGCAAAACCAAACTGGGTCTTCAGCTTTATCCCTGTTTCTTGTAAGGGAAGAGCCTTTATACAGTTGGACACATTTTGGTTTTTCCTCATTGAGAATTTGAACCCTCTTTTATATTTCTACAATAATTTGTAAACATATTTATTTTTACCTGATCTTTTAATAAGGAGCGAAGTTTTACATTAAAGTTGGGGAGGGAATCAGAAGTGGAGCAGCTTTACTTGGTGATGGTATTCATGTTCACGCTCTTGCCACTTCTACTGAGCATGATGTGTGTAATCTTCTGGGCCTTCTGCTTGTCCTGGAGCAACACCACTGTGCTGAGGGGCACATCACTCAAGTTCATCCTCCATCCTCCATCAAGTTCATCCTGCTCTGTCTTACCTGAGCCTTTCCTGAGAAGTGGGGGATTACTACCAGAAAGCCACCTTGGATGTGAGTTTCTGGCCCATCTGTCCATGTATTCAGTCTTACAAGGAGTATTCAGACTCCTTGAAGTCTTGGGTGAAGCAGGTGGGTACTCTTCACTGTACTTGTCCTCAATAGCCATCATGTCCTTGATGTTGTACATAGCTGAGGGCAGGGACTTATTGGGGACCTTTTGCACTGTGGCCACTAGCAAACCTTTGTTCTGACATGGGAGCAGGGCTTTGGAGAAGGTAGAAAAGTCCTGCTGCTGCTTCTCATTCAGGTTGAACATGCTCTAGCCAATGTTCTCTCTTTGACTACTTTGGAGTTACCACTGGCCAAGCACTCCTTGTCCAGTCCAAAGCCCATGAGCTGCTCCCACTCCTGGTTGTGGGCTAGCTTGCAGCTGGGGATGTCCCCTAAGGTGTAGCAAAATTCAGCTGGTTGAACATGACCCCCCACCTTCCTGCTCAGGATCTTCCTCCCGGTTTTGCTAGAAAGATTCCAGCTTCACAGTCTCCACCACCTTTTTGCTTCTGTCTCAGCTGGCATCCATTCTTTTTTTTGGTACGGGGGATTGAACTCAGGTCCTTGCGCTTGCAAGGCAGGCCACCGAACCACTGAGCTAAATCCTCGGCCATCAATTCTTATTTTTGCAGCTCTAGCTTCACCTCATCCTTGTCACAAGTATGTCCATGTCCTCTATGCAGGTGGTGTCCTCCAGCAGAGGCTGCACCATGAATTCTTTTCCTCATCCTCCAGGGCTGCTGCCTCCTCTTCGAGCACTCAGCTCCCACCCTAACCCTGCACTCTGGAACCAAAGTCCCTATCCCAAATTGGCCCCCAAGATGTTACAAGTCATTTCAGCACACTACCATTTCCCTCGCAGACTTTTTCATCCTCCATGGTCCTTTTGAAGAGGACCATCTCTGATGGGAGGCACACAGGGGTGAACTGAGGCCCCATGGGGCTCAGAGACTGAGGCTGCAGCTGCATCGTGGCCCAGATCTTCCCACTCACATTCCCACAAGTCACTGACCACGCTGCCCTGTTTCAAACAGGAGTATGGCTGCTCGCCTTCTAACTCCTCGCCTTGTTTGGTCACAATAGAATGAAGTTTTTGCTATTATGCCAAGTCCTCTGTGCTCTTGTTCTCTGCATAGGGCAGATAGGCTGCCGCTTCCAGAGCTCCATGTTCTTCTCTGCCCACTCATTCTCCCAGTTTGTGTTCAGCACATCCTCTTCCTGAGCATGCCTAAATCCTTAAGGGTGAGGACCAGTCTCCCCAGCTCAGAGGGAATCAATGGCATGTTCCACTGTGTGGCCCTGCAGCTTCTCAGCATTTTCAGATCCTGGTACCTCTGCTGAAACTCCTTCACCAGTGTACTGATGCCAAACTCTTGGTCCATGCCCTCCAAGAACTTGGCCTTTTCTGTCAAGTCCTCCTACAGTGCTGGCTCCTCTCAATCCAGGATGCATTGTTGGCAACCTTGGGGTCAACTTCTATTTTTTTATCTTCCCCAGCTTTTGGTTCAGCAGGTGCTTTTCCTTGGCAGCTGTCAGCTTCTGTTGCTCTTCTTGCTCCTGACAGCTGCCACAGGCTCCTCCCTGGTGCCTGCCTCTTTCTCCATGATCTTGACCTGCAAGGGTTTCAGCCCCAACTTTGCCTAGAGTTTATTGGCCTCCTTGATGCTGAAAGATTAGCATCTATCTCCTGAACTATTTTTGGAGCTGGCAGCAGCCTCATAGCTGTCTTCCACTCTCCCCACTTTGCACCCTATCCATAGGGGCTGGCTGTAGTCCTGCCCATGGGTGCCTCTATGGGCCTTGGCTTCTGTCCTGCGCCACCTCACAATACTGGTTCTGCTTCTAGCCTTCACTGCTGCCACTCTGGTGCTTTTCTCTCCTGTGCACTGTCACCCCTGGGCTGCCTCTCTGCGGTGCTTTTATAATGATCCCATGGTGCTACCTCTGCGCAGAGCCAGTACCTCTCCCCCAACTACTTTCAGGATACATGGCAGCTGCTGTCCTAATGCCAGATATCAACAGTGGCTACTTTTTAACAGGAGTCTTTTTTAACTTTTCAGGTCAAAATTTTTATATTGCACTTGTCAAAATAAAGATTCTCATGTAATGCTGGTGTGTTAGCTTTCTGTTGCTGTGATAAAATAACTGACATAAATCATCTTGAAGAAAAATAGGTGACTCATGTTTTCTGTCAATGGTTACCTAGATCCATTGTTTCTGGGCATATGTGGTGAGGGTGGCAAGTGTGTGGTGAAAAAAAGCTGCTCATTTCATGAAGGCTGGGAAGCAAAAGGGGCAGGGGACAAAATACCCCTTTCAAAGGCAAACTTCTATCTAGTGACCCATTTCCTCCAACTAGGCCCCATGTCCTAAAGTTTTCATTATCTCCCAACAGCTTGTTATTGTATCCAGAAGCCAGAGCCTTGATCCAACCACCTTCCATCTCTAAACACTGATGCACTGGCGACCACACCTTTGGCAGGGCATTTCAGATCCAAACTAAAGCTGGTAGCTCTGAGATACTCCCTGTCTTTATGCTCATAAAGCTGGCTCCTTACCCCCATCTCAGGAAGGGCTGGAGATAGAAATGGTAAGTGTGACTGAAAAATAGGATAAAGGTGTCCCAGCTACCTGGACTAAAGAATACAGAAGGTACACTCAGTGGCATAATTTTTACTGTAGAGGTAAGGCAGGCTCTGTGGTTAACTATCTGGTTGAGTGAGCAAGCTAAGGCTAAAACCCAAAAACTTGCTACTTCAGTGCAAGCATTTTAGCTGGCAGGTCATGGAGAATTGTAGTCAAAATTGAGACAATGAAAAGCAGAGAGTAAACTTCCCTCCCAGTGGAAAGGCAACAACAGGAGCGACAAAGAGTAGCCCTCTCATCCCATTTATTAAAGAAACAGTAAGAAAAGATACAATGCAGGAAAAACACCAACCATCCTTCACATCAGGCTGAATGAAGCACAGTGATTTCTCCCCCCCACCCCCACCCTAATTCCCATCCACATGTTTAAAGTTTGAGGTTGATAGCGAGTACCAGTAGAGAGGGAGTCAGATGAAGAGGAGCCTTAAACATGGCCACCTCTAAGTCCAGGAGAAAGGAGCTGCAGGCCTAGTCAGTCGAGCAGAAATTTGGTGGGTTGGTGAAGTGGTTGTCCACCTCCCCATTGTGTTCAAGCCCCCAGGGAAAGGCCTGGCATTAAGTGACCAGGTCCAAGCTGCCCATGTCAGAGCTATTGAAGTATGGTCCATTCACCAATGCAATGTTTCTAGAGCAGTGACTTGATCCTCCAGTGGGGAGCAGGGGATTACACATAAACTGGGACCAGGCCAATGTATCCCTGAGGAGAAGTCCACAAGAACAATCCAAGAAACTGGGAACAAAAGGGCAGGAAGCTGTGGAAAAAAAGCACAGCAGGCTTCTGGAAGGCCCAAGTTCCTTTCTCTTGAGGCGAGTTATTCCCAATTTTTCACATTCCATGTCCCACAAATAACATTTCACCCTCAGTCAAGAAAAACACAGAGGAAAAAAGATAGCTCTTCTGAACTTGAGTCTCAGCTACATTCTTCAGACAGTAGCTCTGTATCTACCTTTTTACCTAGTCCTGCCCAGAACCAGTGTCTGGAAAACAAAAGGTCCTGGAGGAAAAGTGGTGTTTAAGGGGGTAACATTCCATTTGGGTACATTGCAGCCACTGGACCCCCTGGTCTGGAGAAAGCAGCTGGGTTTGTGCCAGGAAGGTTCCCTACCCTAGGAAATGGAACCACACTCTTGCCTACAGGGCCATTCATCCTTGGAAAGGAAGCTGGGTTTAGACCCAGGGCTCCTGTTGGCCTCGCAAAAGGAGCTGGGTTGATACCCATAGGGCCTGCTGGAGAAGAGCCCAGATGCCCAGCAGCTGATCTAGGAAAAGCAACTTGACCTGGGCCTAAAGGACCAGTAGACCTTGGGAAGGCAGCTGGACTTGGACCCTGCAGGCCAGTGGCCCTTGGGAAATTAGCTGGGTTGGGGCCTAGTGGCCCAGAGGCTCGCGGGAAAATTGTAGGACTTGAGCCCTGGAGGCCAGCAGACCTTGGGAAGGTACCTGGGTTTGAAGCCAATGTCCCAGAAGACTGAGAGAAGGCAGATGGGTTCAGTCCCCCTGAAGTTGTCCCCCTGGGAAAGGGATTGGCATTAACCCCCATGGGGCCACCTGGCCTTGAGAAATGAGCTGAATTAGGGCCTATGGGGCCAGGAGCCCTTGACATGGGAGATGGATTTGGCCCTGGCAGGCCAATTCCTCGAGAGCTAGGACCTGTGTTTGGACCTATAGGGCCAGGTACTCTTGCCATGGATGATGGGCTTATGCCCATGTTTCCAGAAGCCTGTGAGAAAGGAGCAGAATTTGCTCCTAAAAGGCCTGCTGCTCTTAGAATTGGGGCAAGATCCAGGCCCTGGGGTCCAGCCATTCTTAAGTTAAGACCAGATCCTGTGCCCAAGAGGCCACCTGCTCTGTTGTCCAGATTGGGGCCCGGACCCAGGCTTCCTGCCCTTGGGTTGGGCCCAAGACCTGGACCCACACCACTTGCTCGTGGGTTGGGCCCAAGGCCTGGACCCGGAAACATACCTGACCTAGGAGCAGGGTTTGTACCTAAAAAGCCTGATCTCAGACTGGGATTTGATCCAGGGCCCAGACCAACTGGCCTAGGATTGGGAGGACCATTCCCAGAAGAGAGTATGACCCCTGATCTCATATTGGGTCCAGATCCAGGTCCCATGGGGGTACCACTTCTAGGGTCAGGACCTGCTCCTAGCAGACCCCCTGTCCTTGGATTGGACATAGGGCCTGGGCCTGGGAGACCTCCTAACCTGGGGTTAGACATAGGACCTGGGCCCGGAAGAGCGCCTGTTCTGGGGTTTAGAGGTGGTCCTGGACCCAAAAGGCCACCTGGCCTTGGGAAAGATGCTGTGCCTGTGCCAGTAGGATTTATCCCTCTTGGAAAAGCCATACTTGGGTCACGAGCACCAGTGGGAAAAGGTGCTGGATTTGAAGCCAATGAGCCTGATGAAGATGGAAAAGATGGGTTCCTTGGAAATGGGGCCAGATTTCCACCAAGAGAACCGGCTGCCATAAGGAAAGGATCCGAGTTCATGCCTATGGGGTGGCCTGTGTTCAGAACAGGACCCCCCTGTGGTCCCAGTGAACTGTCAAGCCGTCCTCGTGGTGGCAGTGGTGCACGAGTCCAAGGAGTTGGCCGCTCTCTAGGGAAAATCCGCGGTTCTTTCATACTTTCTTGGGGACGTTGGTGATAATGGGCTTGGGGCGGGTTTTGAAAAGGATCTTGTCTTTGATGAGTGCTGTCACCAGGTACTGGGTGGTGCCAGGCTCATGGCCAAGCTCATCACAGTCCTGTTCCCCAGGAGTGTGTTTGATAAGAACTGCAAATGGCTTCTCCAGATGGATGATTTTCCCATACAGGATATGATGCCCCACGATCAGCACAGGAACTCCCTTTGACAGAACAACAAGATGCCTGAGGTTCAGGGAAAGACCATTCCACTTTAGGTGGCTTCTAAAAACTGCTCCTGGCACCCCCACTCCCTGATCTGGTTCTACCACTATTGAGTAGAAACACTGGACAAACCACCCTCTGCCCTTTTTCACTTTTTCCTGCTCCATGTATGAAAATGTCCATTTCAGAAATGTTACCTTTCCAGATTCCCCAAAGCTGTTTCCCTGCTACTGCAGAGATGGGGAAAGAACAAGCAGGTAGCTCTGCAGATTAGCTAGACCTTGAATAACAAACCTGAGGGCAGTCCTCACTCTGGGTCCTGGGAGCACCACCTTGGTGTAGCTTGCTTTCCTGAGGCATTAGGCAGGGAAAGAAAACCCCCTCACCTCAGTGGTGTAATGTAGGTCTCCCAGGAGGTTTCCGGCTAATCCAGTGCTGTAGCGAGCCTCGATCTCCCCCTGTAGCTCCATCAGCACCCATTCTGCAAGGCCTTCTGCCCCTGCACTGCAAGCAAAGGGCTGGCGGTTACAATATTTTTGAGGGGTGAAGGATGAATAAAGTCCTACACCACCATTCAAGGCCCAAAGGAACTCTGTTGAGCATGACTTGGGAAACTGGGCAGTGCAAGGCACTGAACTAGAGATCTTAATGCAAAGATTTATGCAAGATGTACCTGAAGACCCTGATTCTTCCAGAAAAATGTGAAACCTGTATATAACCATTCATGCTAAATAAAAATCTCAAAATGTACTCACCTAGAAATTACAATTTGCACCATGAGCTTTCCTTCTTTAAAAAGCAACTTAAAATAAACTGTAGAGAAAAAAAAGAAAAAGAAAAAGAAAAAATCAGGATAACAATGACAGTTAATAACAAAATGACAGCTAGATATCATTATTGTGTGACAGGGACTTTTTAAAAGTGCTTTAGACATACATTACTTTGTATCCCTAACAGTGTCCTAAGGTGTAAGCTTTCTGATTGTGTACATGAGATAATGTGGCTAAAGATTATCAACAGCTGGGCTGGGGAAGTAACTCAGACGTAGGGTGCTTGCCTACTGTGCTACACCCTCGGTTTTTGACATTCAAATTGTGCACGTGTATGCAGGAACACACACACACTCACTCACCATCAGTCAACTCAATTTGAAAAATGGGTATTGTAACTGTACTCAAAACCAGAATAGAATATGAACCCAGGGCATAGTGCAGATACCACTTTTTTTTTGTTGTTTTTGTTCTTTTGCAGTACTGAGGATTAAACAAACACAGGGCCTTTTTGCATGTTAGTCAAGTGCTCAACAACTGAGCTATACTCCCTATCTTTCTGGTTGGCTTTGAATTTGTATCTTCCTGGCCCAGGCTTCCAAGCAGCTGGTGTTAAAAGATATGCACCGCCATGCCTGGCTCAGGATCACCCTTGACCACAAACATTAACTTGCCTTTCTTGAGGTATCCTATTTTCTCCTCTGTACATTTCCCTTTTTTTGGCACCAGGAATCAAACTCACACCCTTGCAGCTTGTGAGGCAGGCACTGGAACGCCTGAGCCAAATCCCCGGCCCTTTGTACATTTCTTTTTAAAAAGAAATGTTTACATTTTATTTTTTCCTTTAGTAATGACATAAACTTCATGTCTACCACTTCGTATATTTCTAGGTTTAGAGGGCTTTTCTTTAACTAAAAATAAAGCTAGGAGAACGGAAAGAGTCCTGTTTTTTTTTTGTTTTTTTTTTTGGTACCAGGGATTTAACTCGGGTCCTTGCATTTTCAAGGCAGGCAGCGGAACCACTGACCTGAATCCCTGGCTCCTGAAAAGTCCTTTTTAACAACTCCAGTGAACAGTTAGGCTGACTTCTGATGTGATTCTCAATATATGCTTTGACCACCTTTCATTTATTTTTATGGTTTTTTGACAGGGTCTATGTAGTTCAGCCTGGTCTGGAACTCATTGAGATCCTCCTAACGCTCCTGAGTGCTGGGATTACAGGTGTCTGCCATCACTGCCAGCTACTCCCTTACCATTTAGATATGAAAACACCCCAACAGGGAGAGAATTAGATTCATTTTATACAATAGCACCACCTCGTGGAAAAGTGTGGGGTACTCTACAACAACAGCTAAAATGGGACATTTTGCCTGGGGACAACTGATTTTATTTGCACTTGTATCTTTCTTGGAAAGGACAGAATTCAACTCAGAGGGTTCAGGGGATGGTGGACCAAAATTACAGCTTCTGGCTAAGCCCTTCAAACATACTGTACATATGGAGGTTAGTGGAAGGTTGTTAGTTCAGTGATTACCAACTGCAGTGTAGAAAGTTAATAGGTAAAAATGTGCACAAGCTCAGCAAATACTTGATTAAAATAGTAAACACATTTTTTTCCTGATATGTTAATCTTCATTTTGGATCTCTGGAGAAAGGTAGTATAGTGTCTGTAGCCTTATAGGACAACTATTCCCATAGCGCCTAACACACTGGGAACAGAAAGTTGGTTAACTCACATGGACTTTAACTGGAAGTAGCAGCTAGTATGTTCTGAATTTGTATTACAGACTGGATCCTGTGCACATATTGTGGTGATATCTCATTTGACATGAAAAATCCATAATATACAAGTATGTAATTTGTAAATGAGGCTACAGAGACATACAGAGAGTAAGTCATTTGCTTGTAAGTAGTTCTCATACAGTAAGCATGGTAGAGCCAAGACAGAAATCTAGGCCACCTACACTCATAACCACTACCCAATTCTGCCTTCCCAAAAGAAAAAAACAAGTGCCAGTAAGAATGAATATGAATCTAGGCATTTGGCAGGTACTGCACACTTCTAAGTTCTGGTAAGAATGGCAAAAGGGCACCAGGTAAAGCCAGACCTACTACAGCAGCATAGGTCGTGGCCCTTAGAACAGACATTAACACCAGCTCTGAGGGCAAAGGTCTTCAAAGAGATCCCACCATTACCATTACAATCAACAGAATCTAGAAGTACTTTTTTTGGTTTTTGAGATAGGGTCTCATTGTGTAGTTCAGGCTGGCCTCAAACTCACAGCAATCCTCCTGCCTCAGTCTCCAAAGTGCTGGGATTACAGGCATATGCCACCACATGCAAAAGTACTTTTAAAATCCTTTTCCTCTTAAGTTTCTGGAAGATGAAAAGATAACTCTAACTTTGGCCTTCAAGTATAGACTCTACGGTGTGATCACATACAAGTGACTTAATATCTATCATGATACCCAGATTATGATTCACCGAAATATTTTGATGAAATATAATACATGTCAAATTACTTTAAAGACCAAGTTCTATTGGGAAGAGCTAATTTCCTAGAGGACAAGAAGAGCAAATGATCATTTGATAACTTTGCCTATGATTTAGAAAATCAGCCATAGAGAAGCTGGAGATTTATTTGTTTTAGTTACCAGGGATTGAACTCGGGACCTTGTGCTTGCGAGGCAGGCAGCAGCTCGGAGATTTAGCTCAGTGATTCTGCTGCTTGCCTCATAAGCGCAAGATCCGGAGTTCAATCCTCAGTACAAAGAAGGAAGGAAGGAAGGGAGAGAGGGAGGAAGGAAGGAAGGAAAGCAGCCATAGATTAAAAGACTCCATAATGCAAACAGACTGAAAAAGGGTTCCTATGAATATCCTTTTGACAACTGATAATACAGTAAATGTTACGGCAAAATAAAGTGGTTTAAGAGAAGCAACAAAGTATTCACGTAGGTGAGTATCTTCTGGGAAACTCAGGGTTGAGAAGATAGACCCTATACTGACAATCAAAATCAATCTCACATTCTTCGGCCACAGGTTTGAGATGGTATGTTTAAGAAAAGTGGATACAGAAATATTTTCAGTACATTTCACTTCCTGGACAGTCTCCTGTTAGAACAGAAATTCACAATGGTACCCTAAATGAACAAAGGAAAACCGACATTTGGTTGCCTGGACAGACTGGCACTTGTATACCAATCCTCAGGGCTTCAAACCCTGAGAGCAGATTTTTGCTGTTGCCCAGGCTGGGTTCAAATGATCCACCCGCCTTAGCTCCTGCTCCCCAAGTAGCTGGGACCACACAAACACACCACAGCCAGCTCTGAGTACATCTAGTGGTACTGGCAAGCATCTAGCAGTATCTTGAAAACAAGCATTCTGTGGCCCAGTCTTGCCATTCTGTACTTCACCATTCTGTTGTTGTACCCTAACAAGATGGTAAAAACTTGTTTCTTCCTAGGTCTACTGGGATGCTTCAGAATCATATACAAATGATGTGCAAACCCAGCTAGTATAAGTCTAGTGCAGAGGAGCCTATGAATTGATCTGGGAATATATATATATTATGCATATATCAGGGTGTATTTAATAAGTTACTATGAAATATGGGGCCAGGTGTGGTGGTACACTCCTTTAATCCCAGCACTCGGGAGGCTGAGGCTGGAGCATTGGCTCAAATTCAAGACCAGCCTGTTCTAAAATCGAGACCCTGTGTTAAAGAAACATGGGTACAACATCCCTTTAGTGAATGTAAACTTTAAGTGCTTTAAGATATCATATATTCTATTATTCATGTTCTTGTTCCTTGAGATTTTTAGGCTAGTGTCCTCTTGGCCAGAATAGGTATCTCTGGTTACTGAAATGAGGACATAACCTGATTGATGTGGCAGGAACTGTGAATATATTTTCATTTAGTGTGCAGCAGATTAAAAAGGATATAAGTACATGAAAATCAATCTGTTTCTATTCATGTGAGAGCAGAAAAAAATTAGAAAAATAAGTGGGGAATAAGTATAGTACAAATTGAGCATCCCTAATCTGAAAACTTTTGAGCATCATGTCAGCACTCAAAAAGTTTCAAATGTCAGAGCATTTTAGGTTTTCAAATTACAAATGTTCATTATTAAGTCTATGCAAACATTCCTAAACCTGAAAAATTCCAAATCTTGAACACTTTTGGTCTGAGCATGTTGGCTTAAGTGCTACTTAAACTATTTAAGTCATAAGCCAGGGATTTAGCTCAGTGTTTCTACTGTCTGCCTTGCAAGTGCAAGGACTGGAGTTCGATCCCCGACACCAACCAACCAACAATTTAAGTCAAACAGAGTAACATAATAATGAAAATTCTCTATGTAACAAAGATTTCTGTATCTTAAGTCTCAACTCATTCTAACAACAATGACAGACAACTACAGGAATTTCCACTTCTTTGCTCTAAGGTCTGATCTGTTTAGAAATCGCAGTTACATCAAGAACAAGGATTTGAAGGCAAAGAGTTACAGGAAGAGCTTCCTAGTAAGTCTCTAACAGAGACCAGTTCAATCTCAGATTTGCCTACAACCAACTAAAATGTTTGTGGTTACCAACAATAATTCCAGATTGACAAGGTAACTGTAGTCAGGAAGAAATTTCTGTGATGTGACTTTTCAAAAATGACTGTTCAAATTCATTATATTTCAGAGTGGAATCAGTCTCATAGGCTGTAACCAGTGTACAGCCCAGGAGAAATGGAAAGATGGTGGGAAAACTAAAACTCTTTCCTCTGTAATAGATTATGCTCTCTGCCCTCAATCTTTTAAAATGGAGGAAAGGTTTGTACTTGCTTTTTCTAGGCTAATAAACAATACATAAATTCTATACACTTAATTACCTCATTTCTGTAAATAAAACTTTTTAAAAATTCATTTCAATTAACTCAATTTTATTCTTTAAAAAAGCCACTGTCCTCAAATTTTCTAGAAATATTACTTAATTTAAACCTGCCTCACATGAATTCCACACTTAAATTAGTGTGTTATCAGGATAGCAGTAAATTACAAGGCCTCTGAACAAATCATACAGCAACAAAGAAACCAGGATTCAAAGAACCAATGTAGACCAACAATGGGAACCCTAACCCAAACTCAAAAGTTTTGGCTAGAATCAGACCAATCTGAGCTATACCTTATTTGCCTTTTGGTTTCTATCTTTATTTTGAACTATTAAAATTTTGAGACAGGGTCTAGCTATGTAGTTTAGGCTAGCCTTGAAACTCATTTTGTACCCCAGGATGGTCTCCAACCATGATCTTCCTGCCTCAGCTTCCCCGGTGCTAGGATTACAGGTATGTGTCACAATTCCCAGCTTGAACTAGTCAAATCTTATAAAGAACCTGAGAGGGCTGGGGATTTAGCTCAGTGACATCATGCCTGCCTTGCAAGCAGAAGGTCTTGAGTTCGACCCCCAGTACCCCCAAAAAAGAACCTGACAGATTAAAGCATCACCACCAGCAGCTATCTATGCACACCTTATAAACAGAAAAAAAAGCTCAATTTCTCAAATAAGTTATTATTTTCTGAACACTTATTGGATCCTCTCATTTCATCCTAAAAACCACACTATGAGGTGTTCTCACTTCCTTTTAGAGATGAAAGAGGCTGGGAAGTTAAAGGTTAAGCAACTGATCATATAGCCAGTAGGTGGTAAGGCTAGGATGTGGAACCTAAACACTCTACATTACACTCTCTCTCGTAGTCCTCCTTGAACTCAGCCCTGTCATGTACAGTACCTTTTGCAAGAGGGCAGGTAGGATAGTTTACAAATGTTATCCTCATTCTCATAACATCTCTATTATAAAGTAGCAAATAAGTAACCTTATAATTTGCCACCTAAGTGGTTAATACATCCTGAGGTAAGCAATTAAAAACATTAAGCTTGCTTTTCACTTAATTCATAGGGGGTTTTTTTTGAAACCTCTAGGTATGAATTCATCACCTTCAGGATTGAAAACTTTATCCTGAATCTCTTTTCCTCAGTATTAAAACAAAGCCAAATGGATAGATGTTCTTTGTCATGGGTTCATTCTAACCTTTGACAAAAGTTTTTATCCTTTGCTGTCTGAATTATTAAATATTTTAGGAGTTTTAAAGGTAACAGCCTAAACAATAACCCTCATAATGCTAACTGCTCCCAAAATAAAATGTGGCAGAAGCGTGATATATCTTAATATATAGCCATACCTAATTTAAAAAAAAAAAGCAATGACTCAATGATTTAACCTAACTACAAATAACTAAATTTTTCTAGAGCTAAACAATGTTTTATCCTTTTTTTTTTTTCTTTTCTTAGACAGGCTTGTAGCAATCCTCCCAAATGCTCAGATTATAGGCATGTGCCAATACACTTGTTCTCAATGCTTTGGTTCTAATGAGAACATTTCTATGCATTCTGTATTTTCTTTTGGTGCTGGGGATTGAACTAAGGGCCTTGCATATACTAGGCATGTGCTCTTCCAGTACTTTTCTTTAAAGAAAGGGAATTAGGCATTTATTGCCAATCTCTGATTTAAAAAACGGGAATGGAGACTGGGGATGTAGCTTGGTGGTGCCACATTTGCTTGGCAAGTACAAGGTCCTGAGTTCAATTTCCACTGTGTGTGTGTGGGGGAGTAGGGGTGGAGTGGAAGTTGGGCACAATGGGGCATGCCTGTAATCCCAGGAGGATCAAGGAAGTTCAAAAACAACATAGTGAGACCCTGTCTCAAAAACATAAATAAGTTAAAAACAAAACTGGAGTGAAGTCATGACCACTTAAAAATGCAAATAAATCAGTATGTTTTAAAATAATTGAATACATGACACAGTTTATCTGCAAATTGTCAAAGTATATATTTAATTTGTTTGGTCCTGGGGATTTGTGTTTTTAGTGATAACTAGTTAAGCCAATCTGAATTCCACAGTATCACCTGTGTGACAGTGAGTTATGTAACTTCCTAAGTTTCTCTATCAAATTGAGCATAAAGCACTTACCTCAACAGGTAGGTAATGATACGGTAATAAACACAGAGCTTTCAGCACAGTGCCCAACATAAGGTAAAACTTCAACCAATAGGCTATTGATTACCTGGAGAAACTTGGCATTTTCTTAGTATATATCTAGTAAAATGCCACTTATATAAACTATATAAATCATTTGAATGTTTAAAAAAAAAAAATCCTAAAAAAGCAGTAGATCTACAGAGCAAAATTAAGTGCAGACAACTTAAACTGGGCATGGTGGCACTGTAATCCCAAAAGTTGGGAGGCCAAGGCAGGAGGATCACTGGTACTTCGAGGTCAGCCTGGGCTACATAGAGAATTCAAGGTAGCCTGAACTACATAGCAAGACCCTGTCTCAAATTTCACTCCCAAAAGTTTACACAACTGAAGAACAATTCAAACACTGCAGTGAAGGTTCACCAAACTGCTTCAGGGATTAGGCTCTGAAAGGTCCTTTCTTTGAATGTGATGACTATTTCTCTATGTGCCTTTCCATTATATGAACTGAGGAAGTTTTATACACAAATGAATATATTATTACTTTTATTAGTAGTGTTACCGTGGTTTTGTGACTGAAGGGTACGGCCTTAGTTTCAAAGAGGATCTTGGTCTCTTCTTAGGCTTATGTTACTAAGTCTACAATCCTGTTTTTAAATGACACTTGCTTCCCTCAAAAAAGGGGCCATGGAGGGTAGTGGTACTGAATGCTTCCAAACTTTTCTTTAGTGAAGAGTGTGTTCAAAAACGTGTGTAGATGCTATGCATATACGTGGTACTTTCCCATCACATTTCAGGATTTCCAGTTGGTGGGAATCAGTTACTGGTATTTGTAGACAATGGGTGGAAAAGATGGCTTCAGTCGATTTGAGTTACTCCAGTTCTCCATCTTCTTCTACTCTGCAGCCCCATCTCAGCCTTTCCTCCCCTTACTAACACAGCACCCTACTTCTCCCCAAGCCCCTTCCCTAGCCCTGTTCAGCGTCTCCCTTCTATGCTGTCTTTTCCAGCCTGGCCCATTCCCACCCTTCCAATTAGAGAGATACAAACACTTCCTATTTCTCATCTCGCACACTTTCTGGAGCTCCTCCATCCACTTCCCTTTCCTCCAATCCCCTCCCAACTACGCCTAGACTTTTGCTGGAATCATTTACCAATATTTTGCCCCTTAACATACCTCCCAAGAAAACTATTCTCTGCCTTCTTTTCTTTAAACCTCCTCCCCTCCATTCTTCTCACCATAATAAGGTGCTCCAAATCATTTTCCCTCCTCCCAAAGATTCCTCTTTAAACGGCCTTTCTTCTATCACCCTCAGAACCCAAATGTCCCCATTCCCCAAGCACTTCCTTCCTCCAGGACCCCACCCCACTCAGCTCCAGGCTTCACTCCACCCACAAAAGAAGATGGGGTCAACTCTCCAACCACCCTCCAAATCATTTCTCCTAGCAGCAGTACGCCCCCCACCCCCGTGATTTAAAATAAAATGTGCCCTAGACATTTTATGTCTCGCAGTTCTATCATCCCCCACCCCCACCCCAGGAGGTGCTTTCTGCTATCCCGCTACTTTCTGGGAGCGAGTACCCCTCCACTCCCGCAAGCCTCGCAGGCTGGGCTCCCTCCCAACCCCGGGAAGGACCCCTTCCCCCACGTACCTTGAGGTTTCGGCCCGCGCTCAGGCACCCTTTCCTCCCTTCTCCAGCTCCGCTCGCTCTCCCCCTTCCTTCCCTCCGCCTCCCGCGCCCACACCGCTCCCTACCCCC
>NW_022900944.1:33220432-33240817 GCF_012274545.1 Fukomys damarensis
CCGGGGCAGGGCTGGAGAGCGCGCGCGCGCGCGCACGTGGGTTTGGGGCGGAGAGAGGGAGCTCGGCGCGAGGCTGGCTGAGGGCCTCAGGTGAGTTGGGGAAGGGGCGTGGGGGAGCAAGTGTGGGAGCCAAGGGTGAAGGGGAGCCGCCATTTGGGTTGGGCGCCCCGCGGAGCTTGCCAAGTTCCTCGTCCCAAGCGGAGTGGATGCTGCTCCGTATGCCTTGAGAAAGGGAAGGGGTGGTGAGGACCATGCGTGGGATTTTCAGGCGCTCTCCTGATCGGGCCGAATGCGCCTACTCTTACCGTGGGTTCTTAACATTGAAGGTAAAGGGGGACGATCCAGAGTCCTGTCGCTTCCTACCCTTGAGCTCTGGGTTTGCCTTGCCCCATCAGCCCCACGTCACTACCAGTGATGTGCAAACTTAGCATTCTTTAGAGTTGGGGAGAGATGCTTGCTAACACGCAGATTTCTACACCCCACCTCCTCCCGATAGGTTAGGATTCTAGAGCTATGGAACAGGGAGGGCCCTTTGAGGGATTTTTACTGAAGTATCTTTTTAAAACCAACTTGAGCTTCTGGAGATGGATGATTTCTGGTGTGAGACATGAATGCATCGTTAATTAGGAATGAACTTCAGTGAGATATAGTTGAAATTTTCCATGTAGAACAGTAACGATAATACATGTAATACCCCAGTTAATTTAACAATAATGAATATCTTTTTTCCCCCTCTAGGAATGGGTGAATTTAAAGTCCATCGAGTACGTTTCTTTAATTATGTTCCACCAGGGATCCGCTGTGTGGCTTACAATAACCAGTCAAATAGATTAGCTGTTTCACGAACTGATGGCACTGTGGAAATTTATAACTTGTCAGCAAACTACTTTCAGGAGAAAGTAAGTCTTTTGGGAGCCTGATTTGGCATTTCTGATGTTAATTTTCTGCTCAAGGTCCATTTTACAACTTGTATGTCTTACAGAGTTCAAGTGTCTCCTTATCCTTTGTGGGGTTGTTTAGAACTATATAAAATCGCTTGTCACACTGATGAGAGAAAGAGTTGACCTGTGTGATGTTAGATCCTACATAGGAATTTTGGTGTCTCACTCCTTGTCATTTGGAAACAGGTTTGCTGGGTCTTTTGGCCCCAACAAGAAGGGAAGTTGTTGAGACCATTGCAACTTTGGGGAGGCACCATTTCCTGCTGGGTGTGTCAGTACCCCTTTCATTGTCAACTCAGAAAAGATGAAACATTTTCATCAGAAATTCTTTGGTGACATGATGGCAAGAAGGTGGATTCTTAAGTTCATTTGTCTGAAAGAGTGTAAATTTATATTTGGGAGTAAAGGAGATTTTTAAAAATTAGGTAAGACATCCTTTGGATGTACACAGAGGTTTGTCAGGCAGCACTTATGTTTCCAGTTGAATAAGTGGCAAAAACTGAGAAGACAAATGTTAGGGGTTCTACCTTCAGGATTCTTGAAGACCATTGGGGTGGGGGAGATCAGTATACCTGACCAACACAGTGAAGCAGAGCATAGCATAGCACCTTAGAAGAGAAGTATCTCACTCTGAGAAAGTGATTTAAGAGACCTGGAAAGGGAGACTTCTTGAACTAACACCTGAAGAACTAATAGAGGCATAAAAATTTTAAGTCATTGCCCACCACAAATATGTCATTCACCTTTTGTAGTGCAGAAAAACATGCTCTAGTGCATGCTTGTTGCATCCTCTGATTTTTGTCATTTATAAGAGTTGTATTTATTTAATGTCTTTCTTCTCACTAAACTTCAAATTGGTGAGACCAGGAGCCATGTCAGTGATGTTCGTGATTGTGTTATTCCTCTATTTAGCAAATGCCTAGTACAAAGCTTTTGCTAAGTTAACTTTGGTTGGATAAACCAACCTTTCCTTACCCAGTCTCCCTTCTTTTCTTTTCTCTCTATCCTTCAAGCATTAACTCAGTCTAGTCTTCTGCTTTTTCCATATGCCCTTCTCTTCTAGTTAAGATTGCTTACCTTGGTTAGCAGTCACTCTCAGGGCAAGACAAAAAAAAAAAAAAAAACAAGAAGAAATGAATGAAAGACAGGAGTAAAAAGACCTAGTTTTCTTCATGTCTTTGACTTTGGCTCTTTGGCCAGACCAGTTCACCTTTATGTGTTTGGGCCTTTTCAAGTTCAAATTCAAGTAAAGAAAATTACACCTAGTTAGTTTCCTTTTGCATCAAGCAGGGATAAGATTAAAATGCCTTGGTATGTATGAAAACTATTTTTTCCTGGAAAATTTAGAAATCTGAAACTTGAGCAATAAGCTAGAATGAGCTACATTATTTTATTTTTTAAACAGCTTTTTACAGGTATACTTGACACAGTAAGCTGTATGTATTTATAGTACAATGTACACATTGATAACATTCAGTATATATAGTACTGCATCTCTTAATAGTGATGATAATCATTTTGAGAACTGCATCATTAGTCAAGTTGGTTTTTATAGAGTATACTTACATCAAGATGGTGTAGCTTTACACCTAGGCTATATAACTGTACAGCATGTTATCATGTCAAATATCATGTTAAATATGTAGGCAAGTATTTGTGTATCCAAACATAGAAAGGTATAGTACAAAAGATAAAAATGGTACCCTTGTCTAGGGTGGTTGCTATGAGTGAAGCTTGCAGGACTGGATGTTGCTCTGAGTGAAACAGTGAGTGAGTGGTGAGTGAATATGAAGGCCCAGGACATGACTGTACTACCAGAGACTTTATTAACACCATGGACTTAGGCCACATGGAATCGATTGAGACAAGGTCTCGCTCTTTAATTCAGACTCGCCTTGAACTCACTGTGTAGCCCAGGCTGGCCTCAGACTCATAGTGATCCTCCTGCCTCAGCCTCCTGTGTTCTGGGATTGTAAGCATGCAGCACCATGCCAAGCTCACAAGGAATTTATTTCAAAACTCTTCAATAATAAGTTAACTTTTGCTTTCTATAATTTGTTTATAAACTTAAAATATTTTTACTTTGACCCTTTTAATAACAGCTTAAAATACACATTTGTACAGGTATAGATTTTTTCTCTCCCCCTTTTTTTATTAGTATGTATTTGCAGTGCATGATAAACTTTATTGTGGGGTCTTGGTACGTATACATAATGCATCTAGATCCTTTTTACTTCCCCCTTTTCGTCTCACTCTCTGGCCTCCCTCATCCCCAAATCCCCTTCCCAACTCTACATAACCTATCTCCCTATTTCCTATCATCTGTTGATATTTTCTTTATATCCTTATTCTTTTAAAGTATTTTAAATATAAGCCAGGCGTGGTGGTGCACACCTGTAATCCCAGCACTCCAGAGGCTCATGCAGGAGGATCACTGAGTTTGAAACCAGCCTGGGCTACATAGTGAGTTCCAGGTCAGTCTCAACTACATAGTGAGACCCTGTCTCAAAAAAAAAAAAAAATTTTTTTTTTTTTTTTTTTTTGGTACCAGGGATCGAACTCGGGTCCTTGCACTTGCAAGGCAGGTGGCGGAACCACTGAGCTAAATCCCCAGCCCCCCCAAATTTTTTTTTTAATATAAAAATTTTTTGTTAAAAACTAAGACACCTGATGCTGGGGATTTAGCTCAGTGGTTCCGCCACCTGCCTTGCAAGTGCAAGGACCCGAGTTCGATCCCTGGTACCAAAAAAAAAAAAAAAAAACACACACCCGAGCCAGGGATTTAGTTCAGTGGTTCCACTGCCTGTCTTTCAAGCACAAGGGCCCAAGTTCAATCCCTGATACCACAAAAACAAAACAAAACACCAAACTAAGAACCCATAGTGTAGCATGTTTGTGACTGCCTAATTCAGTAATAATATGAAAACCCCCAAAATATATAGATATTTGTGTATATATATATATATATATACATATATATGTATTTGCACAGTATATATATATGTGTAGTGAAACCATCACCCAATCAAATACAATTGGATGCATCACACCAAACTTGAATATACTTCACTCTGCTAAAAAGGTTTTACTAAATTAGTTCTAATTTAAAAAAGACACAGAAACTAGATCCAACTGTGCAAGTAAACTACAGTAATTTTAAGTAAAATTTGAACCTCTAAAAAGTAAAATGTCAGCATGATCATGTGAGAGCCCAAAACCCCACAATAGTTATTTGAAAGAAATAATTGTTACTGAATTAAGTACCTATGATTGGTCAGTACTGGTGGCTGATGAATTCATGGCAGGTTGAGAACTTAACACTGTTTCTATAGTTTTTCCCAGGTCATGAATCTCGCTCTACAGAAGCTCTGTGTTGGGCAGAAGGACAACGACTCTTTAGTGCTGGACTCAATGGAGAAATTCTTGAGTATGACTTGCAGGCGTTAGACATCAAATATTCTATGGATGCCTTTGGTGGACCCATTTGGAGTATGATTGCCAGCCCCAGTGGCTCTCACCTTTTGGTCAGTAAGCAACTATTGGTAATTCATATCGAGATTTTCTTGTGCCCATTTTCTCCCCTGCGTTGATAAGAAGAGTAAAATTTTATTATGGCACATATCAATTCCAATGTTTGAATTTCAGTAACTCCAACCATAAAATTGGAGTTGACTTTTTGTTTGTTGGTTTTTTTTTTTTTTTTTTTTTTTTTTTTTTTTTTTAAATGTAGTTGAGACTGACCTGAAACTCATTATGTAGCCCAGGCTGGTCTTGAACTCGCAGAGATCCTCCGGCCTCAGCCTCCCAAGTGCTGGGATTACAGGTGTGCACCACCACGCCCGGCTGGTTTTTTGAGACAGACTCCCGCTATGTATTTCAGACTGGCCTTGAACTCACTGTGTAGCTGGGGCTGGCCTCAAACCCTGAGATCCTCTTGCTCTAGCTTCCCAAGTGTATTACAGATGCGTCACCACATATGGCTGAAGTTGATATTAGGATTAAAAATCTCTTATTATCATTTTGCCTTCTTTTGTTGCTATCTTGGACCTTGTTTATATATTTATGAAATGAGAAGGAAGATTAGTTAATTGAATTTCACATTTTCCAAACTATGTTCTTTGAAACTGGGAGATGTACAGACTATTTTTTTTGTTGTGGTATGCTTTGTGTTTCATGATAAATTTTGTTTCAGAAATGCAGCATAGTAAATGCTTCTGTAGATTCACCACGTACATATGTATTATAAGATCTGAGAGGTCCCTCAATAAGTTAACCTGTGTGTGTGTGTGTGTGTGTGTGTGTGTGTGTGTGTGTGTTTCAAATTTCTCAGCAAAATTTTTGAACATAGACTCTTCCACCATGATTGTCCCATATGAGAAAATGCTTTCAAGCTGGGTGTGGTGGCATGCCTGTAATCCCAGCACCCAGGAGGCTGAGGCAGGAGGATCACCTTGAGCTGGAGCCAGCCTGGGCTACAGAGTAATTTTAGGGCCAGCCTGAGCTACAAGGGGAGACCCTAACTCAAAAAACGAAAACCAAACCAAACAGAAAAAACATGCTTTCAGAGTTTTAGCTTTTCTGTGATGAGTGTGGGGTTTCTTCTTCTTCTTCTCTTCTTTTGGACTAATCTGTATAAATCTTAAAATGTTTCCATTTAGGTTAGTAGGTCTCTTATTTGGGCCATATGTCTTGAGCAGAGCTATGCTATGATACCCTACAACTGTGCCATGCAGGAATTGGGCCACTGATCAGAAATCTTAATATCAGCCTACTTTTTGGCTAGGGTATGAAGATTGTCAGAGTTGCACTATCTGCTTTTTTTTTTTTTTTTTTTTTTTTCCAATCGGGTTCTTGGGTTTGTGAGGCAGGTGGCAGAACCACTGAGCTAAATCCCCAGCCCTCTGCTTCTTGATACTATACTTTTTTTCTCTCATACACTTATTTTTCTTTCAGGACAGGTGATAACTTTAGAGAAGAAATACACAGTGTGTATATATATTACATATGTGCATAATATGTATATAATATATATTACATTCTATATAATGTTTATATTTGTTTGCTACCTCATTTTCTTTAAAAGGTTGGCTGTGAAGATGGATCTGTGAAACTGTTTCAAATCACCCCTGACAAAATCCAGTTTGAAAGAAATTTTGATCGTCAGAAAAGTAAGGGTCGTTTTGGTGGGGCAGTGAATAGCCTTAAGAAGTTATGTTTCTGTGCCACTGGGGCTGGGATATTTTCCCATGGCTGCAGGTAATGTCTTATCTCTATGTTAATTTATTTTGAGTGCAGGGACTGTGTTAGAAACCATCTTATTATATAGCATATTTATGGTTGCCTGGTTATATTTCAGAAAACTAAAAATCCAAACTAGGAAAACTAATGTTTCTGTGGAAGTCTGTTTATCACTTATTTTTGTGAAGTTCTTTTTGTTGTTGGGTTTGGTTTTATTTATTTATTTATTTTTGTATCGGGAATCGAACTCAGGTCCTTGTACTTCTGTGGCAGGTGGCAAAATTTTGGTTTGGTTTTTTTGAGACAGAATCTTACTTTGCAGTTCAGGCTGGACTTGAGCTCACAATGTAGTCCAGGTTGGCCTCCGACTGATGGTGATCCTTGTGCCACAACCTCCCAAGTGCTGGGGCTGTAAGGTGTACACTAGCATGCCTGACGTTTTGTGAAGTTTTGATGAATATACATGAAGTTTTGAAACTAGAATTTCATTAGGACCTGTGGTTCCTTCCTTTCTTTCTTTCTTCCTTCCTTCCTTCCTTCCTTCAGTGCTAGGGATTGAACCTATGTTTCCAGGCATGATAGAAAAGTACTCTACAGCTGAGCCACATTGCTAAGTAGCCCTTTTTATTTTTATTTACAAAATATATTTATTAAATATATTTATTGATACAGGGTCTTGCTAAGTTGCCTGGGCTGGCCTTGAACTTGTAGTCGTCCTGCCTCAGCCTATGCAGCAGCTGGCGTTTCAAGTGTGTGACACCACACTTGGCCAGTATCTGTAGTTCTTGATCCTTCTAGTCTATTCAAATTGAATGAAGAAGTTTTGTAGACAGTTGCCCATGCTTGAGCTTTAGTTGGACTGGATTGACACTGGCCTGTAAAGCAGGTATTGGCAAACAGTTTCTTTATTTTTTCTTTATTTGTTTTTGTACCAGGGATTGAACTCGGGTCCTTGCGCTTGCAAGGCAGACCACCAAACTGCTGAGCTAAATCCCGGGCCCCAAACAGTTTCTTTAAAGAATCAGATAGTAAATATTTTAAGCATTGCAGCTCTAAAGCAGCCATAGAAAATACTTAAATAAATGGGCATGTTTGTGCTCTGGTGAAACTTTACAAAACTGGTAGAGGACTTTTTTGCTGATCACTCTTCTAGAGAATAATAACTACTGGGTATTGCCTCTATGCTTTATTAGTAATTATATTCTGCTAATCAGAGTTTTTGTTTTGTTTTTTAGTATGTTTTAGGATTTTTTTTAGTTTAAAGTTGACAGGATGCTTTTTAAAAAATTATGAAACAAATAAGTATTTCATTCTACTTTGAAAGCAACATTTTGTTTGTTTTGTTTTCTGGTACCAAGGATTGAATTCAGGACCTTGAGCTTGTGAGGCAGGTGCGCTTATAAGAGCCCAGGTGTGGTGTCACTGAACTTAATCTCCGGCCCTTTGTTTTATTTTTTTGATACAGAATCCCCCTATATCAGTGATGGCAAACCTTTCAGAGCTTTCAATGATAACAAATAGCCTCTGTGGCACACTTTCGCCCCCAATGCCCTACATTGTCCAGATCAGCCCGGAACTTGCTATATAAGGACAGGCCTCAAATTTATAATCTTCCTACCTCACCTTCCACAAGAGCTGGGGTTACAAGCATTTTCCCGCAGTGCCTGGCCTCAGTGAAAATTCTTACAGTCATACCGTGCTTAATAGCAGGGAAATGTTCTGAAAAATGTGTTAATTTAGTTACATGAGCATCATAAGTTGTATTTACACAAACTTAGGTGGCTATATCATTTGGCAATATAAATTTATGGGACTAACATTCTGTAGGTGGGCTGGGGATTTAGCTCAGTGGTTCCGGCGCCTGCCTCACAAGCACAACAAGGACCCAAGTTCGATCCCCAGTACCAAAAAAAAAAAATTCTATAGGTAGTTAGATGGAAATATCATTACCACATGACTATATGCACATTTTGGGACATTCATGTAAAAATTTCTCTTTGATCAATTTGTAGTACAATTACTGGGGCCCCAAAATACATTCTTTAAATTTTATTAGGTTACTACTAGATCACCTACAAAAAGTTGTATTTGTTTCTATTTGCCACTTATATATTATTAAAATTAGGATCAAACACTTCCTTTTGCATCCCAGAGCAGTTTCTCATGTTACAAAACAGTCCTTCACAGGGGTATGGTGGTTGAAAAGAACTAAGTCTGTGGAACTAGCCCTGTAGATAATTGTGATTACCCTTTCTGTATATTTATGTGTATGCCATTTTCTTTTTGTTGTAAAAACCCAAGGTCGCATCCTGAGTCTCAGCTGGCATCCCTGTGGTACCCACATTGCAGCAGGCTCCATAGACTACATTAGTGTGTTTGATGTCAAATCAGGTGACTGTTTTTCTCAGTTCATTCAGGATGTGGGTTTTGTCAGATGGGTTCCAAAAGCTTCACTCCTTGTCATGCTTTCAGTGACCTTAAAGGCCTAACCTCTCATTAACCTTCTGCGATGTCCTCTAGGAATTTCACTCATTTCTTGGATTACTACTCCTGCCTATAGGGGAATCTTAGTTGTTTGGTGGGATGCAGTGTTTTTCATCATAGTAAGAATCCATAATAAAATTCATCTTTAACTAATACTATGTTTAATTTGAGTGATCATTAGAAAACCTGTTTATGTATCCCAGTCCTTGATTAAAGCAGAACATACATCTCATAAATTATTGTGTTATGAGATTAGAAAGTTAGACAAGCATGTGTTTTTTTCTGCTTTTGGCCTTGAAAACTGACTAATAATGTTGTCTGGTAATAAAGTTGACCTTTACTTGTTATATGGGCATGTCTGTATTTTGTCTAAAGTATGGAAGCAAAATAGGTCATTTTTCCTTTTCATTCTTCAATGCGTAAGGTTTTTAAAATTTGTTATCAGTTATAATGCATATAAAGAATTTCTTAGGGTTTATTACAAAAAAGTAGGTTCCACTTGTATCCCTTCTGTCATTCCTCAAAGGCAATCACTACAATTCTTATCTGATTCTTTTGGTATTTGTCTCTGTGCTATACATGGTATCCTTATAATGCTATATTTTGATTTTTCAGTTTTTTTTATTAACTTCTGCAACTGAGCCCTCTTTTCTTTTTTTGTTTTTATGAGCCCTCTTTTCTTTATCTTCTGGTCCTCCCGCACTCTTCTGATCTGTCTTTTATGCTTATGTTGTAACTCTCTTCAGATTAGTGGTCAGTGTTTCCACTGTTCTGATTGTATAAATACTACTCTTAAATTACCTTCTCTGTATACTGTCTGTTTAATGACAACCCCCTATTCATTCTCAGATTCTTTCAGTTGTGTAAATTAATGTGAAACATATCTTTTTTTCCTGTTGCTTTTTTGTTCCTGCATAAGTCTCTCTCAGACCTTTTTGACTTGTTCTCATCTAGTTTAGCAGTTCTGAGCCTGCAGACAGCTGTGAAGTCTAGAACTCTGCTTAGCACAGTCAGTGTGGAGGTTCCCTTTGCTTCTCTGTTGGGTAGGATTCCATGTGGATATTAGCAAATCTTTCTCTCTCTCTCTCTCTCTCTCTCTCTCTCTCTCTCTCTCTCTTTCTCTCTTTTTTTTTTTGTATTGGGGCTTGAACTTCAGGACCTACTGAGCTAAATCCCTGGGCCAGTGTTAACAAATCTGACACCATTCTGATCTGTTGTACATATAGAGACCTGAGTTTTTTTGCTGGGAACATCTAGGATGTTCTATTTGTTTATTTATTTACCCCTTTCTTGTACTGGGAATCAAACCCATTATATATGCCTCATACATGTTAGGCTAGCACTGTACCGCTGAGCTTCATCCCAGCCGTTTATCCTTATCATCCTGAAGTTTGATAACTGGTTTTCTTGTTGTGTGGGTCTATTTTTTGGTGTGTAAATCAATTGTCTGGACTCCTGGGGGGGCTCTTTTAATCTAAAACTCATGTCCTTTAGTTATAGGGAATTTTTTTTTTTCAATATTGGAAAATGAACTTAGGGCCTTCCCACTGAGCCTCATTCTCAGCTCCTGTTTCAATTTTTTAATTTTGAGATTGGGTTTCACTAAGTCATTAAGTTGTCCAGGCTGGGCTCAAACTTTTGATAATCTTCTTGCCTCACTCAGCCCCACATCTGGTTTCTGGGAGAAATTTTTATAATTATTTTGTTAATGTGTTTTTCTTCATTTTCCTCTTTCTGAATTTTATTACTGCATTTGGGTGTTGCGTCTTTCGGGGAGAGGTCTTTAAAAAATTTTTTTTTATCTTTTAAATTTTTAACTTTTGCCATGCTTTACTGTAAGTTTTCCATCATTGTATTTTAATCTATTAAGTGAAGTTTTCATTTTGCCATTTCCAGAGGACGATTTTTGTTGTTTTATTGTTTTATGAATCAAACCCAGGGTCTTGTGCGTGCTAGGCACTCTGTGACTGAGCTGTGACCCCATCCCTGAATTTTTTTTTTTTTTTTTTTTTTTTAACTTTTGCCATGCTTTACTGTAAGTTTTCCATCATTGTATTTTAATCTATTAAGTGAAGTTTTCATTTTGCCATTTCCAGAGGACGATTTTTGTTGTTTTATTGTTTTATGAATCAAACCCAGGGTCTTGTGCGTGCTAGGCACTCTGTGACTGAGCTGTGACCCCATCCCTGAATTTTTTTTTTTTTTTTTTTTTTAACCCAGGGATACTGGGAATTGAACACAAGGTCTTTGCACTGAGCTGCATTCCCAGCCCCTTTTCATTCTTAAATTTTGGCACAGGGCTTCACGATGTTGTCCAGGCTGGACTCTGGGCTCCAACCTGTGATCCTCCTGCCTTAGCCCTCCCACAGTGCTAGGATTACAGAGATGTGCCACCATGCCCAGCTGAATGTTATTTCTTACATTGTTCTTTTTTGTTTTGTTATGCACAAACTCTTCCTTTTTTTTTTTTTTTTTTTTGGTACTGGGATTGAACTCAGGACCTTGCACTGCAAGGCAGGCGCCGTACCCCTGAGCTAAATCCCTGGCCCACGCAAACTCTTTCTAAGGCTGTTCCACATGTCAAATGTTTTTTACCCTGCCCATTTTTCCCCTGATGCTCATTTATTTGTTGTTTCTGTTAGTCTGTTTGGTCTCTGCCTTTCACATTGGAGGCTTTCCTTGCGTGTCTGGTGTTGGTTCTCATCCTATCAGTGGACCATGTGGAACATGGGCTTCACTAAAGAATGATCTGGCTGGAAATTTTGGCAGTTTTTGAAATTGGGACCTTTAGATCTTTTCTCTTAGGCCAGTCATATCCCCAGATGTTTTGTTCTTGGTGCTGAGGATCAACTGAGGGCCTTGTGAAGGCTGAACACACACTATACATACTGAACACCCAGGCCCTCCCAGATAAAATCTTCTGTCTCCTGCTTGCTGTCTGCATTCTGTGAAGAAAACTGGTGTTCTTGATATTAGTTAGAAATTTTTACTTACCCCTGTTTTTCACGTGCTTCCCCTTAATCTGTGTCCAGTAACCCTTTAAAGAGTAGGTCTTCAATCTTCTGTTCAGATGGAGTTTGGGAAGTTGCTTGGTTTCTTAGAGAATGAGTGTCTTGAGAGTCTTATACCTTAAGTTTGTTTTCAGCCAACCCCTCTTTTCAGCTCCCTAATTTACCTGTATTATGAAGTTGGTAGCTTCTTGGCTTTTCTCCTGGCTGACTTGGGTCTTAGTTTTAGAACTCTTTTAAGTCGGTCACCTCTATACTATTTGCTTTTCAGTTCCTGGAATTTTGTTGCTGTTACCTTCTATCCCTTTCCCATGCATTGAACTTTAGAAAAGTGCAGAGTATAATGTATGTGTGCAACCAGTCCACTCTTAAGTGAATGTACACATCTCTCTTCATTTCACCTTCCAGAAGGGACCTTTTTTCTTGTTCTCACCCTTTTCCTCCCTCGCTCTCCCCTTTCTCTCCTCAAGTAACAACTTTGGACTTTTGAAACTGGGTTCACCAGAGCTATTTACTGACTGGCTGTTATTTGGGCAACTAACTGAACCGTATCATACCTGCCACAAGTACTTTTTGTAAACTAAAGGAGAAACAGGTTTTATCCACGGTGTTTTTCTTTTATTTTTCAGGTAGTGCTATTCAAAAGATGATCGTAGATAGGCAATACATGGGTGTGTCTAAGCGGAAGTGTATTGTGTGGGGTGTGGCCTTCTTATCTGATGGCACTGTTATAAGTGTGGACTCCGCTGGGAAAGTACAGTTCTGGGATTCAGCTTCGGGGACACTTGTCAAGAGCCATCTCATCGCAAATGCTGATGTACAGTCCATTGCTGTTGCTGATGTAAGTATGTAGTCCTGCCTTTGAGTGGTTGATATGCCACCTAGGTGGTGAGTCATTGATACCTGGCAAACATTGTTTCCTGATCCAGATGGTGTACTGGAAAAGATAAGGCCCCAATTTATTTCTGTGGACCTAATAATTAGAGAATATTCGGTAAAAGTTTGGGTAGCACATGGGTTTTCTTCAGGCTCTCCTCTCTAATCCATTCTGCTTGTAGATGAGGCACAAGCAGCCTAGAAGATTGTTGAAAAGTACTGTTTCAACTCTGTATGCTTGATATTCTGTTTCCTATTTAGAGCCAGTAGCAGATAACTTTAAAATGATTTTGGGAAAGTTCATTTTCTGCTATCTTAATAAGCTCAGACTTGTGCTGAAGAAGTGTGCTCTTTCCTATTGGTAACATGAATTCTAATTCAGAAGCCTTTGGGTCATTTAGCAGTAAGGCACAGAAAATGACTTTAAGATTTGTTGGCTAGATTCTGTATTTTTTGCCTACTTACTGTGAGTGTTATATGCTCTCCTATGTGTGGACATCCAGTTTTTCTTGTAGCACTCATTCATGCCTCCTTTTTTGCCCATAAAATATTCCTATCCTATTTCATAGATTTTTCTATGAAGACAATTTGATGTTTGTTAAAGCCCTGTAAAACACTGAGAGGTTACATATAAACTATAGTAGCGATGTAAGTTGAAATAAATAGGAGAAAATTAGTCCAAAAATTACTAAGTTTAGTACCATTTAAAGTGTAACTCCTTGGGCCAGAGATTTAGCTCAGCAGTGCTGCTACCCCTCGCAAGCGCAAGGTCCTGAATTCGTTCCCTAGTACCAAAAGAAAGGAAGGAAGGAAGGGCGAATAACTGCTTAGCTGGGTGTGGTAACACACGCCTGTAGTCTCAATTGTCTGGGACACTGAGGTAGAAGGATCACAAATTCAAGAGCCCATCCTGGGCAATTTAGTGACTTAGTGAGACCTTGTCACTTTTAAAAAGGCTGAAGATGCTCAGTGTGAAGTCCCAGTGTAACTACTCAAAGTATACAGATATTTCAAAGAACAAGGAAAATATATATTTACTGTTATCGGATGGCTTTTGGATATAGTTAGTGTTAAGGGAAAAAAATAGAACTATATCATGGTGAATTGAAATAGTACATAATAGTTTATTACAGGAAAGTTTGGAGGAGCAGATTTGGTTGGTGCACACCTATAATCTCAGCTACTCAGGAGGAGGATCACAAGTCTGAGGCCAGCCTGGGCAAGTTAGCAAGACCCTATCTCAAAATAAAATGCAGGGCCAGGGATTTGGCTCAGTGGTTCCGCCTCCTGCCTTGCAAGGGCAAGGACCCAAGTTCAATCCCCGGTGCCAAAAAAAAAAACTAGAGTCAAAATAAAATGGGCTGGGGATGTAGCTCAATACTTCCCGCGTTTGATTCCCAGTACTTCCCCCCCAAAAAAAAAACAGTGAGAAGGAGGAACATTTTTGCTAGTATGTATGTAGAATATCTTTGAAAAGATGAAAAAAGAAATACTAATAGTGATAACTTCTAGAAAAAATTAGGGGCAGGGAAAACAAGCTTAATTCACATCATAGATATATATATATTTTTTTTTTTAACACGTGCTTACATTATTATATTGAATGTTAGCTGTGATTATGAGATGTCTTTATTTTATCATCCTAGTAGAGATAGACTCATTGCCTTTGGGGGAAGCTTATTGGGTTTGAACCTAGGGCCTTTGGATTGATCTACATGCAGCCCTTTTTTATTTTTTCTTTTGAGATAGTGTCTCACTTAAGTTGTCTGGTCTGGACTTGAATTTTGATCTTCCCGCATCAGCCCCTAGGGTGCTAGGACTATGGGTAGGTACATCCCACTATGCTGTGGTAACACAGTGCTTTTTAAAATATAAAGTATATAAACAGGTAATATAAACTGACAGTTTTGAAAAATAGTTTGTATTTTTGTTTACTGAAAGAGTTCCATAAGGCTTAAATTTTGTCTTGTCACTTTTACATGTATGTGAAAAGGAAAATAAAAGTGAAATAAATTAAGGTACTCTTGAGACTTCTTAATCAGACTGTATAACTTTTTGACTTAGCCTAACTTTATCCACACATTTCTGCGCCGTCCCAAAGAGAGCAAGACTCAAAAAGTTTTGGAATCTGGAGCATTTTGGAATTTAGATTTAGGAATACTCAGCTAGTAAAATCTGTGTATATGTTCCAAAGTCTAAAAAAAACTATAGAGTCTAAACACTTCTTGTCCCAAGCATTTCAGATAGGGGATAGTCCACTTGTAGCAGAATTTCATTCCTGTGTATAGGTAGGTGTGTGTCCACATTTGTGTATCTATTCTTCTGTTGGTGGCCATTTGGATTGTTTCCATCTTTGGGTATTGTGAATGATACAGCTATGAACATTGATGTATAAGTGTCTGAATTCCTGCTTTTGATTCTTTTGAGTATTTGCTTTCGTTACTATTCTTGTTTGGGTTTTTTTGGGGGAGGTACTGGGGATCCAACTAAAGGTGTTTTGCTTGCAAGGCAGGCAGCGGCACCACTGAGGACAATCCCTAGCCACTTTTTTTGTTTGCCTTCTAAATTTCTTTTTTGTTGTTATTTCGTTTGGTTTGGTTTTTTGGGAGGAGGGGTTCTTTCTTATTTTTTTTGGTATGAATTTAAGAAACACCCTTATTAGTTCAAATGAAAAACAGTTGGTATTTATCTCTTTTGCAATGAGCCTTGTTTTCTTTTGGTCCTGAGGATCAAACTCAGGACCTTGTGTTTGCAAGACAGGTGCAGCACTGCTGAGCTACATCCCCAGCTGTAATGAGCCTATCTTGCATTTAAGTTATATGTTGCTAATAATAGGGACATAATATGAAAAATAGGGCACCGTGTGAACAGCAAAGTGTACTTAAACCTCTGGAAGGTAAAGACTTGTACAGTGAACACCTACTGTACATTACTGCCTGTGCTATACTTTTACATGGCTGGCAGTATAGTAGTTTTGTTTACACAGCATCTCCTCAAACCTATGAATAATGTTTTGTGCTGTGGTGTTTTGTTTTTTGGGGTTTTGTTTGTTTGTTTGGTACAGGGATTGAACTCAAGACTTTGTGCTTGCAAGGCAGGTGCGGCACCACTGAGCTAAATCCATCCATCCTGCACTATGGTGGGTTTCTTTTGAGACAGGGTCTTGCTATGTAGTTGCTACTGACCTGGAACTCACTATGTAGCCCAGGATGTTCTTGAACTCACAGCAATCCTCCTGTCTCAGCATCCTGAGTGCTGGGAGTAAAGGCGTGCGCCACCATGCCCAGGCCCGGCTATTTTTTTTGGTGGGGGGGTACTGGGGCTTGAACTCAGGTCCTTGTGCTTGCAGAAGCAGGTGCTGGAACCACTGAGCGAAATCCCTGGTCCTCGTTTTTGTTTCTATTTTGTTTTGTTTTGTTCAAACTTGGGTCCTTGTGCTTGCACAGCAGGCAGCAGAACCTTGGAGCTAAATCCCCGTCCTGCATTGTGGTGTTTTGACAGCTAGCTTGTCATTAGGACATAAGAATTAGGAATTTTGTTTTGTTTTGTTTTGTTTTTTGAGACAGGCTCTCACTATGTAGTTGAGACTGACCTAGAACTCACTATGTAGCCCAGGCTGGTCTCGAACTCACAGCAGTCCTCCTGCCTCAGCCTCCTGAGTGCTGGGAATACAGGCGTGCACCACCACACCCATCTGAGACTATCATCTTAATATGCAACCTTTCATTGATTAAAACATGATGCAGCATTGACTGTATGTAAAACAACTAAAGATATGAACTTAATGCTTTCCTCGATTCTGGTTGCAAACCGAATTTGACGAGAAATGAATCAGATTTCTCCATCATTTAATTTAACCATTAAATTTGATTTGGTTCTCATCCAATTCGGTTTGTGACCAGAATTATGGAAAGAATTAAGTCGTGACCCAGTGTACCACTCTCATTGTTAAATTTGTTGGTAGGGAACACATTCTTACCTATGTCTGAGCTTGCTCCTCTGATGGAATTGTTAGTTTCCAGAGGGCTATGGACCTCCCTTCTAATTATGGGAGTAGGTCTTCCTCTGAATGGCCTAGACAGAAGAACTCAGGGGATATTTTTCAGGTGGACCCTGCTTTGTTCACATGTACCTTCCTTATGGTTGAATTTCTCAGCAAGAAGACAGTTTCGTGGTGGGCACGGCTGAAGGCACAGTATTCCATTTTCAGCTGGTCTCTGTGACTTCCAACAGCACTGAGAAGCAGTGGGTGCGGACCAAACCATTCCAGCACCATACTCATGACGTGCGCACCGTGGCCCACAGCCCAACAGCACTGATATCTGGAGGTGAGTCCTCTTCGGGCCAGCCTGCCGCTTTACTATGCCAGCTCTGTATATTTTCGCAGAAGTCTTCACCTTCTGTCCCCATCTTCCCTCCACTTTGCCCCAGGCACAGATACCCACTTAGTCATTCGCCCTCTCATGGAGAAGGTGGAGGTAAAGAACTATGATGCTGCTCTCCGAAAAATCACCTTTCCCCATGTAAGTATCACGTATCACTCTCCTGATGTCCCCTCGTTCCCCATTCCATATGAATCTGAACACATCATACACCTTCTGGACAACTTTGTAGGCCTTTCTGTGGCTCCCTTAATTTTTCTCTTTCCAAAGCAAGCCTTCTTCAATTTTGGGGCCCAAGAGTTGCAGCAGCATAATTCCTTTGTCCTTATGAGAATTTGGTTAGTGTGTTTTCTGTTATTGAGTCGAAACAGAAAAATTCAGACTCCCAGTGTTTCTAGGTAAATGTTGCTATATTCTTAAGTGAGCCTTCCTCCATACCTGCTTCCACATTCCATTTGCCAGTGACCTTACTGAATATGTCCCCTCGTTTTTATAATGTATACTTTCTGTTTTTTGGGGTTTTTTTGTACCGGGAATCAAACTTGGGCCCTTGTGCTTGTGAGACAGGCATTGGAACCGCTGAGCTAAATCCCTGGCCCTATATATTCCAATTCTTGGACACTGTTGTATACAAACATATCTTCATTGAGATGTCTGGTATACATAAGTCACACATTCAATGTATATGATTAGATTTGGTAGGACATAGCCCTCATTATCTTTTTTTTTTTTTTTTTTGAGACAGGGTCTCACTATGTAGTTGAGAATGACCTGATACTCACAATATAGCTCAGGCTGGTCTCGAACTCACAGCGATCCTCCTGCCTCAGCCTCCTGAGTGCTGGGCTTACAGGCGTGTGCCACCACGCCTGGCTCTCATTATCTCTTGAATTGAGTCATTTGTTTGTGCTGCTGTGGCCCTAGTTAGGATCAGTGTCTTTATTCCTTAAGGAATTAAGCAGTAGCTTCCTTAATGATCTTTTTATTTCTGTTTGTGTCATTTTAGCCTGTTCTCCATTGATCTGCTTAAAAAGCAGCTTTGTTCATTGCTCCATGCTTAAAAGCCTTTGGTTGTTCCTGCTGTCTTTAGCATAGAGACCTAATTCCTTAGCATGGTGTCTTACTACTTTTCCTTGTTGTTGAGACAAAATACCTGACACCCAAGGTTAAAGGAGGGAAGGTTTATTTAGCACACAGTTTATAGAGGTTTCAGTCCATAATCAGCTGGCTCCACAGGGCGGCACAGCAGACAGGCATCACAAAGGAGAAACAGTTCATGGTAGATAGAAGGTCGCAAAGCAAGCAGGGGATCCTCACAGCTCTTTCTATCCCTTATATCTTATCCAGGCTACTTAGGGCAGGTAGCACTTGCACCCTTAATCCTAGCGCCCTTGATCCTAGCATTATACTATGAGTCAATTCCAGCACTGCGCACTCTTGATCCATCCATCTCTGAAAAAGACCCACCTATGACCACATGGGGCTTTCGGGTACAGCTAGGCATAAGCCATAGCACACAACATATTGAACCTGTTGATTTTGGACTAGTCCTTAAGCTTCTCTCAATGCTCCTTTCACACGCTTGTAGCAGCCCCTTCCCCACCTGGGCTAGCCATTCTGAAGGTCTCTTTTTATTCCTTTGAATGCCCTTTTACTTTTGAGCTATTTCACAAGCCATTATTTTCCCTAATATATTCTGCCCTGCCTTTGCCCAGCAAGTCTTTGTTAGCGAACCTCATCTGGGCAGCTGTATTGACCCCATAAAGCTAGGTTAAGCTGACCTTTTGGCCTTTTTTTTTTTCCTGTTGTATACTGTACTTAGCCATGTTAGACTTTTTGATACACTGTAGCATAACTGCCTATTTAATTTTGTCATCCTTTAGACTAGAAGCTTCTTTTTTTTTTTGGTACCAGGAATCAAACTCAGGTCTTTATACTTGTGAGGCAAGTGGCAGAACCACTGAGCTAAATCCCCAGCCTTAGACTAGCAGCTTCTTGAAAGCAATATCTGTTTTAGTCACTATTATGTTCTCAGATCCCAGGACAGTGCCTGCCCTGTGGTAGAATTTAGGAAATGTTTGCCAAGTCACTGGATTTCAACAATAAAAAAAATGCTGAGGGCCAGGGATTTAGCTCAGTGGTTCCACCACCTGCCTCACAAGCACAAGAACCCAATCCCCAATACCAAATAAAAAAGAAAGATGCTGAGATGTTGCTGCTGTATCTTGTACTGAGGCAGTAGATGACCTTGCTTTCTTTATAATGTTACAATTCTTGGGTACAGCGGCGACTCGTTTCCTGTTCTAAAAAGAGGCAGCTTCTCCTCTTCCAGTTTGCTCATCACTTGGAACTTTGGCGACTGGGATCTACAGTTGCAACAGGTAAGATGAAAGAAAGCTTTTTGAGTAATAAAACTGGACACTGAGTTTAGTGTTTGCAATCTCTTTGGAAGGCTGAGGCAGGAGGATTGCAAATTTGAGCCCTATGTGGACAATTTTGCAAGACCCTGTCTCAAAATTTAAAAAGTTAAAGGGCTGATAATATAGTCAGTATGAAGACCCTACAAAGCCCTAGGTTCAGTCTCCAGTGCTGGGGGAAAAAATTGTAAATGAACTTTTTTCTGATTTCTGTTGGGTAGAACTTCTGTTACACCAAGAAGTGACTTCTTAGATGAGAAAAATTATAATCTTCCTTTGATAAGGAAAAAAATGCAGGGAAGTTTTCTTGTTTCAGGCAAGAATGGGGATATCCTTCCACTTTCTAAAAATGCTGATCATTTACTGCACCTTAAGACAAAGGTAAGGAAAGTTCACTTTACTTAAAACATTTTCTCATTCTGAATTTTGAGGGTTCTGTTGTTCATATCATAAACTGTACAGATTCTAAAACTAAAGTGAAAGACTGTTCTTACCAGAGCTAGGTTTTATATTATTATAAGTTGGATGCTCAGAATATATTACACAAATGCATGCAGAAATAATTTTTTGTTCTTTTACTATTGTGAAAATAGCATGCATTTTTTAAAAACTCAGATGGTATAAAGGGAATATAATCAAATATGTCTCCTCCTCACACCATGCCTTTCTCATCGCACTTTCCAGAGATAAGCACTGCCAACAATTTTTTGTATATCCTTCTAAAAAATTCTTTTTCATTGTTTTGTGTATGTATATATATTCTTTTTACATTAATAGGACTACTAAGCAAATGCCTATTCCTTTTTAAAAGATCTTTAGTTCGGGAGTGGTGGTACCCACTTGTAATCCCAGCACTTGGGAGACTGATGCAGAATTACAGAGTTTGAGGCCACTTTGGACTACACAGTGAGACTGCCTTAAAAATAACTGCTCCCTTCAAAATAAAGGATCTTATTGGTTCCACTGCCTGGCTTGCAAGTGTGAGATCCTGAGTTCAATCCCTGGTACCAAAAAAAAAAAAAAAAAAAAAAAAAAAAAA
>NW_022900944.1:33241287-33248973 GCF_012274545.1 Fukomys damarensis
AAAAAAAAAAAAAAAAAGAAAAGATCTTTTTTTTTTTTTTCATTGAGTTTATTGGTACTTTTTAGGTATGCAGTACCGTTAACATTCATCATTGAAAGTCCTTATTTTAATTAAACATCTGTGAATATAGTCTCACTGTGAAGAATTCAAACAGAGGGCCAGGGATTTAGCTCAGTGGCACCACATCTGCCTTGGAAGTGCAAGGTCCTGAGTTTGTTCCCCAGTACTGTCTTTAAAAAAAAAAGAATTAAAACAATATTTTGTTCTTCACCAACTCTAATTCTACTCTCTCTTAAAATTGTTAATTGATAAGCTACATACCCTTTCTTTCACATCTTTTTTCCTCTTTGTGGTGAGAGAGAGAGAATATATGTTATTATATACATAATAATATATTGCTGGGCCTAGTGCACCTGTAATCTCGGTACTTGGGAGGTGGAGGCAGGGGAATCCCAAGGTCAAGACCAGCCTGGACTACATAGCTTTACGCCTGGATTTGGAAATTTAAATAGAGCTTTATTCTTAGATTTAGAAATCAGAGCTGTAATCACAGTGAAACACAGCATATAAGTTTTAGGTTTATGTGTTAAGTATTTGTGGAAATAGCCAGAGTGTCAAGAACATGAGGATTCATGTCACTGTGAACCTTGTCATAAGTTTTGCACACTCATCTTGCTTCCTATGGTTACCAGGGCCCTGAGAACATTATTTGCAGCTCTATCTCCCCATGTGGAAGCTGGTTAGCCTACTCTACAGCATCTCGGGTTTTTCTCTATCGGTTGAATTATGAACATGACAACATAAGCCTCCAGAGGGTGAGTGGTAGCCCAATGTGTGCTTGTACAAGGAGGAACTCCCTAAATGTGTGATTATTTATTTATTTAACTGGGCATGGAACTCAGGATCTTGGGCATGCAGGACAGACGCGACACCACTGAGCTAACTTCCCAGCCCTCAGATGTGATTTTCATGTGGAGTGGAAATGAATTGGATGAGAATCCTTGTTCAGTGAAAAGTTTTGGAGACAGCTATGACAAAAATATTTTTGATTTTAATTGATTATGTTTTGGGAGTGGTGGGGAAAGCCAAAAGTAGCAGTAAAGTCTAGACTCTTCTGCATAGTTTTGTATGTAACTTATTTTCATGGTAGAGAATGATGTATTTACTGTCAAGATGAAAAGGGGATAAGAGGCACAGGAGGCAGGCCAGTTTCCATGCCCTTGGGCACTTGGTTTGCACAGAGGTGGGAAGTGTTAATTGAGGCTGTGATTGGTTTTGTTGGGGCTACACATGTACCTTCTCTCATTGGCTTTCACTGTTGGTTCCCCCACAGATTTCCAAAATGCCAGCGTTTCTTCGCTCTGCCCTTCAGATTTTGTTTTCTGAAGATTCAACAAAGCTCTTTGTGGCATCAAATCAGGGGTCTCTACATATTATTCGGCTATTGGAAGGAAGCTTCAAACACCTGCATACTTTCCAGCCTCAGTCAGGTGGGAGTTTGATGCCTGAGATGTAACTTTTTTCCTTTTAGACTTCAGTGTCAGAGATTCTCAGATACTGGTTGCAAATATGCTCATTCACATGTTTGCCCCTGAAAGTAGGAAGAGGTACTGACAGATGAAGACCCTGTCTCTGTGAGATCTGAAATGTTCCTCACACCTAAACTCTTTCTCACTGGGTTTTGGTATTTTATGTGAGGGCTAGAGAAGTTCTGTCGTCCTTCTTAACAGGTTTGTTGGGAGAGTAAAAACTGATCTGTTTCCCAGAAGTAACTATCCTTAAAATTTTGGTGTTTTTCAGTGTGTGTTTGTATATTTTTAGTGTTTTCCAATGCATGTGGATTTCACCTATGTTCATTTAATGTTCACGACCATTTTTTCATGTTCCTTGAGAACATGTGTATGTATCAGTGTGATTGTATCTACAGTGATACCTTGGTTTACAAACTTAATTTGTTTGTTGATTTTGGGGGAGATGATCATGGCCATGTTTGTCACCTGATGCGGAGTTTGCAAATGGAAGCAAAAGTTTGCTGAATGCTTTTGTTTGGGAACTGAATTGTTTGCAAACAGAAATGTTTGTGAACCAAGGTTTTATTGTACTAAGCATTCTGGAGTTAACTATTGAGAACCTAAACTTAGCATCCAGCTTCAGTTAGTTGGACACTGTCATCCTTTCCCTTCTCCCTTGTTTTACCTGCTTCATTGTCATTAAATTCTACCACCCTGGAAATGCAATTTTTCAGTTTTAACTGTCACTTTTCATAAGATGCTCCAGAAACATACAGAAGAAATCTACATTTTAGCAGTTAGATAAGTTAAGCTAACATAACTAAGTAGGTACTCAAAAAGGAGGAACCTATGTTTAGTACTTATGTATTGGATTTATTCAGTATCTATATTTGTTTTTAATTACAAAACTTAGACTATCTTGCATTTAACACACTTTCTACCATCCCCACCCATTCTTTAGCAGGTAGTATGTCTTTATGTCTTGTTATAAAACCCTTTCGTTGTTTGGGGATATTATATGCAGCGTCTACTGTGGCATATGGCCCCAGTGACTGTTTTTTGTTTATATCTTCACATTACAAAATTGGTTTAAGGTTCCTTGATGACAGAAGTGGCCTATGCATGCCCCATAGTGCTAAATGGAGAACAGGCACACAATAAACTAATGATACACCTCAAGTCTGTTGAGCTTGCTGTGTGTACTTTACTCCAACTTAAAACAATTTAGGAGTTTGAAACAAATATATAGATTTTAGTGATGAATGTCACCCTCATGTTGCAAGTGTAAAAAGTGTCTTATTCAGGCTTGTACAAGTGATACCTTCAGTTTTATCTCTCTGGCTCTTCTTTATATCAGGGTTGGCTAGTTTTGGAAAGGTTAACATTTAGAACTAGTATGCAAAATTCTCAACAAATTATCCTGTCAGTGATTCAAAACTTGGTGGGTCTCATTGGTTTCTTCAGGGCAGTACTGGCTGTGGACACTGAATTCAGAGACTGAACTGTTCTTCTGCCCTCACAGGGACAGTGGAGGCCATGTGTCTCTTGGCAGTCAGTCCAGATGGGAATTGGCTAGCTGCGTCAGGTAACAGTGCTGGAGTCCACGTGTACAATGTAAAACATCTAAAGGTGAGCATAGGAACTCATAGCAGCAGTCTAAGTCACACAGGGGGATGTTAGTCCTGCATTTATAAAATTCCAGCCAGACCTGGGTATGGTGGCACATGCTGGAAATCCCAGCACTTGGGAGGCCGAGGTAGGAGGCTCACTGTAAGTTCAAGGCCAGCCTGTTTAAGGAGATACTGTCTCAAAACAAAAACAAAGAAAAAGATTCAAGGCAGCCGAGAATGATCTATACATTTGACTTTTAAAAAACACTTAAATCAGGCCCGGGATTTAGCTCAGTATTTCTAGTGACTGCCTCGCAAGCTCAAGCACCTGAGTTCGATCCCCAGTACCAAAAAAAAAAAAAACCACTTAAATCAATAAATTTTCCTGTTTCGGATTCCTGTTTTATTTCTCTGGAACCCAAAATCTATATAAATATTAAAGTCAGTCAGTACAACAATAAACTGTTCATACAGAAATTCTGAAATTAAGGATTTGTAGGTATTGAACACACATCAAGATTATTTCTGCATTTGCGTAAGGGAAAATTCTTGTATAAATAGCAAATTTGAGATAATTGCAGTGTTCCCTTCATGGCTTATAATCTCAAGCTATTTTTAAATTAAACAGCCATAAATTTTGGGGGGGAAAAGAAACAGTAGTGGGAAAGTATTTTTCCCTGCTCAATAATAATATTGTCATTCATACATTCAGTCACAAATGATCCTTTATAAGTCCTTATCCTTGTCATAAAAGACTGTAACTACTCAAAACTTACAGTAAGCATTAATGTTTATGGACACCAAACTGCAACATTTCCTGGGTTTTGCCTGTTACTGCATAATTTAGTCTTTCTAGTATTGTGGCAGGAGCATGTACTAAACATTAGTCTCTAGGCCTTGGTTGGCAGAAGAGTGTTTACATGTTCAGCAGTAAGTAAAGTGCTTGTCTGGCATCCAAAGGCCCTGAGTTTGAGCCTCAAAAAGAACATTCCTGTGTAGGACACAGATACTTTGGAGTTGTACATAAATATCCATCCCTAGGCATTAATTTCTTTTAAACACACTCTCGACTGTAAGTTCCCTGATCAGTGACATATTTATGTATAATTAATACACATTTACTCTATGAAAAGATCTTATTCTTGAGTTCTTTCTCTGCAACTTCAGTTTTGTAAGTATGATTCTTTTTTTTTTTTTTTTTTTTTTTTTTTTTTTTTTTTTTTTTTTTTTTTTTTTTTTTCTTTGTACTGGGGATTGAACCTAGCTTGTATATGATGAGCAAATGCTGTACCACTGAGCTGTATCCCTAACCCTTTAATTTTTTTATTTTGAGACAGTTTCACTGAATTTCCTAGGCTGACTTTGAACTTGGGATCCTCTTGCCTCATTTTTTTTTTTTTTATACTGGGGATGGAACTCGGGCCCTTGTGCTTGTGAGGCAGGTAGTGGAACCTCTGAGCCAAATCCCCGGCCCTTTGTTTTGGATTTTTAAGAGTAGGAGATTTATTAAGGGAGAGATAGCTCCTAAGAGGCAGGAGGGACCTGGAAAGTGAGTTGCCCAGTTTTCATTAATGATATTAAAGATCATTGATAATGAAATGGCTGAAGTTTATGGGAATTTCCTTAGAACTCCTTTGAGTTCCAAGGAGTGATACTTAAAAGCAACAGACCTATGAGCTCCTCATTGTGGAGCACTTGCTTACGAGGTATGAGGCCCTGGCTTCATTGTCCATTACAAATATACACATGCACTAAACACGAAAAAAAAAAAAATAATAATGAAAACCACTGGCCTATACCTACTATTTCATGAAGGAAAATAACCTATAGAGTTGTTCTCTGTGTCTGTTTTTATATTTGTTCCCAGCTTCACTGCACGGTGCCGGCTTACAATTTCCCAGTGACTGCTCTGGCCATTGCTCCCAATACCAACAACCTTGTCATTGCTCATTCTGACCAGCAGGTAAAGATTTCAGTGCTTTCCACTATACTAGATAGTAACCTAGGAGCTGAGATAATGGACACTTTTGGAGGAGTTCTTTTTGAAGGTGCTGGAGGGTATACAGGTAGTTTTTTCTGTGTGTAGGGAAGCTTCTGTGCATGGCTTGGGCTCATAGGTCTATAGTACCCATTGGTTTGTTTGGGCACCACTTGCATGGTGGGATTCTAAAGCATAGGAGCACAAGAGAGTGGAGGGGTTCTGAATTACTCCATTGATTGTTTACACTAGAGATGATGTGAGTTGAGGCATTAAACTGAATTTTGAAAGTTGAATGTGACCAAAAGAACATAATTCTCTACACTTTTACAGTAGAGGAAATCAGGCTCTAGTAAAATCAAGTACCTACACTCAGGCAAAATAAGAGCTTAGTCTACTGTTTTTTCCCAAGCCAACTTGTAAGAAGATTGTAATCATAGGAAGATCTTTACCTGAGCTATAGAACACACTATGAAGTTATCACTGCTTATATATCCTGTAAATTAGAGGTGATAATAAACATTACATGTCTCACTAAGTTGTGGAAAGATTAAATGTGATCTAAGAAGCAGATTCTGATAGCATGCTTTGCAAATATTTGTTGCTTCTTTGATGATTAGTTTGTACACTCATATTTACACCCATACACATTGTATTCAAAACATGAAATCTCAGTTTCATAGATTTGAGTCCTTGACCAAAGACAAAAGATTACTGAAGCCACATTCATACTTTTGTTACTCATGATGATAATGCCTTCCTGATACCTTTTATTGCAATGCCCCATTAAATGCTTGTGTCATTAAAATGGTGGGAAATTTTTTGTCCCAGTAGATTAGCAAAATCAAACATAATAAATAGTGTTGTGAAGGCATAGGGAAATAGCCATCATATACATTGCATAAATTAGTAAAACCATTTGGGGGATATTTTTCAAAATCCATGTACACTTTAAGGCAGAAGTTCCAGTTCTAAGAGTTCTAATTACATACAGTCATTCAGTTGTGCAAAAAGACATACAGTAGCCTTGTTTGTAGTCAAAGATTCTAAACATCTAATATGGTTAAACAGATAAGTAAATCATGATATATTCATAAAGTGAGTAGATTGTTTTGTGTTCTTCAGAAGGAGCATGGTTGATAATTATGTATTTCAAAACAACTATAGAAGAGTTTGAATGTTCCCAACACAGAAATGATAAAATGTGCTGGGCATGGTGCCACACTCCCATAATCCCAGCACTCAGGAGGTTGAGACAGGATCTGGGAGTTCAAGGCCAGTTTGAACTACCTACGAGACCCTGCCTCAAACAAAACAGGACCCATGATTGAGCTCAGTGGTTTCACTGCCTACCTCACAAGCACAAGGTCCTGAGTTTGATCCCCACTTCCAAAAAAACAAAACAAATTATAAAATTTGAGGGATGAAAATGCTACTTACCTTATTTGATCATTACTTTTTGTATAAATGTCCTGAATTACACTATAATTTAGTTTTATAGAAATGTAATTGTTTTATCAATTAAATACATAAGATTGTGAAACAGAAGAAAGGGGGGGACATGCTTAATGGGTGTCTGTACTGATACAACGCTACATGAAAAAAGAATGATTCAGAATAACATATATCCCCATCATGGTGGTGTATACCTATAGTCACAGCACTCAGAGAAGATCTAAAATTCAAAACCAACCTGATCTACATAGTGAGACCCTGTCTCAGAAAAACCAAAAACCAGAACAAAGCAGAACAGTATATGTTATGTGCCTAAAATACCTCTGAAGAAAATGTAAATAAGAATTTGAAGGTTGAGCTTATCTTGGGGAAGAAGAATGTCAAGACTGCAGGGTAACTTTTCCCTGACTGTTATATAACTTTTGAAATTTTTTTACTTGAAAAAACGGTGAGAAAGCATTAAGCTGAATATGATACAGTCAGGATTTGTTTAGATATTTTCTGGTTGGAGGTCAGATGTAAAAACCCAAGAAGCAGCAAGATCCTTCTGGGCTTTGTAAGTATTAGCCTTCATTTCCTCTGTTTTGTCTCTATTAGGTATTTGAGTATAGCATCCCAGAAAAACAGTATACAGAGTGGAGCCGGAATGTCCAGAAGCAGGGGTTTCACCATCTTTGGCTCCAAAGAGATACTCCCATCACACACATCAGTTTTCATCCCAAGCGACCAACACACATCCTCCTCCATGATGCCTACATGTTCTGTATCATTGACAAGTCATTGGTGAGTTCTTCACTGCCACCTCAGAGAATCTGCTTAGAAATCTTCAATCTCGAAATGCAACTAATGAGCCGGACATAGTGGTGTATGCCTATAATTGGGAGGCTGAGGCCCAAGGGCTGCAGATTAAAAGCCATTCCAATCAACTGAGTAAAGCCTGGTCTCAGAATAAAAAGTGCTGGGGTTATGTCTTAGTGATAGACCATTTGTCTAGCATGTGCAAGGCCCTGTGTTCAATTCCCAGTACCAGGGGAAAAATATGTATCTAATTAGATAGAGGACAGATAATCAAATAAAGATTCCTAGTATATTTGAGGAAAGGAGCTTTTTTTTTTTTTTTTTTTTTTTTTTT
>NW_022900944.1:33249206-33263071 GCF_012274545.1 Fukomys damarensis
TTTTTTTTTTTTTTTTTTTTTTTTTTGGTACCAGGGATTGAACTCAGGTCCTTGCACTTGCAAGGCAGGCCGCCGAACCACTGAGCTAGATCCCTGGCCCCGAGGAAAGGAGCTTTTATTTGACAGATTCCCTTGCTTGTATTCGCACTCTCAGGAGGCTTCCAGAAGAGGGGCTGGTCTGTGCATATCAGTTTTTGCTGCTGTGACTTTCTTTACTTTGCCAATGAACTCATAAACTTAAGAAAGAAAGTGATTAGGTCAGTATTAAGAAGTAACCATTGGCAGGGGTTATCACTCAATTGAGTCTAACTCAATTTCAACTTTGAATCCTGGGGTGACTGAATAGGTCATTTTCTTAAAAAAGATATAGGCAGATGTTTGACCACTGTGCCCTTTAGCTGAAGATGTCACAGGCTTGAGGAGCTGGTCGTGAATGTTGTGAGCATAGTCCTGCCAAGAAAATTCCATTTTTTGTTTTTGTTTTTTAAATCCCGTTCTTTATGACTCTGAGTTAGGAGGTATGTGAATGTTTTCTTAAGTTTGAGACTCTAGCTTCTTTGCCTCCTGCTGCTTTGATTCACTCCAAATATACATGTCTTCTCTGGGCAAGGACTTTCTTTCCTAGGAACATTGTGGGCCATGGTCATGCCTGCACTGCACTTTGAGCTTAAATTGCGACTGGCACTGACTTTCTTTGCATCTGTTAAGGTGGGGGTAGAAAGGAGCGTGGGGAAAGCAGCATATGGCTGTACAGGAGGTGTGCAGAGGAATGTGTCACTGAAACTCATTTCGTGGGCCCCATGTCCTCTGGGTGTGGGAAGCAGAGCTGGCTGACAAGTGCCTTCTGTGAGATGAGTGATACAGGAAGGGCCCCTCCCACTGAATGCCTCTCTGTAACTCAGCTCAGTTTGCTTTTCCCCAAGCACTTCCTTGTATTGGACAGAACTATTTCCCAAGGAAGACAGAGATGAAGTATCCTTGTTTGCCCAGTAGCCATCTCAAGGTGTCAGTAACATCAATGGAGATGATTTGTGTTGAAGTTTCACCTGGAGAAACTTCAATCACTTGGCCATTCTGTGATCTGGTTAGGGAAGAGTCTAAAAAGCACAAGTGCTGCCTGTGCTGAGCTCTGCACATGCCTGTTTGTTCTGTTCTACACAGTGTTACTAATGAAGCTGACCAGAAGCCCCAGCTGCCCTTTGATCTCACTGGCATAGAGTAGCAAGCTCTCCATGGCTGGAAGAGTGCCACAGCTCTCTTCCCGAAGTAAGGAAAAGTCAGGGAGGTAGTGAATGTATAACGCAGTGGTGGGAAGATGGTGTTGACCTGAAAAACTACTACAGTCCTTTGGTCTATAGAAGCCCAATAAAAGTAACACTTTGAATAGTATGTCTTTGTCTTTTTAGCCTCTTCCGAATGACAAAACAGTACTTTATAATCCACTTCCTCCTACAAATGAATCAGATGTCTTCCGGAGGCGCACAGCCCATGCCTTTAAAATTTCAAAGATATATAAGGTAAAATATCCTGTAATATATTCTAGATGGTTGGTTCTTTGTGATATTAACAGACATATGCTCAACAAAAAGAACAGAAGAGCCCCTTCATTGTATGGGCATAAAGCGTGGTTTGTGGGAGAGAAGTGACCTTTCTGAGGTTTTCTGTCACTTGTGTCTGTATTTCAGTGTTCCTACCTCAGTAAGTTACTGGAAGACAGACATATCACACTTAACCTCAGATGAAAGCTGTATGTAGTAGAACATGATGCTGATTCTTTGGTGGGGGTCTCTGTTAGTGTGAAAGCTGGATTTTCAATTTGAAGTGTAGTTGAATGATCCACAACATAAATTTCAAGCAAATGGAAGTCACTGAATATATTTTGATTTTCTCTGTTCTGATTAATATTTTCATGGTATATAAAACATGTCCATCGAGATTATCATGTTACAACCATCTTGCCCAGCTCAGAAGTTCCACAAGCATACTTCTTATGGGTGAACTCAGTTATAAGCTCCCAATCTTTCCAACTGTTTTAAGTCTGAGGGCTGGAAAGCTTGTAAGACTTAGATCCTTTGACTTTGAACAGGCTAACTTAGCTCTGTCCCTGAATCATAACTACTTGTATCACTTTCATTTTTCTGCAGCCCTTACTTTTTATGGATCTTTTGGATGAAAGGACACTTGTGGCAGTAGAACGACCCCTTGATGATATCATCGCTCAGCTCCCCCCACCCATCAAAAAGAAGAAATTTGGAACCTAAAACAGGGCATACTCTGTCCTCCCTTGAACTGTCTACACTGTTTTCTTTTCACAGATCATGACAATAAAACAAAGTTATTCTTTTTCTTTTCCTTTTTCTTGGTACCATGGATCAAACGCAGGTCCTTGCGCTTGCAAGGCAGGTGGCAGCACCACTGAACTAAATCCCTAGCCCCAAAGTTATTCTTCAGGGCTATCTGTCAAAATAATGGACAGTAATTCTCTTCATTGGATGAAGATGAATGGAGGTTTACTATAAAACTCTTAAGGTATTGATGGTTGGGATATTGTTCTAAGTAGCTATAAATGTATCCACCTTTTTCTGGATTCTATTTGTTCTTTAGAACATAGTCTCAGTAAAGAAAAAAAAAGATGTATCCTGTGTTCCCTAACAAGGCTTCCAGGATGGCTGGTGGTCTCATTCTGCCAGCCTGCAGCCTATGCAAAGACATAGGAACCTATCCAGCATTGCCCAGGAGGGTGGAAGCTGTGATAGTTACTCAAGGTAACTTTACCTCTAATTGCCATAATCAGCCTTATGCTTCAAGGAAGAATTCAACAGCAGCGGCATGAGGGAGTGCTCCCTATGAGAATGCCTCTGATAAGCTGTTGATTTTGTTTAAAAGGAAAAAACATTAGGCTTTTACCAGGCTTTCACCTGTCTTGTGCCAGTTTCAAAAGGTAAAGAAATATTGGCCAGGCACTTTTGGGGGAGGGGGAGTGCAGGGGGGTACCTGAGAGCCAGCTTGCCATATATATTATCCTTTCTGCTCTCTTCTACCTGCTCTGACATTGTTATCCCCATGGGTGTTCTCAGCTGACTAGTTTTGTTTTTTGTTTGTTTTTTTTGGGGGGTGGGGGTTGAGACAGGGTCTCTATGTAGTTGAGACTGACCTGAAACTCACTATGTAGCTTAGGCTGGTCTCGAACTCACAGTGATCCTCCTGCCTCAGCCTCCCGAGTGCTGGGATTACAGGCGTGCACCACCACTCCCGGCTTCCTAAACTGACTAGCTTGCAAGGCAGGCCACCGAACCACTGAGCTAAATCCCCAGCCCCTAAGCTGACTAGTTTTAATGTGATTTTTAACTAGAACATGAAGAACTCTAGTTAACCCAAACTACATGGATAGAATTCTTCCACATCTCAGTGAATGTATCCTGTTGCTTGCCTGAAACCCAGTCTATGCTTTTGTTTGTTTCAGGATTGCAGGCTGGGATATGAGCAGGGAACTGTGTGGTTCAGATGGCATCATGAATAAGGTGCTGAAGAGAGACATTTTGCTAAAATGAACCCCATCCTTCCAGTCAGAAGGGGAAATTTTAAGGCAGATGTGTGAAGGAGAATTAGTAGCGGTTAGAAGAGAGCCAGACAGCCCAGTCATTAATGATAGAAGGCACAGTGTTCCTTTAAGTCTGAGACAAGGGAACCAAAACAAGATTTACAGTAGTTGCTACTTCTCTGCCTCACCTAAGTTTTAGCAATAGGAATAATTCAAAGAAATAGCTGCAACTTATTAAATCATTGGTGTGAGAAAAGTAACTTCCTTTCTTATGTGAGTAAGTTTCTTTGTGTAAGTAAAGCATTTGCTCCCAGCTTGCATTAGACTGGACTATAAACATATTCAGTAAGGCAGACAATACTGGCCTTACTAAATAAAATGTTTTAGGTCCTTTTTTTTTTTTTGGTATCTGGATAGAACTTGACCTTTAGCTTACAAGGCAGGTGGCGGCCCCACTGAGCTAACTCCCTGGCCCAGGTCTTTTATATAAACACCAAAGTTCATTGAGGGTATGGTGGCACACACCTGTAATCTCAATTACTCAGGACATTGAGGCCAGCTTGGACACCTTAACGAAACCTTGTCCCAAAATTAAAGGAGTTGGAGGAATGGAGATGTAGCTCAGCATTGACATGCTCAAATCCCTGTACTGCAAAAAAGTTCAATCACTGGTCTGCATTGAATATGTACAGAGGGAAGCTGTGGTGTCTTAAATATTAACTTCACTGTTTGTAAAGGTATAAGTTAAGGGGAACCTTATTAACTGGAATCTAGTTTGTGACTCGACGTACCTCTTACTTTTCTTTTTTCCTTTGTGGTACTGAGGATCAAATGCAGGGCCTTGTGCTCTGCTACTAAATTACATCCCCACCCCACTTAAGGATATCTGAAACCTCCTACATTGTGGAGGTTATGCTGGTAGAGAGTGGGCTCTCAGATTATACGAATAAAGAAATAAAATTTGAGCCATGCGTAGTGGTGCACACCTGTAATCCCTGCACTTGGGAGGCTGAGGCAGGAGAATCACTGTGAGTTCGAGACCAGCCTGAACTACATAGTGAGTTCCAGGTCAGTCTCAACTACATAGTGAGACCCTGTCTCAAAAAAACCAAAAAAATAAAAAATAAAACTCATGAAAGTGTAAAGTGTTTCTTTGCGACGTTTCCAGCCAGTGATTTGGACTTCCATAAATTGTATAGGAAGTAAGTTTTAGGCCTTGACATTTTTCCTAAGCAGAAAACAAATGAAGCAGAAACCAATTGGGACAAGTTAGAGAAATTAGGGGAAGGAAAAACAAAGCAATGTTAAGAGCAACACTTTAGTGCATGTTTCTCACACTTTGAAAATTTGTGTAAATTGGGTGTTTGAAATAGTTTCACTTTGGGCATTATGTTTCTGTTTTGGGCATTGCAGACTTATGCTCATACTTTTTTGGGGGGTGTTCTTTTTGGTATCGAAGATCAAACTCAGGACCTTGCACTTGCGAGGCAGATAACAGCACCACTGAGCTAAATCCCCAGCCCTGATACTTGAGTTCTACAGAAACTAGCCTAGGAATACTTCTTTGCTAACCTGATTCAAATGCTTTAAAAATTTACTTTTCTGCCAGGTATGATGGCACATGCCTGTAATTCCCCTCAGGAGGATGGCAAGTTCAAGGCCAGCCTGGGCTACATAGTGAATTCAAAGTCAGCCTGAACTACATAGCTAGACCCAGTCTCCAAAAAAAAAAATTCACTTTTCCCATGAACTAGGTGGTAAACTGATCTCTCAGTGGATAACTCATCCAAACCATTGATGTATACAGCAAATTAGATTGAGACAAACTAATATCTTATAATTAGAAAAATTAGAGGGGCCGGGGATTTAGCTCAGCAGTTCGGTGGCCTGCCTTGCAAGCGCAAGGACCTGAGTTCAACCCCCGGTACCAAAAAAAAAAAAAAAGAAAAATTAGAAATTTCAATGCTGTACCCCCATCCCCAGCTCATTGTCTTTGCATTTCAGCTTCTTTTTTTTTTTAAATATTGAGACAGGGTCTTGCTAAGTTACTAAATTGCTTAGGATGGGCTAGAACTTGCCATCTTGCTGCCTTAGCCTCCCAGAGTGCTAGGATTATAGGTTTTGTTTGTTTTTTTGTTGTTTTGTTTTGTTTTGTTTTTTCTTTTTTGGTACCAGGGATCAAACTTGGTACCTTGCACTTGTGGGGCAGGTGGCGGCACCACTGAGCTAAATCCCCAGCCCTAGGATTACAGTTGTGTGCCACTAAATCCCCAGCTAGATTTTAAAGCTTTTCAGCATCAAAACTTTATAATATAGATAAAACTGGAGCTCTTCTGGTTACTAGGAGTAGGGAAAGAAGCAGAGTTTGTGCTTTTTTAATAAAAGTAGAAATGGATTGGCCGGGCATGGCGGTGCACACTGTAATCACAGCACTGGGGAGGCTGAGGCAGGAGGATCGCTGTGAGTTTGAGACCAGCCTGGGTTACATAGTGAGTTCCAAAAAAAAAAAAAGTAGAAATGGAAATCAAGAAGAAATTATTTGTCTTGTGACAGTGATTTGTTAGAAGCTTGGGCAGCACTCTTAAGGTTATTTCTCCACTTTCAGTTGTAGGGACCCAGTTGTAAATGTGATGACTAATAAGCACATTATGCAAAGCATTTTCCATTTCATGGGCTGCAAGGAAGGTGTTTAAGCATTTCTTGCTCTAGCTCAACATTGAGGTAACTATAATACTGAATTATGTGGGCAGTCTTGTGTATTAATCATGTAGTGATTTAATGGACAACCAAGTCCATTGTCTCCGATGTTGGGATAGTTCTTGAGTGTGGAAATACTGATACTGTACCCATTTTCTTTCACATTTAATAACCCTTTAAACTAGCTGAATTCTAATCAGTAGTATTTAAAAATGCTCATTTCCTTATACCTTGTCGGTTCTAGTAATAGACTATAATTTGAGCAATCTAATGCATTAAAATAGTATCTTTATTTTTTTATTTCTATGTTTAGTAATAAGGTTGCTCACTTTTTAAATTTTTTGGCAGGTTACATAAATTACATATTCATTTTTTTCTAATGTGCCTTTTTCATATTTCAAGACGTTTTATGATATAGATCAGCACTGTCCAGTAAACTTTCTGTGGTGATGAAAATGTTTTACATCTGCATAAGAAGAAAATAGCCATACGTGGTTCTTGAGCACCAGAACTGTGACTCATGTGACAAAGGGATTGAAAAATTTTAGTTCATCTAAATAGCCATATACGTTATGGCTTTCATATTATTGCAGATTTAGATAGCCTGACTTAGCTGTGTCATTCTGTTATCTTTAGGAAGTTAGAGAACTTAATGTACATTTATTGAGTACCTGCTGTATGCTGTGCACCACCAACAAATAAGAGATGTGTTCTCAACCCTCAAGAATTTCACAACCTAAATTGGCTGGTGGTGCATGTTTTGTAATTCTAGCAATCAGGAGGCTGAGGCAGGATAATTGCCCCTTGTGCTACATAGTGAATTCAAGGACAGCCTGAACTACAAGGTAAGACCCTGACTCAAGAAGGCAAAAAAAAAAAAGAATTTCACAGCCTACCTGTGATCTAAAAAATAGATCAATAAAGAGTAACTGCATTGGGCTGGGGATTTAGCTCAGTGGTTCCACCACCTGCCTCGCAAGCACAAGGACCTAAGTTCGATCCCGGTACCAAAAAAAAAAAAAAAAAGAAAGTAACTGCATCATCAACAAAATTAGATCTGGTGGAAGTGGGAGACGTTCTTGAACTAATCACTCTTGTTGGGTGGTGACAGGATAGAAGTCAAGAGACACAAGGAATTCTGGGTAACGCAAAGGCATAAAGCAGGAAAGAGAATAGCCTACTCTAGGGACTACTAGTAGACCATAGGGTTGAAATATGGGCTATACGGACAATGGATAAAAATGAGGTTGAAAGGGTAGGCAGGATCTACTGCCTTTGCCTCCTAAGTGCTAGGATTGTAAGTGTGCACCACCAGCCTCAGTTTAGTCTGTGAATCTGTTGTTGGTGCACAACATACAGCAGGCACTCAGTAAATGTACATTAAATTCTCCAACTTTCTAGGTGATTGGTACTAGGTACCAGTTAAGGTTCTTGGAAAAGAATAGAGGTTTACATAGGAAAACTAAGCAGATTAAGAAAGTAGTTGGAAAAAAACTGTACTAGAGGTGGATACAGAGCCCTTAAACCATTGTGTAATAGGTTCAATTAGGTGAGCCTTACCATGTGGTTGTGTTTTCATTCAGTAGGAATCCCAGTTGTGAATCACAGATTTAAACAAATGCAAAGGAGAAACACCTACTTGTGTAAATAAGAGGAAAGAAACCGGACGCTGAGGAAGCAAGTGTGTGCACATCCTTCACTTGGTACTCCATATTAGTTTGCCAGAGCTGCCATCACAAAGTGCCACAGACCATGGATGTCTTTTTAGAGACAGGCATTTATTTTCTCACAGTTCTGGGGAACAGAAATCCAAGATTAAGATGTGAGTGCAGGATTGGTTTCCTCCTGAATTTCTCTCCTTGGCTTGTGGATGGCCATCTTCTGTGTCCTCATGTGATCTTTATGCATATATCTGTGCCCTAATCTCTTAAAACTCGAATAGACATTAGATTACAGGCCAGTTTAATGTTTTCACAATAATTTAATTACCTCTTTAAAGACCCCCTTCTCCAAATAACAATAACTTCAGCCTATGGATTTTAGGGGGACAATTCAGCCATAACAAAGTCTATGGAAGGATTTCAGGAGGTTTTGTTTTTTGTTTTTTTTGTGTGTGTTTTGTTTTTGTTTGTTTGTTTTGTTCCAGGGATCAAACTTGGGACCTTGCACTTGGGAGGCAGGTGGTGGAACCACTGAGCTAAATCCCTGGCCCAGATTTCGGGAGTTTTTTTGTGTTCTCAAGGTTAAGTGTTGTGCTCAAGTATGTGTGTGCCTGAGGCATACCCTCTTAAGGCAAATAAGGGCCTTCATGATACGCACACATGCACCATAGCTGTTGCATTAACTGACTCAGGAGGAAATTAAAGCCGTAGCCTAAAGCCTAGAAGTACCACAGGTGTCAAATACATATGTCTTTGTTGTTCACAGGTATATGAAAAATAGTAGAAGCTGACTATAGGAGTATGAAATTATGAAACACTGAAAATTCAATTAGAACTGGTGATGGGGGAAAGTGTATTATTTAGACTATTTGAATTTCATGGCAAATTATGTAATTTCCATTATTGTCAATAAAAAGCACTGGTGATTTTCCATAACTAGTGGATTTAATGAAAACTAAACTACTCAGTATGTCTTTGCTAACATTTTCCTAAAAAGAAAATCATAGCGCCACAAAACTGTCACCAGCTGCTTCCCATTAGGAATGTGGTCAGCAGATGTGGGTTTTCATAGTCATAATCCATGAGATAGTTAACCCATTTTTGCAGGTTTCAGATGGATAATGATTTATCTTGGTGGGATGAATTTAAAAATGTGCTTGCATCAGCTAAAACATGCACCTTTCTTCCTCTTACAATGTGTTTGTGTTGGCGAGGAAATAGTATTGTAGGGTATTTTTCCCAGAAGGCAAAGTAGTACTGTCCATTAAAAGGGACAGCTGATGTCACTTTCTTTACCTGGCAAAGCACTTTGGATTGGTTATTTTACAAGTTTTTTCTCCCTTTGGCTTCTTTATTAGTAATAGAGCAACTCCTACTTTTGTTCCTCTGGCATCAGGCCACCTTTGTGGCAGTGACCTTCAGGCTTGCTAAAGGCTGCAATTTTGCCTGGGGCCCTCCTTCCTTATGAAATTGCACAACACTCAAACCTTGGAAGCAGCCCCAGATCCACTAATTCTTTTCTTTGACGGACTCTTGGCCATACATGCTGCCTTTCAGTCAAAGTGTAGCTTTATACAAGATGTTTGTCACTGAAATTAATTTGGCCATGTACCCTTTGTGGCTAGAATCAAATAGTATTATGCCGGACTCATTCCTAGATTAAGTATGAAATCTCAGCTGGAGAATCTCTACCAGAATATTTTATTGTTTCTGTTGTTGCAAGTCAATGGATAATAACAGCTGGTACTTCTTAAGGGACTCTTGCCCTGTGACAGGTATACTGCTGCTCAGCACTTAATATACATCATCCCACTCAATCTTCACAGTCCCCTTAGAGCAGAAAGTATCTAAATTTTTCAGGAGGAACTGAGGCCCGTGACTTCAGCCCTGCCTTGATCATTATTATATAGCTGTAAATGACCAAACTCAAATTTGAACCTTGCACTTTTAATTATCACACTATACAGTGCAGCTACTATGGAGAAGAGAAGGAGAGAAGAAAAAAAAGAAAAAAAGACCACTGGGTTTCATGAGAGCATAGAATCAGAGTCTGAGTCATGGAATTGTAGGATGAAATTATAGAACCCAGAGAACTAATACTACCTTCTCATTTTAAAGTAGCAACGATCTCTGCTTGTTCTGAGAAATAGTAAGATAACAGCTTGAGCAGAGAAAATACTGATGGGTGACAGGAATGAAAGGTTATTTGGAATTATCTCAGCCATTTCCTTTTTTAGAAGTAGATAACATGCCTGTTCAAAGAATTACCTAAGCTTCCCTCACTGTCCTTAAGAAGCCATGGAAACAGATGTGTACTCTTTATTTCAGGTTTCATTATCCACAGTAAGTAGATTTCCACTGACTACTTGAGATTTCTTAGATGGTAATTTTCACCCTTCAAGGAACCAATAACCTTCAGAATGATTATTTTAAAAGACTATAGCATAGGAAACATTGAATTTGGTCTATCATGTTTAATGAGTTCCTTCTCTGGCAATATCTTTGGAATAGTGGGGGATAAAAATTTGATAGGGCCAAGGATTTAGCTCAGAGTTTCCTCTGCCTGCCTTGCAAGCACAAGATCTCAAATTTAATCCCCAGTACCAAAATAAATAACAATAATAATAATAATAATAATTTGATAGGTGGTCCCTGTCCTCCTGTAGTTTATAATCTACTTTGGCAAACCAGCCAGGCATAGAATTAAATTGTTCAAAGGAAAAATCCCAATGAAATACTGTAGATAATCTGGGAAAGCTGGGATGAGATTGTACGGGGGGGGAGTGGTTAAAGGAGGCAGGAGGTAGTTGGAAGAACTTAGATGGTAATATGGAGACATTGATTAGGTGAATTTGGTTTATCTGAAAGTGACAAAAAGTAACAGTGAGGGCCTTGAGTTTGATCCCTGTACCCCCACCAAAAAAACAGGTGAAAAGTTTATTTGGATTCTGAAGAGAGCTTCTGTAAATACAGCTTGATAGTTTGAGAATTTTTACAGGATATTTTAATAATTTTTAAAGGAAACATTCCTAAGTATGTAATGTAAATAACAGTCTACTATCTTCCCTGCTCTCAGGGTTAAATACTTTGTTATATAATTTACTTTTTTCCCCCCAGTACCAGAGATCAAACTCAGGACCTTGTGTTTGCAAGGCAGGCAGCTAAAACCCCAGCTCTAATTTGCTATCTTATGTAAGTGCCTGCAGTATTAGTTAAATCTGTGACTTCCTCCAACTCTATTGACAAAGAAGTCCATGGGAAGAATTTCTAGCACTTTCCTTTTGTTAATAAAGGTGTCCTCAAGTGCCCAAACTCTGGGTGATGACATATGCAAACATGCTAAAAAATAATGCACATACTCCAAGGCATCAGCTGCCAAATGCTCTCTAACAAGCAGAAATTTCACATAACTCAGAACTCTGGGGACTCACACCTCAGCTGGAACAAAGCCAGAAATGTGTGTGACTGCAGGTGCACTTGGGCACATTGGGACCTGCTGGAATAGCAAGCTGGCCTCACTGCACTTGATTTAGGAGAGGGCTGGAGGGTTGAGCTTTTGCTGACATTTGCAGCTTGGAAAATCCTGTTCTAAATTGCAAAGAAGATTCTGCTATAATGAGTTTTTTTCTAGTGTAAGGTATTTTTCTCATTTTGAATTCATTTGTGTTCTTGGTACCTCTCAGCCTTTTTTTTTTTATTTTACTATTTATTTATTTATTTATTTATTTTGGTACCGGGGATCAAACTCAGGACCTTGTTCTTGCAAGGCAGCCATGGTGCCACTGAGTTAAACCCCTGACCCTTATTTTTATTTTTTTAACCCTGATACAGGTGCCTTTTTGGAACTGTGTGCCTGCACATGAATATGCCGTCAGAGTGGCTTGTGTGGCTATGGCTTGTGAGCCTCAATATGTACTTCCTGAGCAACGAAGTGAAGAGCCTCTTTTATATTGATTGAGCACATTCCATCTTGCCCCTGTCCCTGCCCAAATGAAGTGAGGATTTTGCTTTTACTGCTGCAGGAAGGTTAGAGGACACCTCATGGTTCTGCTGAGAGCTTGCCTGTGGTTCCTGGACCCTCAGTTTTGAGGTCTGCCGGTATAGTAAACAGAGCACTGGACCAGGAGGCTAAGAGAGCTAAATCTTCCTCTGCCTCCTCACTGTGGACTTGGGGCCAGAGTCTTTGGCTCTTTGGCCCTCAGTTACTCTAGCTCAAATGCTGGAAAAAGACGTGGATTACATCACTCATGTCTTTGTTTGTTTGTTTTTGGTTTTTTGAGACAGGGTTTCACTATGTAGTTAAGGCTGACCTGGAACTCACTATGTAGCCCAGGCTGGTCTCGAACTCACAGGGATCCTCCTGCCTCAGCCTCCCAAGTGCTGGGATTACAGGCACACTCATGTCTTTGGATAACAATCATAGCAGTCTCTAGTGTGTACAGCAGTGAGTCTACAGCCTTTGGTCATGAGATCTTTCTCAATTAGATGGAAAGCAAGGACTTCAAAAATATTGTAGAGAGCAAATTCTGCATACAATTTCTGGGCATGTTACATATGCCTCAACAAAAGAGGTTGGCCTCCAGGAGGCTAGGAAAGTCATTTCTACAAAGTCAAGTTCCAACTGTTCAATATTGATTATATGATGCTTTTCACACTCATATCCTGCCATTTCCACTGATCCTGTTCTGTTCACATTGGAATTCTGGCATTTTCCTAAGCATCTATGATAGTGGATTTTGTGTTGACCAGACTAAGAGGTGCTTATATAGCCAGAAATATATCCTTAGGTGTGTCTGCGTGGCTGTTTCTAGAAGGATGAACATTTACATGGTGGACTGAGTAAAGATTGCCCTCTCCAACATGGGCAGGCATCACCCAATCAGTTGAGGTCTGGAACAGAACAGAAAGGCAGAGGAATGGGCATTTCACTCTGCATAAGGTGTGAGATCCCTCTTTTGTCCGCAGGCCTTGGTGGGATCAGGATCCCACCAGGAATGACATCATCACTCACAACCTTCTCTTTCAGTTTTAGAATTATGTCATTGGTTCCTCTGGTTCTCGACCCTAAAACAGCATCATTCTGCAAGTATCTTTAAGGTCTGCCTCTTGTTGCTGCAAAACTTAAGATGGGTTGTCTCTAATTATAGGCAAGTAAACAGGTGGTTCAAGGCAGATTGGCAGTCTTGGATTCATGCCCCTGAACTTTTGTCCAAGCTGTGCCTTCTGCTTGAGCTATTCCTCCATTGTCATCTTTGTGAAGTTGACCCCAGGCCCAACGAAATGGTCTTTTTAAATTACTATACTCTGGGGGCGTTTTCCACAGTCTCTAACCACAGAGTATCACACCTAGTTGGTTGGTTTTCTGTTTTCCTGTCCCAAAGGCCACAAGCTCTCAGCTGTGGTATATTGTATGCACCTTATCTCCAGGGCCTCAAAAGGAACCCAACACAAGGTTGGAGGCTCAGTACGAATAGAATGAACCAATCAATGCAAAAAATAACGTGCCACCCCGTCCTTCAGGCTTACGATGTATTTTGCTATATTGTTTTTGCTTCCCGTGCCCATGGTAGAGGTCAGAAGTTCGGGAAGCCTTTGGGAACCAGCGGAGAGTGTTAAAAGGGAGCCCCGCCGAGCAGCCCAAGTCCGAGGAGCTGCCAAACACCGGACAACTTCTTCACCTCCCGGAAGCAGCCGCGCCGGCCTCTCCCCGCCCCTCCGGAAGGTGGGCGTGGCCCTCATGAATAATAAGTCGCCGGGGGAGGGACTGGGTCCGCCCCCTCGGGCGGGAAGGGGGAAGCGCCGAGGCTGTCTGACTGGAATGAGGGTAGCTGCGGCGACTGCGACGGCGGGAGCGGGGCCGGCCATGGCGGTGTGGACGCGGGCCACCAAAGCGGGTCTGGTGGAGCTGCTCCTGAGGGAGCGCTGGGTCCGAGTGGTAGCGGAACTGAGCGGAGAGAGCCTGACGT